>NC_134708.1:111272488-111581655 GCF_043290135.1 Rhipicephalus microplus | reverse complement strand
GGAATAGGGTCTTGCGACTCAATCATGCAATATGCTACGACACTCTGGTACATTTTCTGTAATAAAATCTTTCTACCACCACCACCACCACCACCTACCAAAGAGTTAGAAATATACCGGGACTCCCGCAAAATTCTGAAATTTTACTGTGCTTTGCACTGTCTCTTTATACACTGCACATGTCGTCTGGAGCAAGCGAACGAGTGAGTACTACGTTACCTCCAGACTACCACCTATCTAAAAAAAATGTCTGGTGGACGCCAGGAATTTTTTGTCGGAAATCAGTTCAACCTGCCAGGTCCTGGCCGTCACGTACCACGTCGTCACTTCGTGCCCCACGAACCCCCTAACTTTTTCATTCTATTTCGTCATCCCAACTACAGAGGCTTGGGAGCAGTACCTGCTTGGCTGCTCGACCTTGTATGCTTAACGCTCCTTGGGGAGGTGCACTCGGGAAGCGGCCAACTGCATTGGCGCCCCGGAATAGGGTCTTGCCTCTCAATCCCGCAGTATGCAGCAACGCTTTGGTACATTTTCTGCAACAAATTGTTTCCTACCACCACCACTTTGAGCTACGAAGCTGCCTAGCGAATCTCACCGGCTAACAGTCGTCACCAAGGATTCTTCCTGCTGTTGTCATGTGCGCGTAAAGCGTGCATACGTCCATATATCCGGGTCCTGATGATATATCAAACGTTTTTCATAGTAGATATGCATTTTGGATTTCAGAATATTTTTATAGGATATATGTACCTTCCTTAGAAACTTGTGTGATACCCGATGACTGGCGTTCTGCAAGAATAGTCCCAATTCATAAATATGGCTCACCATTAGAAATAAACAACTATAGGCCAGTTTCTCTTACATCCACAGCTTGTAAGCTACTAGAACACATATTATTTAAAGCGATTATGACACATCTGGAAGACAATAAACTGCTTCACAACAACCAACACGGATTTAGGTCTGGCTTAACCACTTAAACTCAATTAGCCGAGATCACTCATGACTTTGCCAATTCACTAAAATTTAAGGGCCAGATCGATGCAGTGTTTTTATATTTTTTGAAGCGTTTGATGTAGTACCACACGATGATTTAATTACAAAACTTTCACCTATTGGTGTTCATCAGAACATTGTCCGTTGGGTTGCATGCTATTTGTCATCACGGAAACAATATGTGATGGACAATGATGGCATTGCAGACTCATTAGATGTACACTCAGGAGTGCCGCAAGGATCCGTGCTTGTACCATTATTGATTTATTGTACATAAATGATATTGATTTCTCAGTTCAATCACCTGTGAAAATCCGACTTCTTGTGGACGATTGTGTTATTTATGCCGACATTGTTCAGCATTCTGATCAAGCTAGACTCAACGATGCAAAGCAACCATCGGCGCCTGGTGTGGTAAGTGGGGCTTGAAGCTCAACGCATCGAAAACGGCATCCATCACAGTTACAAACAAACAAAACCCATTAGAATTCCTATACACTGTTAATAACACTTAAGTTAAAATGGCCACGCGAGTTAAATATCCAGGTGTCACACTTACATGCAATTTAACTTGGAAAACTTATATAGATAACATCTTTAGCAATGCGCTAAAGAAGTTAGCATTTTTAAAACGTAAACTGCGTCGCACTTCACCTTCTCTAAAACTAACAGCTTACAAAGCGCTTATGAGGCCTAAGTTAAAATATGCAGACCTGGTCTGGGCACCGTATCAAAAATACTTAATTAAAAAAGTAGAGAGGATCTAAAACCTGGCTCTGAGGTTCATTTATTCTAGCTACTCTCGTTTTGCAAGCGTCTCTGCCCTTCGCGAGAAGGCAAACCTGAAAACACTCGCTCATCGTAGAATAGTTTCTCAATTAAAATTCATCAACCAATTGTACCATGGTCACTTCAAAATTCCACCCAATCGCTACATAACCAACCCATCCGTACGCTTTGACCGTATTCATCATAATAAAACAGTTAGACATTCAGTCATTTGAACGTTCATCAGTACTCATTATTCCCTCATGCTCTTTCATTATGGAACAAGTTACTTCAGGAGGTCGTTAATGCGGACACGACACAATCGTTCGCCCATCTCCTCAATGACCTAACGCTTGACTTTTTATATGCAATACAATATGTTCCTCATTATTGCTGAGATTTTATGTATTTTGGTATGAATGCTATTTTGCTATGTATTATTAATATTTTCACTGATGTTGATAATTTCTTTATTTTTGTACCTAGTATTGTATTTTCTTATATTTTTATATTCTCTTTTGTCACTGACATTTGTTACCCACTCCTGCTTGGGCCCGAACAGGAACTGCCATATTTGTAAATAAATGAATAAATAAAATAAATAGATAAATAAATAGTTTCCTAAAATTAGCTGGAGCGGACTCTGGCACTCCGATTGTTCATCAACCATGGGAATCATTGGTATTACATGAATTCGCCTAGTCTTCTCGCTTGGGGGCAGTGAATGCGCTTGTGGCTTCGTTTATTGCCGTGTTTTTGGTTTTGTTTCCAAGGTAAGAACAAACTGTCTTTCAATTCGGGACTCGATTTGAAATGGTAAGCCTAATAAAAGGTTAAAGTGGTGAAGAGTAACTGCCGTGCATTTGCAGATAGTTGTTTTTTTTACAAAGCAGCTTCGAGCCACGTGAACTCAGAACGAACGTAAAGCACGAATACAAAGTAAATCCATGTCATTCCCATAATTCTCATGCTCGCTGAAGTGCCTTACGTTGCAGCTCTCATATACACTAGTGCAAGAGTTCCCTCTAGTGTATATTTAGGACACTATATGCACACGCCAACGGCTGACCATGGTCGCTAAATTGACGCTCATGGCCTGTGTCAGCAATGCATGCTCGAAGAAGGGCTCCATGTTTTCGGACATTTCCGAAGGAATCCGACTTACACTCACCGGTATAATTTATAAAACTTCAAACCTATGCAATCAGTCCCAATTTTAAAAGAGCATACGAAAAGTTCCAAGGGTACTTTCTCAGGTGAAATTCATGAACTAATTGGAGCGAACATTCATGACTAGTCGTAACGTCGTTTGATTCATTGATTTGTGGGATTTAACGTCCCAAAACCACCATATGATTATGAGAGACGCTGTAGTGGAGGGCACCGAAAATTTTAACCACCTGGGGTTCTTTAACATGCTCAAATCTGAGCACACGGGCCTACGACAATTCCGCCTCCATCAGAAATGCAGCCGCCACAGCCAGGATTTGAACCCGCGGCGTGCGGGTCAGCAGCCGAGTACCTTAGCCACTAGACCACCATGGCGGTGCTCGTAACGTCGTTTGTATGGTTGTCTTTATTACAAGTAGCTTAAAGCTGCAATATGAACAAACGCAGGGATTTATATAGAAATTTTTGTGTTTTTTGTATAAGTATTTATGGGTTCTAACCCTAATTGCATCTAAAATACATTTACTTTGTTTGAATACTTCCATGTTGACCTAACTTTTACATAGGATTTCGCAGTATTCAAAAATTTAGTATTATAAGGTCCATTATTTTTAATCAAGAAGATGAGAAAGTGCAAGCAGCTTGGAGAGCTCCAGCTGCCCCTCTATTGTCTCTGCCCAAGCATATACTTTGGTGAGTTTACTGCAGTGCACATCACGAGCCATATAAAAGAATAATTAAATTGCAATTGATAAAAAACTGATGAAATGGTGCACTTTCATCGAAAATAATGTAATCAATACATATTCGGCAGCTTATAATGCAAAATTAAACACTGAATTTAGGTGAATAGGGTAATTACGAGAAGTGTACTCCAATGAACGCCAATTTTTTTGAAGAGAATAAACTTGAAATACGAGGAGCACTACACATTTTTTTTATAATTAACACTTATTTCTGCGTTACACTTCCATCCTAATGCTTCGACAACAACCTAACTGTGAATATTTGACACCGTTTTGAAGATTACTTCTGAAATTTTCTCGTACCAAGCTCGGTAATCACGCCTCAACCAACAAGTGGTGTTAATATTGCCAACAAAAAAGCGAGGAATGATACAATGTCACAGCTTCTTCCAGCGATTATTTAGTTCTCTCTGGATAATGGGAAAGTACCACGTGAAAAGCACGTGACCAAGCGTTAAGGTTGCATCAGCCTGGATGTGGCCACGTTGCTTCAGCACCACAGTAGTTGTCTGCAGTTATTTATAACTGTTTCAATCTAACGACCCAGACCACCGAGATGATTATGAAAGACGCCGACGTGGAGAACTCCGGAAATTCCGACAACTTGGCATTCCTTAACTTCCACCTAAAGATAAGTGTTCAAACCTAGAGTGTTTTCGCTTTCATCTATACTGCATCTACCACATGGGATTCAATCTTGTGACCTGCGGGTCAGCATTGGAACGCCACAAACATTATAACACCATGTCAGGGCAAGGAGCTTCGACGACCGATCAGCTTTGTTCTCTGACGATGCTCAAAAAGTGCTGCAGGGGCGCTTTAAGCACGCTTCAGATGAGACCTCCTCCTGTAGCACGCTACCATTGGCATCAGGATGCGACGCGCATTTATTAGTAAGACTACTGAATTTAACGTCACACATTGTGGCTATCAGGGCGAAGACCCAGACGCAAAGTAAAAGCGAAGACAGCACAGTGCTGTGCCGTGTCCGCTTTTACTTTTTGTCCGTATCTTCATGCCGATATCCACAATTACTCTGCACTAACTCGTGAAATTTTTATTTTTACTTAAAACACGACCGGTATGATCTCAAGAGCCCGCCTTCAAAATCCTTCTTTCGCGAATGACGTTCATCAGTGATGTCGTATTAACATAGTGACAATACGTTTCTGACGCCTGTATGTGTGTGCAATTCTTGACGAATGTCAGCATGGTAACTTTCACTTGAACGCTTCAAATACGAGTACAGCGTGATCAATTTAACAGTGCAAGGATTACCAGCTTTTCACATCATGTCACCGTAAGCAAAAAAAAATATAAAAAAGCCGCAGTGTTCATTCACCCTCTCCTTGAAGTTCGGCATCACAATAAATTGCACATACAGAACATTCAAGTTACCTGACATAAAAGATGCCAATAGGCGAACCATCGTCATAAGTGCCAAGAAACGTGTCTCTACTTTTAGGGACAAAGCTGCTTACGCCGTGGGTCATATGTCCCGTGTCGTACTCGTAGTAGCCACCTCTGTTTTAGTCCTTAAAATGTGCGCTAGATGCCAGTACTTGTGAATAATGAATTTATGGTGAAAAGATCAGAGATCATTGTACTTGGAGTGTTCACTAGATGGACGGACGGACGGACAGACAGACAGACAGACAGACAGACAGACAGAACGATAGATAGATGCTCGGACGAATAGACGAACGGATGGACAGACAGACTGACGGACACACAGGTGGACGGATGGACACACGAATAAACGGACAGACAACAAACGGATGCTTCCGCCCACTCATCATTATTCACTCCGTGGGTATGCTGGGAATATTTTAGAGAGAGCGGGGGTCTGCAGAACAGTTTTCTATACGTAGCACTCTGACGGGCATTTCATTTAGGTGAAGTTTCCGCGCAACACGCCTATGGGCACTGCCTCAGTCGACGTCGGCGAGATCCCGTGACCACGGATTTTAGAACCAAGCCACTCCCCTCCGCCAGCTCTAGAGTTTAAGAAGCCTGCCATCAGAAAGCGACCCCCTTCCACGCTCCTAAGTTTAATCTCGAGAGCCCGGAAGCTCGACCACCGACATTGAAAAATGAGGACTTGCCTCCTACAAAGTAAATGGACTTGACCTCTGGACGCTTAGGTGAAGCACCCTTGTGAGCTCATGATAATGTTACGAAGAACTGGGCTATCAGGCGAAACCAGCGCTTCATGCTGAAATTCATTAGCCAGCAAGCTGCGTTAATTAAAAGAAAGTAACCATTGCGAGCTTTCGCAGAGAGAGTAAGTCATAACTGCAAGGCCACTGAATCGCGAAATTTTGATTGCGATTTGCTTTTTTGAAGCATGTCGCAGCAAGCCTTGCTATTTTTGAATATTTATAACTACCTGGATTGCGAGAAAATTAGCCATTTTTTGGTCATATGAGGACAAAGTGTTTAGAACGCTTCCTGTTTATACCAGCGTTAATTCTCTCGAGTAGACAGCAGATCCACATATAGTTATCCATTAAATATATAGCAAATATTAATCAGGGTGTTTATTTTGTTTAACAGTAAAATCGTAAATAAGCATTTGACAATTATTAAAAGTAATCACGCTAGAAAGTACATGCAGTGCCTAATACGCCTGATAATATAGAACTGAAAGAATGCAAGCACTTCACTACCGCCTAAAACTAATAACGTAGCACGTAAAAAATATGAGACACAGGACAGGGCAAGAGACAAAGGGGAGCGCATTTTTCCAAAAAAATTTATTTCCAAGAGAGTAGCTATATACACTCACGAAATGCAAAGAACAGACAGAACAGTTTGAAAATCTATATTTGTCATGTGTGCAAACCTTTCACCTGTTTCTCATGGGAGACTTGCCAGCCTCTCATCTTATGAAGACAAGTGATGCTTCCAACCATATTAGGGGCCTGAAACTTTGCCATTACTGTTACGTGAGCCAATGATTCAAGAACGAGGTAAGTGCATCATGCTAATGCAAACAATGTCACTCTTTGTTTCCTAACTACCTTCATGAAAGCGAAGGTTTCTTGTCTGTGACGCTACTTGCAAAGACACATTACATCCTGTATTCAAAAAGTGAATGGGGTGACAAACAAGCTACGTCCCTCCGGACTCTTGTGTCAAGCGTTTCTCAGAGGTAGGTCTGGGGCTGGCGTACTTGCTGCAATTCTAGACCTAAGTGCAGCCTTTCATTTCATCTGTGCAAGGTGCATCGCACGTCTGTCAGTATTCCTGAGAGAATTCACGTGAAAAAGACTTGATGTGAGTGCCAAAAAGTAGGGACAGTACACGCTGTTACACCGCCATATGACGCATAGGGAAAGCAATATTCAGTGTTGTCAGGGATTGGACGGTAAGCAGCGATCAAGCGATGACGCCAGGCCGTAAGGCGCTCGGCATATAAGAGATGTTTCGACATTGCGACAGTGTTGACAACTCTAGAATGAATAGCTTTTAAAGTTTTTTTTTCAAATTTTCATTGCAAAAAACAAGACCAGTCTAGCCGCAACGGCTTATCTGTGTTTTTTTTTGTTCGATATACATTAGATGAATACTGACGGGGCGTAACCCCCCGCATAAAATAGAAGATCCGTGTCGTTGATGCGTACGAAAATTGGGCAGATCACACGTATCTTAGAAATCGATGTTATGCGAGGCATGCGGATAGAAGTGGAATGTGTTTCATTTTTTGTGTTGAGGAAAAAGTTATAAAGTGGCGCCTTAATTACAAATCCACGCACACGCATACGCTAAACAGCTGCATATGTTTTATATTAGTAGTTGTTAAAATTGCATAACGATGCCAACAGCAACTCGGATACTAGCAACACCAGAAGTGGTAAACTAGTATGATGTGCTGGTGTGCGCGAGGTTGTAGCCTTCAACACAACTACGCAAATATTCTTCAGCGAATAGCGCCTATTTACAAATTAAGTTAAACTGACATGACGGATGTATCATAGGAGTATATATATATATATAATACTTATAAAATTTGATAGGCAGGACTTCAACCACAATTGACGTTCACGCCCTATTGAAAAAACGTCCACCATAGGAATGATGGATTCCACCATCCACCATTTTGCTGAATTAGGGCGGTGGTAATGTCTGTGGCACATAGTGTAGGATTGCTATGGTGGAGCGGATGGTGGATGGCGTGCTCCAGCTGGCAATGCTGGAGCGCGAAGGAGCGTCAGAACCCCCGTGACAAGGTGCCACTAAAGATAATAAAAATAATTGTATTAAAAACGATGTAGAAAACACCTGAAAAAAAAACTTGCGATAGCGGGGAATTGAACCTGCCAGCTCCGAATTCTGAACTGAGCACACTAACCATTGCGCCATGTCGACTTTTTTTTTCTTTATTGAATAACATTATCACCTTTAAAGTACACAGAACATACTTCATCAGAAGTCAGGCAAACAAACACAAGCGTCAAGAACGGGAAGCCACTCCGGAACGGGGTCAAAAGTCTCGAAAACACTGCGCACTTGAGCAGCTGCTTCTCGGAAGACAGATCTCGTCAACAGTGGTGGCTCGGCGTGTCTATCGATCATCCTACTTTTTCATAATGAATAAAGTCCCAACAACATAAACAAGTCGTAAGGAGTACCATCAGTCAGACTCTTTTTCAACGGAAGGAACCTAATACCATGGGCTGTGATTGGAAGTTCTTTTTTAACGTTCTTTTTAGAATGTCCCAAAAATAAAAAGCATCACGACAATGAATAAAACAATGCTCTATAGTCTCAGGTTAATTGCAGAGTCTACAATGCACTGTCCAGGGTACGTATATTGATTTTTTATTCAGCCACGTTTTCACTGGCAGCGTGGAAGTGTGCAGTTTAAAGAAAAATGTTTTCGCTGAAGGAGATATACACATTCTACGTACACGAAATAATACATCGTGACCAGACAGAAGTGAAAATGGCTTTCGGTAAACAGGTTCAAGGAAAAGATTATTTGCAAGTGCAGTGATTAAATTTGTTCTGTCAATAGTATATATATTCTCTAAGGTAAACCTGGCTTTCAAAAAAACTGACAGTATCAACAATTTCTTTTAGGAATCCTCGCAACGGCAATGCCTTAGCAACGCTTGTTGTGACATGAATAAAAGGAAGGTGGTAACATAGACGGTTACGAAGAACCGCTAATATAAATGGGTGGCACACATCCTTGAGGTAGAAAAATCGCAACACCAACTGTCGCACGAACAAATGCACAAGGCCGAGGCCACCGTTTTCGAGTGGAAGAAAAAGATTGTCTCTTCTCATGGGTTCCCAGGAAGAGCTCCAAATAAAGCAGGCAAATATCCTATAAAAGGCTTGAATGTGTACCCGAGAGCAATGCAACACCTGCAGAATATAAATAAGCTTCGATACAAGGAATATATTGCACGCTTTCGCTCTGGCATAAATGGAAAGCTCCCGTTCGTGCCATGTTGCCACCTTTCGGCGGATCGTAGTTATCGCAGCGGTCCAGTGTGGGCCGCTGTTACAATAGTTATCGAGAGGCACACCAAGGTATTTCATAGGAGTCGCATTCCAATGAATATTTGCGAAGACTGAAGGAGATGTAGCCCACATGCCTAGACAGAATCCACTACTTTTATCAAAACTTATGCTGGCACCAGCGACTTCACAGAAACGGAAAGTAGTGTTGACTGCTTCTTGAACTCTTGGTTTATCAGCGCAAAAGAAGGCAATGTCATCTGCATAAGCTAGAACTTTAACTTCCTCAGCATCATATTGGTAGCGTCTTATGCTGGACATTAGAAGCACACTTAAACATAATAGTTCCAGATAAATTGCAAAAAGCAAAGGTGACAGCGGACATCCCTGACGTACAGATGAATTTAACTCTATTATATTGGAAAGTGTGCGATTTACAATTAGCCTAGTTGTGCACTTCTTATAACAGAGTGAGATACCATTGTATAGTACATCACCCAACTGCAGGTGTCTTAGGAGCCGGAACAAAAAAGCATGCTGTACCTTATCAAATGCTTTTGCAAGGTCTATTTGAAGGAGGGCTACTTGGTCCATGCTACCATCTATACACACAAGAACTGGACGTGCAATATGAATGTTTGTCTGTATAGAGCGACCACGAATTCCACATGTTTGGTGGTCACCTACACATTTAGTAATCACTGTCTGTAGCCGATTTGTCAACAATTTAGCGAATATTTTGTAGTCTAAGTTACATAACGATATAGGCCTGTATTTGTTAACTCTCTTTATTGCGTTAGGATCAGCACTTTTTTGGATTAATGTTGTATGGCTCTGATAGAAAGAAGGAGGAAGTTCACCACGGTCATAAGCCTCTTTAAAAAGTTGCTCAAGGAAAGGTATCAGAAGTTCCTGAAAAGCTATGTGAAATTCGCCACTAAGGCCATCTGGGCCAGGAGTTTTGTTTTTCTGCAACGTTGTTATTGCAAATCTAATTTCTTCTCTGGTTATTGGCTCCTCTACAGGAAGCCTATCATCATCGTGTAACTGAGGCACAAGGGCAATGAAGTGGTTAGCTTCTTCCTCAAAATTCTCCTGAAGCTCAGCCGCGGTGAACAAAAATTTGCAATAATCTTCAAATGCGGCTCTTATTTCACAAGTCTCTGTGCAAAGGGAACCCCGCGACTCAATTCAATGTATCTGCTTAAAAAGTGCATATCTCTTTTCATCCCCGAGGGATTTTTTAGAAGGTTCCTCTTCAGTGAAATAGATAACACGGGAACGAATCTTAGCTCCTCTGTATAAATCTGGATCATGTTTTTGTATTTGTCCTTGAATCACATTTATCTCGTCCCCGTACAATCCCGGCTGTTGACTTTCAAAAGTGTGAAGCTTATGAAGTATTTCATGAAGATAGCGCTTTTAAGCTTTTTTTCTTTGCGCTATTTCGCATGAAATACTAATTGCCTGATACTTGACTCTTTCTTTGAACCGTTCCCATTGAGCGAAAATTGGTAGCTGTCGACACTGTGTTACCTCTTGTACCGATTCGTTTACTATTTTAACAAAACAATCTTCGCGCAACAACTGTACGTTAAGCTTCCATAGGTTCCAGTTTAGAGGGGTTTTACGAAAATTTTTAGGACCCCAAGAAACAGTGACCAAGCAATGGTCTGTAAAATATATGAGCTTTACAGCATAATTATGAATGTGAGACCATGGGCTTAGAGGTACATATACACGGTCAAGCCGAGCATGAGAGATGCCTTGAAAGTGCGTGAACCTCACCAAGGAAGGTGCATGCGGTCCGACATCTATTAAATTGTGGTCATTCAATAGTTTCTGCAATAAGGCTGCACTTGCATCATAACGATTTGTTATATTTGAATGATCTCTAGCGCCACAAACACAATTAATGTCTCCAAAAACTACCAAAGTTCTGTCAGTATTTAGTAGCGAAGTTAAAGAAAGGGAAAAAGAATTCCTTTCATTCACTTTGGGGGGAGCATAGACAGAGATAAACCTCCAATTATGGGAATGAAAAGATAATTCGCCACAAATGAGGCGTCCTTCCCTATCAACATGTAGTGACGCCAAAATATGATTCAAGTGCTTTCTAATTAATAAAAAGCATCCAGCGGATGCACAACGTGCTGGGCTGATGTATAAATTGTAATCACGGAAAACTTCCAGTGCAAGATCGGCGTCACGAGCAGCGGAAATCTTTGTCTCTTGCACTGCAAGTACATCAATGTTGTACTGCTCAAGCACGTGGCGCAACTGCCACTGACGCCTTACATTCCTCAAGCCACGTATGTTGAGTGTCGCTACACACATGGGAAACGTTAGCGCGGTAGCCATTGTGATATCTTACTACTTTTGTAGGTCTCCTTTAGCCACAGGGCAACCTGTGGCTTTACCTCCTTTGCACTTTTTGGGAGCACTTTCTTCAGGACGCTGGCATAGGCGGCGCGTCTCTCGGTCCCCAAAGAAGGGGACACGTGGACCACACGAAGAGACTTGCTCTGTCGTGTCTGGTGCACTCGTTGTTGCTTCATCGGTGACCGGGGCCTGACGCTTCCTTGTCTGACTGCAATCCATTCCTTCTTGTTCCTCATTGACAGGGGGCTTGTCCTTAAGACCTTTCAAGTGGTGTTCGTCAGCAGCATTGCATTCATTTATGCTTTCACTGGCGTCGTTAGCGGTGTTATTATGCGTGCCAAGGGTATCCATGGACAAGTGTTGCGCTTCCTTTAAGGCACCTTCTGCTCCTCCCGCTGCTTCTCCTGTCGCATCAACTACCTCAGTGACATCCATAAGATGATCGAGGCGTTGGTCTTCTGTGCCTTGGCCAGAACGGAGTTTGTTGGCATAAGTCGACACGCAGGCATCCGACGAGTGACCAAAACGATGGCATTGCAAGCACCTCGGTGTTTTGCACTGTCGTCGTACATGCCTCACTCGCTTGCACCGAAGACACAGTGGAGGCCTACCGGGAATAAGTACGAGGCATTGGTGGCCATAGATTGACATAAGGTGTGGTATTGAGCTCACAGTGATGGTGTCCTTGAGCTCCAAGGCAACGTCTCTATTTGTTGTCATCCATTGTTCTATTCCTGCACTTCTCCATGCCTCTCTTTTAACGGATTTTACAACGCCGTAAGCTTGGAACGTCCTCTTCAACACGTCGCGATTCAAGATGAGGCGGAAGCCAAAGTAGTTTCAGCCTAATATTCTTGGTCTCCGAATCTAGTACCATGCACTTCAGCCCTTTTACATGGAGCTCACCACAAGTGACGAGTTTATGTTTCGCCACGCTGTTTGCACACGTAACCATCCATACATGGCTCATTTGACGCTGGCCAACTTCAATAATGTTCGCTGTGCTCACCACTTTAGTGAGCGCGTCACGGAAGTCTGGGGCACGGTACGGCCTACCACTCAAGTCGGCATGAAGGAAAACGGAATTCAAAACATCGTTACCGGTTGGAAGACGTGGCAGGACGACTTTATAGCTTGAGTCTTCATCATGAAACGGAGTCAATGATCCTCGGCCGTTGGCCGATACGCTGTTACCAGCAGAGAGCATTTTGGAACGCAGCCGATCGCGCTATGCCCACAGATGACGATGTGGGTGTTAAAGCGGTAGTGAAGTAAGGAAGTCACTGTTTACCTTCAATTCTGTTTGTTGTTTACTCGGGAGGGATTGGATCTGCATCTGCTAAAATTTGCACATTTGAGAAACACGAACAACTGCTGTCTGTAACGATTGCCACTACGATAATGGCAACAGCGCTATGTTTTTGTTACAACGGCAAGGAAAAAAACAACTCAGTGGACTAAGGAGCAGCTAGAGTTTATCGGCGGTTACTGCCAAGTTTATTATCCGTTTCTCGCTTCTTCCAAAGAGCGATATCAGTTCAGGCTTTATGACGCTTTTATGCTCATTCGATAGATACGCCCTCGCCGTTGATTCTGATGTTTTTTCTCGCAACGCAGAGCGCAGTCGTGCCAGCGCACTGCTGTTGCTCTGTCGTTAGGAACAACTACATCCCAGACAACACTCGATGTCCTGAGGTCGTCCTCATATGGTACAATCGTCCTCGCACAGTTCTCATTGACCTTAGTACTTACTGAGGACGACAGAAGCTGGTTTGACCCGGAAACGACTTTTGGAGTGCTTTCTGAGGACAACAATTGTGCCGGAAAAGGTCCTGTCAAGGATCTTTTGGGGATGACAAAAGCATTGCACTGAGCCCTTAGATATCTTTCCTCAAAACCTTTGCGCACCAAGTAGATGCGTTTGATATGTGAAAACTTTCTCTACACATTCGTTTCCTACAGTCATAAAGTTCTTATGTTTTTGTTTCTTTTTTGGCGGAAAACTTTCAAATCACGCGTTCCGCTTAATGAGACACGCATAAATAATTGGCTTGGGTATTGAACCTGGTATTGCGAAATGTACATTTGAAACAGTGTGTTCCTAAATGTCACAGCCTTAAATTAGTCATTATACGCTGCTGTAGCCCGTAATAACAAACTAGCAGCTGGCAACCATTGACCATGTGGTACAATTCTGGATAGTCAAGTAGCCAAGCCATTTCAAGCCAACTGACCGTCAAAATTGGGTCTGTCAGGGAAGGTGCTGTGTACTAGTGAAGGTTCATGTCCTTTCTTGTTTTTGTGCATGGTAAAAAGTGAGATGTGTGAGAGTGTAAGTCGTAAGTGACGACATGAGGTAAATTGTCGTGTTGATGGGTGCACTGGGCTGCTCAGCGATCAGACTGATCATGGATGTATTGTCACCAGCCGACCGCGGAGAGGTGCGCGTCGAAGCAGCCTGGAACACCAGCCAATCGCGATCAATTGCACTTCGAAGCAGCCTGGTCCCAACGTGAAAGGATCGACTTCTGCATCTGACACATGGCCCGACTTCGGGGAAGTCAAAGCCCATGTCGAGTGTACTGGTAGGCTGTCATAGCGGAGCTTTTACACTAGCGAGTCCATTGGGCACTATACACGTGGTGATAAGGACACTGTGCCAAACTTTTGAGGAAGATTACAAACGTGGTTGATTGAGATGTGTTGACTGCCTTGATACGGCTTTTCTTTTTTCAGACTATAAGTGGACTCAAATGTCTGGCAAAGCTGTCAGTTGCAAATAATTACTGTTAAATAAATTTCTGTCCACAAGCTTTGTTTGTTTTGTCACCTCTTTGTTGATTGATACTGTATATATTTACGAGACCTCACAGGTGTTTTTCTTTTCATATATGGAAATATGATGAAAACAAGTAAATCCTAAGTAGTATCACTGCCCACAGTACCGAACCGGCCACACAATCGTTGTTCTGAAAAGATGCTGAAAAAGTCCTGAAGTGTTGTTTTGAGGATGTGCTGAGGTTGTTATGTGTATGGACAAGGGGACGGGATTAGTGCCATTCTAGTACCGTAAGAGGTCATTCTGAGGGCGTCATATGGTCCTCACGGAGGCATACTGAGGACGTCATGAGGTTGTGTTTGTGTTGTCTGAGATAACGACTTGGCGAAAACGAATGCAGTGCGCCAGAAATATTATTCTATCATATTAGTTCAGTAAACATACAAATTGACGTGTCTGTGTTCTCGCATAAGAGCCAGTGAAGTGCCAGAAGTGCGGCCGGCGGCTGTCCGTGAGGAGAGGCATACCTTTATTGGACGCGCATGCAGCAATTCCACCTTTGGTGGAAGTGCTGCAAGCGCGTCGCATCGATGTTTGTCGCTTCTTGCGCGGACACCTTCCACGATAAAAAAAGCTTCATTTAGGGTAACTGATGCCACAGCTGTGCTGTATTTTCATTTTTACTCGTCAAAACTGTGCATTCTGAAAGCCAGAAGCGCTGAAAACACTTGTACGGGCTCGGCCGGTACGAATAAACTTTGGTGGAAATAATGGTGGTAGAACAGAGGGGTAAAAATCAAATTCGCTGCCGCTCATCTCGACGCATGTCGAAAGTGAAAGTTTATGCATATTCGCACTCACTTTGTTAAGTTAGTGGTAAGGCTAAAACAATAAAGTGTGCAAGAACTACCAGAGTAGCGTTTCTAGCCTGGCGACATCGAGGGACCACAGTTTTCCGCTCTAACATTGACAGGGGCGATCGCGATTAAGAGCACATTTATTGGTCGACAACTGCGCGCCGACGTAAAACATTTACTGTCAAATTCACAATGACAATTCTAGTCTTCTAAACATCACAACAAAAACACAACGCGGATGTCGAACTGATGTAAGTACGTGCGCGAAATGTAAACATATGCCCTCCCGCATATTCTATGCTCCACAAAAATTGAAGCGTTATTGACACCACAGGAATAAAAAAAACAAATGTACTAGAAATTGTAATGAGCAGCATTGGTTTCTTTTGACCATAAACATATCTCTGCGCATTCAAGAATAAAACACTACAAATAAGTGATTTAGCATACTGTTCTGTGATTTTAATCTCGCCACCATCATCCATCAAGCTTCCACCATGCCCCCGTCATTCACCTTGCTCACCAAGCCTTCTGCAAAACACGTTTTGCCTCGACACCATGAGCCGGCATTTTCCAACTTCACCACTATTGGCTCGCCACCACCACCACCATCTGCCACCATTTTTCCACTTTAGCCGTCATCAGCCGCAATTATCACCGTCACCACCATTGGCTCGTCACCACCACCACTATCTGCCATCATTTTCTCAACTTTCGCCGTCATCAGCCATTATGCCCACTACAGTTTCCACCATATCCACTAATACTTCCACCATATACACTATTCCTTTCACCATATCAACCAAGAATTCCATCATCCACCAACCCAGGATTTTCAATAGGGGGAGTATTAGGGTATGCATGAAAAGTATATACGAGGCCTAGCATGGCCCTGTCGTAGAATGCTTCGTTGCCACGCAGAACTTTATTGTGCGATTCCTGCTTAGACACTGACATTTATGTTTAGATTCGTCCGGTCAACGCTGGCGATGGGAGCTTTTGGGGGTGAAGCACTTTATTTTGTGGGTCGTGCGTTGTGTGTTTGTAGTAGAAGCCGCCACTCGTTTAGTCGTTTGAATGTTGCTGGGTGGCGGTAAACGTTTCTCATCAATATAGAATAAAAAGATGCAAGATGTCACTACTTGGAGTGTTCACTAGCTGAACGAATGGGCAGACGGACAGGCGGATGGACGGATGTACAGAGGGATAGATATACAAACGTATGGATGGACGGACGCATATGTGGATGGACAGACAGACAGACAGACAGACAGACAGGCAGGCAGGCAGGCAGGCAAGCATACGTATGGACAGCCACACGGACGGATGGATGGATGGATGGACGCAGAGATGAATGCTTGGACGGACGGTTGGTCGGACGGACGGATGGACGGCCAGCAGACGGACGAAAGCACGAACGGTTTGCGGACGCTCCACCCCACTCATCATCATTCACTCCGTGGATGTGCTGTGACTTTTTTGTAACGCTGAAGTGTTAATGTTATCCATGTGTATTCTCGCCATTCCTAGGTAGATATGAAATGCCTATCACCTGTGGCACATACCGGCATACCATTGGCCCACACCCGCACTTAGTAGTACGTTTAGTGCGTCATTTGTGCTTGAGAAACGTGGGGCACGTTTCGATCTGCTTGTATTCCTCGCATGACCTTCAAATTTGTTGCCACCGCGTTGATTCCTTCGCCTTTGTGGTAAATATGTGACTTTTTATGGTGTAAACTGCTCGAATGGAGGTGATAAATACATTTCCTATTATAAACAACAAGAAATCACACAGTAAACTTGCCTTATTTTATGTAGAGTGCGTACTTGATGCACAAGTGGGAAGGTAAAATAAAACCAACGTAAAACACTAACGTCAAAGGTAACGCCTTTTTGGGCTATGTGCACGGAGATTAGAGGTCTCCATCCTTGTGATCTTGATAGTAAGAGCGCCAACGGGCAGCAAATAGTAGGTTCATGAATGGGTAGTTGGATATAATTTCCCCAGTATTAACTACAAGGGACATTGATACAGCGATGAATCAGTCATCGCTATGCCAATGAATGATGGTAATACGCGATTACTCTAACAATATTACTTGTGACTTCAAACGCGTTTGAGGCTTTCTTAATTGTTGTGCTTCGGCATTTCCTGCGAATATGAGATGGTTGTTACCTTTATGAGCCATATTTATTTGCTGCGCCTAAAAGGTTGAGGTCGTGAAACGACACAACTGAACCTTAGGTGAACTTCATCTTGGAAAAAGAGGATTCAGACAGCACAGAGCCATATAGAACCAAAATAACGAAGTTTAGACAAATTCGTGTACTACTCATCATTCATACGCTGGTTGAAGCGCAACGCTTGCAAAGAAACAAACATAACAGTTCTGCTATATCTTTATAAGAAACTCACTTTCTGCTACGACTCACTTACTCCACCACTTCGGGAAGAAAAAACTGTTCTATTCCCTCTAATACGTTCGTGATAAATATTCAGAGTGCACTTTCCTAAAATGCAGTGGAAGGCTAGTTGGTTAGTCTTGACTAATTATAACAACGCGCATGAAAACAAACAAAAAAGTGGCGGATGTATACAATATGTCTGAAAAAGGTCGGTAGTTATGTCTGCACGGTTTCCACAACGTATTTAGGCGTTTTAATTACGTAACGTAGCGCTCACTCTAGGTAGTTTGTCGGCGTACTAGTATGAGCTTGTTAACTAATTACCAAATGCCCAGCCTTTGGGTTTCTTGGTGTGCAGCTGGGTATTACCATCGTCTAGCGCGCGATCATCAAGCGCATCTTCTTGGTATTGTATATTCACCTGACAAGTGCAAGCTTACTTTTCTCGTACACAATTTTTGTTAACGCAACGCACGTAGCCTTTGTTTTTTAGGAGCGAAGCGCCTTAAAGCGGAACCCGTTCGTTCCTCGTCGTAGTACGTAACATGTTTTATGCTTCGACTTGCGATGTGGTGCCGGTGGGAGATATCTCCTGTGCGTTGTTGAACAATAAAAAACTCGCAGCGTGCGCGTTAACTAAAAGCTGAATTCTCCTGTCTCTCATTTCCCTTTAGCAGCCATTGGCATAAACATTTAGCACTATCTCACAAGAAAGGGTTGCTACGTTATACTCGCTGGGCGTAACCTCCTTGGTTTTAGAAAGTTTTAGCGAGCGTTGGGCCACAGTGCCATGAATACAGTTAACAAGTATATACCATGAAGTCGAGGTGGTTAAAGGTGGGAAATAGACACGAAGCGCAAGTGCGTGTGGGACCTCTCGTTTATTTATTGGAATGTCCACCTGATGGTGGTGCTTTTATATGCGGAATATAAGATGAAAAGATGCGAGATGGTGGTATTTGAAAACCAGGTAGGACGCATGAAGTCCAGTGCTACACCACGTCCATTTTACTGAAGGGGCGTGTTTCAAAGTTTTCTTCATACTGCCGCTTTCAAAGAAGTGACTGCCAATGTGAAGTGCAATTGTTTGCAATTATTCGCTAATATGTTGTATCCCTAGAATGATTGCTACAAGCAAAAAATTGACGGAGATCCACGAGGTGAATTATGATGAGATTGGGCGAAGCTCCTGGAAGTAATATCGTGACATTTTCTTCCGTTAATTCGCCTGGCGATATGCGCGCACCATCACCACTTCCCATTGTCGAACGTTTTCGACAATGCTTCGCGACGTTGACATGCTGCCTCGGCCTCTCGTTCTGTGCGGAAGGATCTTTCCGACGCTCACGTGCCGCTGGAGTTTCTCGTTCACGTACGGCGGTATCTTGCCGGCGCTGCCTTGTTGATGTGGCTGCTTGTTCCCATACAGCACGATCTTGCCTATGCTGACGTACCGCTGCAGCTCCTTGTTCACATACGGTGGGATCTTGCCGACGCTGCCTTGCTGATGTGGCTCCTTGTTCCCGTAAAGCAGCATCTTGCCGACGCTGCCTTGCGGATGTGGCCTCTAGTTCCCGTACAAAAGGATCTTGCCAACACTGGCGTGCCACTGCAGCTCCTTGTTCACGCACGGCGCGATCTTGCCGACGCTGTCTTGCTGATGTGGCCTCTTGTCTCCGTACAGCAGGATCTTGGCGGCAACGTCACGCAGCTTCACGGTGTGCTTCTGCCTCGCGTGCATGCACTTCAGCGTCCTGTCTGCGAGCGCGCGCCACCGCTGCCCTGCTCGCCCGCCTTTCGACATACTTATCTATGCGAGCACACACCGACGGCACTGAGCATCGGCAACCACGAACCTGTATCGATATGATTTTGATTATAAAACCATTGCTTTAGAAAACACCTGGCGTCATTTGTTAAGCAGCTGGCGTCTTCGTTGCTTTGGAAACATCTGGAGTCTTTTCGTTTTGCTTTTAGAATACATCTGGCGTCTTTCGTTGGTTTATTTTTTTAATCAACGGCGTTTTGAAAAAAAAATATTGTTTAATCACGCACAGGAGAAATCTCACCAGGCACAACCTTGGAGGTAAAGAACGGCTGCTACTGGGAATGAGAGACAGCAGAAGCCGGCTTCAACACTTCTACTTCTACTAACGTTTGCTACTGGAACATGCCAATGGCTGTAATGAGGAATGAGAGTCAGAAGAGTTCGGCTTGTAATTAACTCGTGCGCTGCGAATTTTTTTCATTCTTCGACAACGCAAGGGAGATATCTCTCACCGGCACCACCTTGGAGGTCAAAGCTTAAGACTGGTTACACACTACGACTACGACTGCAAGGGACCAACGGGTGCCGCTATAAGGAGCTTCGCCCCTAAAACAATTGGCAGATCTCACGTACAGTGAGAATTGATGACATCCGAAAAATGAATGAGGAAGGTTGATTTGTCACTTTAACATTGCCACAACGTTAAGAGGTGGAAGTAAATTATGCCGTACACGACTTCCATGTCACAATTATCATGTTTGGACATGTTGTGTACCTTCGTAATCTATTGACCTCAAGTGATGCCAAATTTAGTATATGTCAAGCTAGTGAGAGGGCCATGAGCACGCTATGAACGGGGTAAATCGTCATGGTCCAGTATGACACGCGTGTCATGACTATCAAGTTTCCACCAGTGATATACCTTCGTCATTCATTGACGTCACGTATCACCAAATTTGGTATATGTCGAGCTAGCGAAACGGCCGCAAGTGCATCATGAAATGCACAATATACTCCAACGTGGCGTTGAAGTGCGCGCACGCTGGGCACAGCGACGCTAATCGTTAGCAGAAGTGTGAAGTCTATACACTCACGCCAGGCACAACCGGCGCAAGCAAGCGTCCATCGGTCCGGCCCAATGGCAACCGGCGCAAAGGCGACATGCTGTAATTCGCGCCAATGCTTTAGCCAGACAGCACTGTTTCTGCCTCGTTTCGCTGACCGAGGGACGCCGTGCGTATTGAAACCCGCGTGCGTCAAAGCAATCAAGTGCGGCGCGCGCCTGCGAATATACGGCAGGACCGGCGGATGGCGTGGCGACGCCGGCGTGACGCGACAAAACGAACGCCGGCGCAAATGCGCGCCTTGTCAAGTCGAAGTGTATTGGCGCCTTAAGTGCGGCATGTATTCATGTTGTCACATGACACTTATCTCATGATTACCATGTTTGCCCCAGTATCATACTTCCGTCATCCACTGATGCCACGAAATACGAAATTTGGCATGTGTCAGGCTAGCGATACGGTGGCGACCGCATGATGACTGTGGCATGTGATAATTTTGTTCCATGACACGCACCTCATGTTTATCGTGTTTGCACCAGCGTCATACCTTCGTCATCTACTCACGTCCCGTAATACCAAATTTGGTATAATTGAAGCTAGCAAAACGGCCGCCAGCGCATCATGAGCGTGGCATGTCATGTTTTTACATGACACGCATCTGATTATTGTCATGCTTGCGCCAGACACATACCTTCGTCATCTATTCCCGTACCGTAATGCCAAATTTCGTATATGTGACGCTAGTGAAATGGACGCGACCACATCATGAGCGTGGCATGTAGTCGTGTTGGTACACAAAATGCTTGTCATAATGTTCATGTTAGGGTCTGTCGCTTGTGTTCGCCATGCAATCGTGTCATACCATACCAGTTTTGCAACATGTTATGTGAACGAGATGACCGCAAGCGCAGCAAGACCATGAAACATAAATCATGACATACATGTCATAATTTTCATGTTGTTACAGGTCAGCTATGTTCTTAATACAGCCATATTATTTCATACCAAGTTGGTATTGATACCGTTGTCCGAACGGCCTTGATAGCTGGAAGGTGTAGGTGGCTAGATAGATAGGTAGACAGATAGATAGATAGATAGATAGATAGATAGATAGATAGATAGATAGATAGATAGATAGATAGATAGATAGATAGATAGATAGATAGATAGATAGATAGATAGATAGATAGATAGATAGATAGATAGATAGATAGATAGATAGATAGATAGATAGAAGGCTCAAAGTCACCGAAGTTCGCCAAGAAATGCGCTTGGCATTTAAAACTGAAACAAGCTATGAGAATGATGTTGAAGGCATAGTGTATGCTTAAATAATACTGGCGATAGCTATCCCGGCCGCAGAAACTGTGGGGTGAAGGTGGGCAAAATAAGCGCAGCAAACAAAATAAAGACGAGGGCGGGCAATATGTGTGACGTAATATAAAACATCCAAATCGAAAGAACAGTACCCTACGAGTAAGTCAGTAATACTATACTACCGCTGCTTGCTCCAATAGATCGTTGCATGCACGTTAGCGGATGCATGTGTGTTAACGGCACTGGCTACTCTACTTTGTTGTACATATGAGAAAGTGTGTATCTTTAAATGTTGTATTTTAATACAATAGAAATATTTTACGACCTTGAACCAACTTCCAGAGGCTAGTAAGAAGCGAAAATTTTAGATGCTTAAAACACTACAGGAAGAACGAAAAAGCACCGGGAAAGAGCGTTTTTCCTCATCTTGATGTAGGAGCAATCCCAGCAAGAAGTACTTTTATCAGACTAGCAGCAACGTTGTAGGAACAGTTGACATAAAAGGAAATTCTTCACTATTTGATTGCTGTTATTCAATATAGGTTTTTTTATAAATAACGAAAAAGTATTAACAAACGTCTTCCATTATTTCATATCACCTGTTAAGGTATATCGCTTTCACTGCGTTCCATCTTGATAGAGATCAGCAGGTTTTCTTACGTCGTTATTATAGGCTACCTTCGTATGTTTTGTTTTGCCTCTGGCGTAAATGACTTCCGCCTGCCATTTGGCATACGGGTGCGTGCAATACAATCTCTCGCAGTGAATGTGGCACGCAATGCAAATGAGGTAAAAATGGAGCTAACTGCCCGCTTGATATGCGCACGAAAGCACAGTGGCCCCTGGGAATAGATCAATGTCTCGTACCAAATGTCTGTTTCGCCAGAAACTCTGCTGCCATTGTAAGCTTCGGCTAAACTGCTTTCGGACATTAGTTCTTCGACTTTTTTTTTCTGTCTGTGGAGCTCACCCTGAACACATTCACCAGCAGCTCCTCTCTGCCTCCACGCCAAAAAAATCTTGCCTTTAGTGTGTACGTGAGCGCCATTGAAACATACGCCTTTCCGCTCTTTATTTTGACTTTATATATCTGCATGTCTTGTTCTACATCGTCATTGTTGTTTCTTTGCATTTAAATAAAAGAACACGGGGCAACAGCGATTCCTTCTTCGTAGATGGGAGGACTAGTCAGAGTGTGTCTGCGCCATGTGCCCCAGATTCCTTGTCACCCGTTCATAAAACTGGTGCACCGAGAGTTTCTTTCAAATTGAGTCGTAGTTGCGAAGACTGCACGAAAGAGCAGGTATGAATGGTAAAATTTTGCGCAAATGCCTATTCAGGATGAGAAGTCGCGCGCTTTGTATAGAACTTGAAAATGACATTTCTCTTGTGATATCAATTTGCCAATGCCCGCTGCAGTGGTGGAACGGTTACGGTGATAGACAGCTGACCCGCAATTCATGGGATCGAATTCCTGCCGTGGCGGTCGTATTTTTATTTGAGGCATAAATGATATCAACCCATAAACTTAGACTTACGTGGGCGTTAAAGAAAACCAGTTGGTCGAAATTTCCAGAGTACCACTACGACATCTCACATGATCATGAGGGGGTTTTGAGTCGTTTGGTCCCGACGTTATCATTAGTAATTACGTCATCCTTCTGGGACGCAAAACCCCAGGTATTTTCAGTGTTGTCAAAACTTGTCATCACCGTTAGGCCTATATGAATGCTAAAAAAGACAGCAGTGACAAATGCTTAGGATTCGCATTAATTTTGGCAAAAATATAGCCATACCCTTATTCGGTGCAAATGACTTTTTTGCGAGCTTATTTGGGCCCATGTGATAATCTTTATTATATCAAGGTCATATGCACATTTTACTCTTGAATACGTACGATAGTGGTCTCTAGCCCTTTCGGCCCTGGCGGTGTCAATTGACACCACGGCACAACAATTCGCCTAGTATCTCGGAAACATCACCAATACCACTCATTCTTCGGAGAATTGTTCTTCAATGATCCCCACTGCAATTGACACCAATATTGCGGCACGTTTGTGGAGGTAGCAGCCACAAAGAAGAAGAAGCGCGACCGAGGTCTGTGAAGCCGAAACACGTAAGTTGAGGCGGGTAAGCGCCATTTTCGGGACGACGTACCGAAGCCGTTTCAGTGAGTATTAGGCTAAAACGTAAGACGTTGGTTTACATTTCGTGTACACTGTTCATTAGCAGAAAAAAAAGAAGTCAGTTTTTCATTTTCCAATCACTGGGGCCTTATCACCTAATTTTATGCCACGTTAGTTAATGAAAAAATGCTTGTACCAGCGGCTCAAATTTTTGTTTGTATTCTTCTGAGGCCTTAACTACGGGAAAAACGCGCACAAAAAGTGTATCCGAGCAAAATAAAAAATCCAGGGCTGAAAGGGCTAGAGATTTAACCGAAATATAGATTAAAGGCGTTATAGTGGCATAAGCGATCTGCCCAAAAAGTGAAAGTTACAGCAGGCTTGGCTCTTTCAGAAAATGAAATAGGCCACGTCTACTATTGATGTTTTTTGTTCCAGTTCGGCTTTGTTGTGCCTTTGGTCGTCGCCCATCACCCGTGTCTTCGGGTCTGCTACCTTCGGTAGTGTTTCGTAGAGTTCTCGTGAAATTGAAGAACCCTAAAATACTTTAGTTATCTTTAGTTTGGTAGCCTATTCTTACTTTTGCAAATATTTCTCCCCAGAACTTTTACCTCGACAAAGTTAGCCAAGCGTGGTTCATTTAATGAAATCCGGCATGTACGAAAACATCCATGCAGCAGAATTTAACTTCTTTTTGATAAAGAACACGGTGAGCTTGCCTTACAAATATACGTGCATTACGGTAATGCAGAAATTAGCAATTGCGAAATGAGCAACTGCAACTAAGACTACACAGGAAGAATTGCGGGTTGTCTAAACGGCCACACTTCATGGTCAGTTTTAGGTGAAATTTTTGGGAAAGTGTAAGACGAATACGGGAGTCTTCAGAAAACAAGTTTCCTGATCTCTAAGAAAACAAAAAAATGTCAGGAAGTTGAGCAAGACCGCTTGGTCTTTTTATTTGTCATGAAAATTTTTTGTTAACAATTAGGGGGCACTCAAAACAATCCTGAACACATGTAATTATGCTGTGCTGCGTTCATCGCAGCCAAACCCCACACTTTGTCTTATCGGAGCGAGAAACTTGTGGAAATCAGGTGACGAATAAAAGGACCTGAAGCATATTGCACAATTATTTGTCGCCATTCCACAGCATCACACAAACGAAAAATTTGCAGTTACCATGAGCTTGAAAGTTGGAATACATGCACAGTGGTGAAGGGCCTAACCTTCAGCGATGAACTCATGGAGTACAATTCAGCGGGTGAATGGCAGAATGGTGACTAATTGGTAGGAAATTATTGTGTCTGCATTGCTCAAAGATTTGTGCTCCTTAAGCGACGCTCTCATTCAAAAGAGAGCAAATCCTGGCGTTTTAACCCTAAATGGGCTGCACGGTTAGAACTCCAATACTTCATACCCTTATTTTTACTTTCCATATTACATCCATAATTTTTCAATCGTGGCTGTGCGATGACCCACTCTCTTCTCTCCTCTTCACCCACGCTTCCTTTTGCGGCAACGTTCCTACATTATACTATACATGCAAATTTTATGCTTTCCCATAGTGCTTCCTCCTTTCCCAGAAATACAGTTTTGCTTCTTTTTTCATCACCTTGCTATAATTGTCTATGTTATACATGGCCTTGCTACATGTCATGTACGCTCACACAAACCAACACAATGCCACTCCAAGTGCATTGACTCACTTTCAAATGCAGCCGACGCACTCGTGCCCACGCAGTATGAGCACGCAATAATCTTCTCACCCTCTCTCCAGCTTTCTGCATTCACTTCTGCAGCTTTAAGTTTTGCACCAGCCACCATCTTGTGTGGGTTCTGCGATATTCGGCTCTGATGTCCCTACATAGCACTGGTGACAAGTAGTGGAATGTTCAATGTGCATAGCTATCTAGGTAACGCTCATTGTTAGTGGAGCAAGGCTCGAAGGAACCTGTAGCGGCAAGAACTGGTCATCGTGGTTCAAGCGCTTTACCTTCTATTTTGTGGCGAACGACGTCAGCGACAAAAAAATGGCCCCGTATGTGCATGCGTTACTGCAAATAACGTCGAAAGACAATAGTCTTACGTCATGAGAGAGTGAATAAAACGCTTACTTGATGTTGTGCACGCGAAAATCAGTAAATGAAATTTTAGAGCCACTGCGTGAGACATGGGTGTTTTTTTAGCAGCAATCATTGAAAACAAGAAAAAATGGCAGCATACCCAGGGAGTGAATCATGGAGAGTTGGGCGAAGCATCCATCCGTCCATGCGTCCGCCTGTATAATCATCGATGCATCCATCCGCCCAACAGGCGTGCGTCTATTCGTGCGTCCGCTCGTTCATCCGTGCGTCCATCCCAGCGTTTGTTCATGCATCCGCCTCTGCGTCCGTCTATGCCTTCATCCGTTCATGCAGCAATCCGTGCGTCAGTTCATGCATCTGTCTGTGTGTCCGTTTGTCCATCTAGTCAACACTCCAAGTACCACTGTCTCGCATCTTTTCATCACATATTCGATGAATGGATGGATGGATTGCTATGGCTGTACCCTTTAAATCGGGCGGTGGCTCACGCGACCAAACCATAATACTTAGTGAACCAAAAACTAGATTTTTTTCCCTTGAGTGAGGTTGAGGACTCGTACTTTGCAGTGAAGGGTTTATTTTGACTTGTGATTTGACTTTAGCCACCAATCAGATAACCTCCTTCGTGTTAATTCTACCCGCCAAAAGCCTATTTTGCCCTCCCTGTCCCTAAACCCTAGTGCTTTGAAAAACTCTGCACATTATCCTGAACTATAGTGTGAAGCCCTTTACCGAACTTTATCAAGTGTTAAGCAGTTGTCTATTCCTCTTCACACGCAAAGCATACCGTGTCCACCGCTTCGTATTTCGCCCGATATGTCTTGGTTCGCAATAATCTTGTCCTGGCCACAAACAGTAGAGAATACCACGAGTATTATCATGAATTTTTTCCTTGGCAAATTCCTGCTTAAACGTTCAACAGATCTCTAGTGCGGACTTCTTAATCACGCCAATTCTCCACATATCGGTCTCAGCTTCCTTCACCTTCTTCTTAACCGATAATTTTTTTTGGTTTGGCCCCCTGCTGTTTTTTAAGTATTTATCAGTCAATTTTCTGGTTCGATTTCATCATTTTGGATCGACATTCTTCATGTAGTAGTAGCTGAAAACCTTCCTAGCCCAATGCTCCTCCCCCATTTCTCTGAATCACTTCTCAAATTTCATGTTATTGCTAGCGTCCCTGCTCTCAAATGATGTTCATCCCATATCACCTTATACTCCCTGATTTGGTGTATTCCCGTCAGCTCCTAAGGCAAGCCTACCTATTCGACGTTGCTTAATTTCAAATTTTGCTTGAACTTCTGATCTCATGCACAAGACCGCATTTTCGAACGTCAGACCATAAACCATGACCCCTTTCCATATTCCTCTCACAACATCATACCTATTGCAACTCCACAGTGCTCTATTGTTCATCACCACTGCATTCCTGTTACCTTTAGGCATCACGTATAATTCGTGTTGCCTTAGGTACTCGGCCTCATTGCTTATCCATACGCTCAGATATTTATATTTATCTGTTATCTCTAGCATTACTTCCTGTATTCTAAGCTCACTACCTTCATTGTCATTAAAAATCGTGACTGCTGATTTTTCCTTACTGAATCTGAAATCTAACCTGTCTCCCTCATTACCGCAGATGTCCATCAATCTCTACAATTCTTCCTTGTTTTCGGTCATTAGCACTATATCACCTGCGTACATCAATGCTGGTAGTGCCTGTTCAATGAGTTTTTGTTTTCCTTGTTTGAGGAAAGAGAGGTTGAAGCCCAGTCCACTTCCTCCAATTTGGCCTCTAATCCTTGTAGTTACATAATGAATAACAAGGGTGACAGAGCACTCCCTGCCTAAGCCCATGTTTCACCTCTGCAGACTTGGATACATGTTTTTCCTACTTCATTTCTGCCTTGTTAGCTTTATAGGTATCATATAAAAGATTAGTGACTCCATCTTCCACACATAGTGTGTCCAGTATTTCTCACAAGTCCTCTTGCACCACGCTATCGTACGCTTCCTTGATATCCAAAAATGCTAGTCACAGGGGCCTGTGTTGCTTTTCTGCTATTTCGATGTACTGCATCAGTGAGACAGATTGTCTTCCAACCTCCTGTGTTTCCGAAACACATTCTGCAGTTACCCCAGCACCCCCTCATCCTCTATCCATGCCTGCAGTTTTTCCTTTATAATCTACATCGCCAGCCTGTAGACCACTGATGTCACTGTTATAGGAAGGTAGTTGTTTATGTCAGCTTTGTCCCCCTTTACTTTATAGATCATGCTGATTTTGCTAAGTTTCCATCCTGCGGCGACTTCACCATCGATTATTATTTCGGTCACTGCCTCTCGCAAAGCCTGCTTAGACTTCATACCTAATTTCTTTATCAGCCTAATTGGAATACCATATGGGCCTGTTGTTGGGAGGAACCCACTTCTCAGCCCTTTCCCATTCTCGTTGTGAAAATGGAGCCATTGCGCCATGTAATTCATTCTTGTCTATTCTGATGCATAAAGCACTTCTTTGTTGAAATTTTTCTGTCACCCTTGTTTTTATATATATTCAATAGCTTCGTCCCCTTCCAGCCTAGCACCTTGAGCTGTAGTTATAAACCTCTGCTCTAGGCTCGTGTCATTTTTTAGGGAGTTTAGATGGTTCCCGAATTTCGCAGCTACCTTTCTATCTTTTTAGTGCTTTTGCCAGCAACTGAGCTCCCTTTCTTCTAATCTTTTCATTGATCAAAAGAGATGCACCCCTTCTACAGCTTAGAAAGATTTCCCATTTTCTTTCAACATCATCTGTCGGTTCACCCCGCTGCTGAGCATGTCTGTGTTTCCTAGAGGCTTCCTGACGTTTTGCTATCGCTCTCTTGACTTCCTCATCGCACCAATTCTTGGGTTTACGTCTTCTTTTGAGTGGTGACTTGCCACGTGCCTTAGAAAGCTCTCGCTCAAACAGTCTAAAGAAATTCGTGTATATTCATTCTGTTTTATAATCCTCAGTGATTATTTTCTCAATTTGTTTAGTAGCCAATTCTATTTGCCTTTCTGAAACCCATTTTTCTGTAGTTGCTCATTTTGTCTCCTTCCCATTTTCCCAGCTCTTCCAAAACTTAGCTTGATACGTTTGTGATCACTACGCAGACTTCTGGAGCCCCCTTCATGTATGTGCATTCCCCTGAGCTTATCATACATTTATTTATTTATTTAACATACCTTACAGGCTCTCGTTAGAGCATAGGGTAAGGGGGGCGCACAGAAAAAAAAGAAAGAAAATGAGAACGTATACAGTTCAAATATAGAAATAAATGCAACATAACAGCGACAATAATAACAGTAATAGAAGAAAAAATACAGTCACCAAGTATATGCACCTCCGTAGAAATTTCTATGAAATGATGATAGATGTAGTGAGAGAGTTGTTTCTCGCGGAACGCGTTGTTGTTAGTGAAAGAAACTATCTCGTCGGGAAGATCATTTCACATTGAGATTGCCTGTGGCAAAGCAGATAAGTTGAACGTGCGTGTTCTGGCAAAAATACGCTTAAAGCTGCGCTGATTTCGCATGCGTGCACACATGCGATCCGGTGTGTGTAGAGGGAAAGCGCATGGATTTCTGCTAATAATGTACTTGTGAAACAACACAAGGAGAGCTATCTTGCGGCGGATATTCACTGGTTGTGAACCGATCTCGCGTTTATTTGAGATACACTGCTGTGACATTGGTAGTTCTGAGTGATGAAGCGGGCTGCTCTGTTTTGAATGGGTTCGATCATCTGTATTAAATAGTGTTGATAAGGTGACCAAACTGGTGAGGCATATTCTAACTGTGGACGTACGAATGTTAAATAGGCTATTTTGCGGACGCTTGATGTGAAGTAATGGAGATTTTGACGTAGATAACCTAGTGCTTTGGATGCCTTGGAACAAATGGAAGTTATGTGGGAAGATCATGACAGTTTAGAGTCAATAATAACCCCTAGATATTTGTATGATGTGGTTCGAGATATTTCACAATTTTTAATTTTGTATGAAAAAGTGGAAATCGAGGTTTTTTGGGAAACCGACAATATTTTACATTTTGAAGTGTTGAAAATCCTTAACCACTTATTACACCAACTGCAAACGAGGTCTAGGTCACCTTGAAGGGCCTAATGATCAGAAGAAGATTTCATGGTTCGATAAATGACACAGTCGTCTGCAAACAGGCGTATACGCGATGAAAAGTTAGTCGGCAGATCGTTGATGAAGATTAATTAAAAAAAGTAGAGGGCCAGGGATGCTACCCTGCGGCACTCCTGAAGTGACTTCTGCGATATCTGAATGAGAATCATTGGCCAATGTGAGCTGTTCACGATATGAAAGAAAATTTCGAAGCCATGATAGCGTTAAGGAGTCCAATTTTGAAGAAGACAGTTTGGAAATGAGACGACAATGGGCGACATGGTCAAAGGCGTTCATAAATTGAGGAAAGCGCAATCTGTCTGTGTGTTCATGTCCAAGTTAGTCTGTAGATCTCTCGTGAATACAAGTAGTTGTGTATCGAAGGAGAAACCTTTCCTAAAGCAATGTTGGGTGGGACTAAAAAATTGTTTGATTCAAGTTGACTTTAAATGTGAGAAGCAATGATATTGTCACGTGGCAAAGGACGACGCAGTTGTCTATAAGGAAAACAAGTTTATTGGAGCGAACCTGTGCTCCCCTAACAACTGAAAGAATACGCAGGCGGCGAAGCAGCGGCCGGCAAAACGACGGGCACGCTAGTGAGCGTCGGCGATCGAATGTCGTGGCATCGGCTGTGCGGGAATTTATATCCCTCGGCGCGAGGGTTTGTCGACTAGTCGAATTGTATCGAGAACGCCATGATATCGTTTGTTCAAAACACTGTTCGTTCGGAACGCTCGAAGCGCTGTTCGATAGCGTTTGTTCGAAACGCTGTGATAGCGTTTGTTCGAAACGCTGTGAAAATAGTGATAGCAAAGGCCGGCGCAGCCAGGCCGAAAAAACAAAACACAAATAAACAAACCCAATGCATGGTTCGCGGCATAACCCCCCCTCTAAGAGTGCATCGACCCGATGCTAACATAAGGGACAGTCCAAACAAATTAAAATAAAATTTCGTCATCGTCCGTAGAAAGGTTTTAAGCGAACCACATGGACGACTTCGGGCCGCGTGCGTCGTCGTGATGTACGGGAGTCACCATCGGGGATCACTTCGTACGTTAGTTCGCCAAAACGTCGTAGAATCCGGTAGGGTCCGAAATAGCGTCGTAGAAGTTTCTCACTCAGTCCACGTCGTCGAATGGGAGTCCAAACTCACACACGACCCCCAGGATGGTACTCGGCGTCTCGGCCGAGTACCACCCTGGAGATCGTACGCTACAATCTCGGCGTCGGAGATTGTAGCGTCCGGCATCCACCAGTTGCTGGTCTGTTATACGAACTCGAGCGAGCTGGCGGGCCTCCTCCGCACGTTGGAGGTATCCTTGGACGTCGGCGTTGAGGTCGTCGTCTTCTACGTGCGGAAGCATGGCGTCGAGCATTGTAGTCGGCCGTCTTCCGTAGACGAGCTCGAACGGTGTCATCTGCGTGGTTTCTTGGATAGCCGTGTTATACGCAAACGTGACGTACGGGAGGACTTTGTCCCACGTCTTATGTTCAACGTCAACGTACATAGAGCGCATATCCGCGATTGTCTTATTCAGCCGTTCCGTTAGTCCGTTCGTTTGGGGGTGGTACGCCGTCGTTCTTCGGTGATCTGTGTTGCTGCAGCGTAAGATTCCTTGCATGAGCTCCGCAGTGAAGGTCGTTCCGCGGTCCGTGATTAGGACCTCAGGGGCTCCATGTCGCAGCACAATTTGGTTAATAAAGAACTTTGCAACTTCTTGTGCAGTTCCCATAGGAAGAGCAGTGGTCTCTGCGTAGCGCGTCATGTAGTCTGTCGCTACGACAATCGATTTGTTCGCGGATCGGGATGTAGGGAACGGGCCCAGAAGGTCCATTCCGATCTGTTGGAAGGGCCTCGTTGGGACGGCGATCGGCTGCAGAAGCCTGGCGGGTCTCGTCGGTGGTGTTTTTCGTCGCTGGCAGTCACAGCAGCTCCGGACGTAGTGGGTGACATCGGATGTAAGGCGGGGCCAGAAGTATTTCACCTTGATTTTTGTAATCGTGCGAGCTGTTCTGAGATGTTCGGAAGACAGGTCGTCGTGGCACGCTTCCCAAATTTCGTCACAAAGGTCTGCGGGGATGACAAGTAGATAATTCGTTCTCGTTCCTGAGTTGAAATTCTTCTTCACTAGGATGGAGTTTTTGAGGCTGAATGCTGGTAAGTTGCGCTTGAACGCCCTAGGCACGGCGACGTTGCGTCCTTCGAGGTAGTCGATCATGGCGCGGAGGTCAGGGTCGGTACGCTGCTGGGCGGCTAGGTCGCTCTCTGTCACGACTCCGAAGAACGCGCTGTCTTCATCGGAGTCCTGTGGTGGTGGGTCGACGGGGGCGCGGGACAGGCAGTCGGCATCGGAGTGTTTCCTGCCGGATTTGTAGAATATTATAACGTCGAACTCTTGCAGGCGCAAGCTCCACCGCCCAAGACGGCCAGAGAGGTCTTTCCAATTGGCGAGCCAACACAGCGCATGATGGTCTGTCACAACCTTAAACGGTCTACCATAGACGTATGGGCGAAATTGTGAAATGGCCCATATGATAGCCAGGCACTCTTTCTCGGAGGCAGAGTAGCTTCTCTCCTCCTTAGACAGACCCCGGCTTGCATGGGCGATTACCTTTTCGTAACTGCTTTGCTTTTGGACGAGGACGGCACCCAAACCGATATCACTGGCATCCGTGTGCATTTCCGTTTCGGCGTTTTCGTCGAAATGAGCGAGCACGGGCGGGTTTTGCAGGCGTGTTTGCAGCTCGCAGAATGCATTTTCATGGTCGTTTTCCCAGCTGAAAGGGGTGCTTTCTTTCGTCAGGCGCGTGAGTGGCTCTGCATTGCGTGCGAAGTTTGCGAAGAAGCGCCGGTAGTATGCGCACAGTCCGAAAAACCTTCGCACACCCTTCTTATCTTTCGGCCTTGGGAAGTTCACAATGGCTGATGTTTTTGCCGGGTCAGGTAGGACTCTCGCGGCGTTCACGACGTGACCCAAGAACTTGAGTTCCTCGTACGCGAAACGGCACTTCTCAGGCTTCAGCGTTAACCCCGACGTACGAATGGCCTCGAGTACAGATTCCAACCTTGTGAGGTGTTCGTCGAAAGTCCGGGCGAATACGACAACGTCGTCTAGGTATACGAGGCAAATGTGCCACTTCAGGCCTGCTAGCACAGTGTTCATGACTCTCTGCAACGTTGCGGGCGCCGTGCACAGCCCAAACAGCATCACCTTGAACTCGTATAGACCGTCCGGGGTTATAAATGCAGTCTTCTCTTGGTCTCTCTCGTCCACTTCAATTTGCCAGTAGCCGGTCTTCAGATCCATGGATGAGAAGTACTTGGCGTGGCAGAGGTGGTCGAGGGCGTCGTCGATTCGTGGCAGGGGGTACACGTCCTTTTTGGTGATTTTGTTTAGTCCCCGGTAGTCAACGCAGAATCTTAAAGTGCCATCTTTTTTCTTCACGAATACAACCGGCGCAGCCCACGCACTTTTCGATGGCTGTATTATGTCGTCGCTGAGCATGTCGTCTACTTGAGTCCGGATGGCTTCGCGCTCGTGTGAAGAAACGCGGTACGGTGACTGTCTGGAAGGTCGGGCTCCATCTTCGGTTATTATCCGGTGCTTCGCCAAAGGTAACTGATGTAACTTCGAGTTCGAGGAAAAACACTCGCTGTAGCGATGGAGCAACTCCAGTAATCTGTCCCGATTTTCTTGCGACAGCGTCGGGTTCACGTCCAAAGGATGTGGCAGCCTGGAAGCATCTGCGCGTGCGCGTTCAAAGGTGGCGACCGCGATCACTTGACTCGCTTCTTGCGTTTCTTTGAGGAACGCAATTGCAGCGCCCTTGTTTAGATGCTGGTACTCCTCGGTGAAATTGGTGACCAAAACGTGGGATCTGCGTTGCTTAAACCGCGCAATGCCTCTTGCGACAGACACACCGTGGTCTACAAGCAACCTTTGGTCAGTCTCCACGGTAGCGTCGACGTCAGAAGCAGCACCTTCACAATAGACGGCGATCATCAAGCTTACGCGGGGTGGCAGGGTGACGTGATCGTCGGCGATCCTTACAGCAGCACGGTGTCCGAGGTTCGGCTGCGGCGTCGTGGAGTGATCGGAAGAAAACGTTATCGACCTGGTCTGCAGATCAATTATTGCGCCATTGTCCGTCAAAAAGTCCATTCCGAGAATTACGTCGCGGGAGCAGTTAGGCAAAATGACGAACTCCGAAAGGTACGTAGTGCCGTCTATGGTGACGCGCGATGTGCACATTCCACTTGGGGTCACGAGGTGGCCTCCTGCTGTGCGTATGTGCGGAGCGTGCCATCTGGTCGTAACTTTCTTTAGCTTGGACGCGAATGACCCGCTCATCACCGAGTAGTCGGCTCCCGTGTCGATGAGGGCGACTACGTCAAGGCCGTTGATGGACAACTGGATGTCGGATGCCGCTTTCCTCGAATTTCGGGTGCGTCGGGCGTCGTATCGCGGCTTGCGCGTGTTGATGGTCGGGCACTATGCGTCGTCATTGTCGTCTTTTCAGCGGCACGCTTCGTCATTTCAGGTACGCGTCGCGCAGCGTAGCTGTCGTCGTTTTCGGGGGTCTCGTCAGGGAGTCGTCGGGTCGTCGGGATGAGGGCATGTCGTGAATCACGGTCTTGCGTTGTTGGAGGGTTTTCATTTTCTCGCCATTGTGCAACTTCACCTCCAGAAGTTGCTGCTTTTAGTTTCCCCCTCGTGGGCTGGGGGACCTTCCACGGGCGAAGTCAGCATTGCTGCGACGGTTGGGGGATTGGTACGGGTAGGGCGACGGCGAACGGTTGAAACGGGATGGTCCACGGCCTGTGTTCGACAGGTATTCTTCGATCTCAAATGGGCGCTGGCCAGCTCGCGGGCGAGTTGCGTCGACGGAGAACCCACGCAAATACAGCCTCTTGTAGGGGCAGCGGCGGTAGACGTGGTCGGCTTCTCCGCAGGGGTAGCACAGCGGACGATTATCTGGCGTTCGCCACACCTCGGTCTTCCTGGGCGCCTGGTTTCGGGTTACAGGGGGTCGGGCGGGCGACATTGGGCGGCGGTACGGCGGGGCCTCTTGATAACAGGTTGGGACGGGTCGGGATCGACGAGCAGCAGCGGAGTAGGTCATCGCTCGTTGTTCGCAAGATGCTTCCGACGGCGTGGAATTCCCCAGTGCTTGCTGAACCTCCTCGCGAACGACGTCAGTGAGGGAGGCGACTTGGGGCTGTGGCGTTGCTGGGAACAATTTCCTCAGTTCCTCGCGAACGACGGCGCGGATGGTCTCACGCAAGTCTTCCGTCGCCAATCCAGGGGCGTTTACCGGGTTCACCGAAAGGGTGTTGAGTGGTCTATCATTTTGCCGCGAACACATATCCAAGGTCCTCTCGATCATCGAAGCCTCGGTGACGAACTCAGCGACGGTCTTAGGGGGGTTGCGGATGAGTCCAGCGAAGAGCTCTTGTTTAACTCCCCGCATGAGAAAGCGCACCTTCTTCTCTTCTGCCATTTTGGGGTCAGCTCTCCGGAACAGCATCTTCATCTCCTCAGCGAACAGTACAACACCTTCGTTAGGGTGTTGCATTCGCGTCTCCAACAAAAGGGCGGCTCGCTCTTTTCGCACAACCGTAGCGAATGTTCTGAGGTATTCGCTCTTAAAGACAGTCCAGTCGGTTAGGGAGCCTTCATGGTTCTCAAACCACGTTCGAGCTGCATTCTAGAAGAAGACATGACGAAACGTTTCTTCGTCATCCCACCTGTTAAAGATGCGAATGCGCTCCAGCTTCTCCAGCCACTCTTCCGGGTCTTCTCCAGGAGATCCTCGGAATGATGGGGGTTCACGAGGTTGTTGCAGAACGACGGGAGGGTTGGTAGCGCTGGTCATGGTGCCTGCGTTGATCATCGTGGTTTTTACGTATTCTTTGCTTTTTTTATCCGGGAGCAGTCCAAACTCTGGCTGAAGGCCTCGCTGTCGGCGGCTGACACGAGTTGGTCGTGCTTGTCGTGTTGGGCTTGCTTGTCGGCTTGGCAATGGCTTAGGGTCCACGTACCCCGCACCTCCACCAGACGTCACGCGGCAAAGGACGACGCAGTTTTCTATAAGGAAAACAAGTTTATTGGAGCGAACCTGTGCTCCCCTAACAACTGAAAGAATACACAGGCGGCGAAGCAGCGGCCGGCAAAACGACGGGCACGCTAGTGAGCGTCGGCGATCGAATGTCACGGCATCGGCTGTGCGAGAATTTGTATCCCTCGGTGCGAGGGTTTCTCGAATAGTCGAATTGTATCGAGAACGCCGTGATAGCGTTTGCTCAAAACGCTGTTCGTTCGGAACGCTCGAAGCGCTGTTTGATAGCGTTTGTTCGAAACGCTGTGATAGCGTTTGTTCGAAACGCTGTGAAAACAGTGATAGCCCAGGCCGGCGCAGCCAGGCCAAAAAAACAAAACACAAACAAACAAACCCAATGCATTGTTCGCGGCAATATGTTCAAGTATTTTCCAGCTGATAGAGGTTAACAAGATGGGATGATAATTTTCAACCTGATCTTTACATCCTGCTTTAAAGATGGGATTAACTTTTGCGACTTTCCAGTCCCTAGAAAGCTGACCGGCACACAAAGACTGTCTGAAAATGTGAAATAATATTTGAGAAGACGTGGGAATGGTATTTTTTAGTATCTTTGAATTGATATTATCTAGACCACTAGAAGTAGAAAGTTTGAGGTTGTTGATTAGTTTAGTGATGTCCTCAGTGTAAATATCTACGGGTTCCATGAAAGGGTAATCAAGTTCCGGAAACTCATAAATGCTAGAATGATCTTCCCTTGTGAAAACAAAAGAAAAAATTGTGTTAAGTGCAATTGCACACAGGTCTCTTGGGAGAGGTAATTCATTTTTGCCTTTCAAAGTAATATCTGTCACAGCAGAAGCAGGTGATAATTGTTGCCAAGGTTTTCTGGACCTACCTACCATCAATTTATTAATGATGGTAGGTCATGTTTAGAGTACTTGTCTTTAGCAGTGAATAACGCAGAAGTATAACTTTTAAGACATTCCTTATATGAATTCCTTGCAGAGGCACTACAAGCGTGCATCGCGATTCTATACAGCCTTTTTTTCGATTTCTCAAAGTTCTCAAATATTTGTTAAACCATGAGTTTCCCTTATCATTAGATATGGCGATTTCAGGGACGTATTTGTCGACTAATAAAGAAATCCCCTCTCCAAACAATGACAAATTTTCATTCATGGTACGACTTGACAATGAGGGCAAGAATGTGCTGTGATATAATTCTACCAAGTCAAAATTCATACAACTATAATTGGCCTTACTGTAGTCTCTAATCACTTTTGTAGCTTTACCCGCAACTTTGAAAGGAATGTTTATTGATAATTGAGCGAGCTTATGGTCACTAAACCCTTCAAGGCAAGAGGTTTCACCTACATTACTAGGATCTGAGTTAAGTAATAAATCCAAAATATTATTGCCCCCTGTTGGCTGGTTGATTATTTGAGTGAAATTGAAATCAAGGGCAAAATTCACAACGTCAAGAGACATTTTTGAGGTGGATGAACGATTGATCCAGTCAATTTGTGGTGAATTGAAGTCACCAAACAGATAGACATTATTAGTGCGGTATTTCTCAATAGCTAATGTGGTGCTGCTGCGATGGTGATCTATAAATGGTTGTTCAGAATTGGGAGGACGGTAACATACGCCTACTAGTATTTTAGTGGCACAAAATGTGCACGCGACCCAGACAAGTTCTAAGTTTGAGTTTGTATCGATGACAAAAGTAGGTATAGATTTTTTATAGCAATAAGGACACCTTCCCCACGTTTGCTTTGACGATCACATCGGTAGACGTTATAATCAGCATTCCCGTGAAGAGTTTCACTGTCATCAACATCCTGAGTAAGCCACATTTCAGTGAGCAGGAGGACATCAGTTAGGCTATCTTCTAAGAATGAACAATTGAGATCACGATTGTACAGCAAACTGCGAATGTTAGTAAAAGAAACACATACAGCCAGTGCAGATTTACTCCGAATTTCTCTAGAGACATGCGCACGCCTATGCCTCAGCTATGTAGCAGACAGCTTGACTGCATGAGTAGCACTATCACATATGTACGTTTTATCGCTCATGCGCAGACGATCAACGACGAACTTGTAGGGCTTGTTTTCATGTTTGGCAAATTCGATTAGCTTTCTTCTGGCTTGTAGCGTGGGTAAAGAGAAATGTTCACGTACTGAAAATGTCGATATCTCTAGTTTATGAGCTGAAGCAAGTACGCTCTGCTTATCTTTGAAAAAATCAAATTTCGCTATTATAGGCCGGGGTTTGCCAACAGCAAAGCGACCGAGTCTGTGAACTCGTTCAACTTGTGCGCCACTTGTACTCTTCTGTAGTTTCTCCGAGCAAAATTTAATCACCTTCTGCTCAGATGCATTCCAGTCCTCGTTTTCATCATATTCTATTCCAAAAAATAGCAAGTTACAGCGCCTGAGTCTCCTTTCTGTGTCATCACATCTGGATGTGATTTTCACGAGTTCCTTAAAAATGGAGGACATAGCGGAACTCGAAGTGGCATCTGTGGTATATGAGGAGTGTAGACTACCTTCCAGCTTCGACACACTCTCTGAAAGAAGCTTTACCTCAGCGTTCGTATTTATATGGCCTTGTTTTATGCCCCTGACCTCCTCAAGTAAAGCAGTTTGAGTAGCCTCAATTCGACGCACTGTTTCGAGTACCGCACTATCCGATTTGGTCTCAAATGCAGGAGAACCGGAATTACCTTCCAATACTGACACTCTCTCCGATATGCTTCTCAAATCAGCTTCTATGCGCTGCCCAGTCGACATGACACTACTCAACAGATTTTCCATTTTGGCTCCGGGCCTGGGATTTAACTCGACGACACCCGTCTACACAAGCAACAACCTTAAGTACGTTGAGTGCACATTTGACAGGCAAGATAACACTCGTTTCTAAGCACTGCAAAGTTCAGGTGAGCACGACAACGCAACAAGACAGTAGTCATTGCTTTTGCAACATGAAGCATTTGCGAAATATGTAACCTAGAAAAGCAGCATATTTACGTGCGCCGTTTTCGCTGCGGTGCCGTGTCCAAGGAAGGTTGGTCTCGGTGGGAGTATATATGTGTTTGCCGCGGTGCACATCTCAATGAACGCGTAACTGTACTACCAGGGTTGCTTGGCGAGGCTCGTGTTGTCGAATGAACTTGGCTGCACGGGTAGTACCAATGCTGCAGGCGCCAGTAGATCCATTTGGCTATTATTCTAAGCATTTGAAGTCGAAGCCAAGTTGAAGCAGGGCAGGACACAGGAGAGCATCGCCTGGAAAAGCAGCAAAATTAAGTGAGCCGTTTTCGCTGCGGTGCCGGGCCCCTATAGATGTCACATCCTATGTGACATCAATGCATAATCTATCGTCGACTACAGCCTTCCTACCTCCCATGTTATTTGCCTTTCACACTTCTCAGTACTGTTGCAAATGATCAAATCATGCCTTTCGCAGATAGCCAAGATCAATTTGCCTGTTGCGTCAGTTTTCCATCTATATCTTCTATGTGTGCATTCATACCTCCTCGTATAATTATCTTGGACTCTCCTCTTAACTCCGCAATGTCTTTTGTTATACACTCTACCATTGCCTAGTTTTCCTTTTTGGTCTTTGCTCCCGTACACAAACAAAGAAGCGTCCTTTGCCCTGCCACTTTCCATTTTAGTCATGAACGTTCCTTTGACTCCTGCATGACTCTTTGCTAGTTTGTACTTTTAAGAATGAATGCCTCAATGCCACCCTCCTTTCTGCTGCCTTCTGTTCTATTACAATATTTCCACGCGTTGTCAGGATTGTTAGGAGGTTGTTTCCTGTCCCTAAGGTGTGTTTCTACCAAACCGTATACCATCGGCCTCTCCTTCCTTAGCGGTTCTTCTATCTCTTCCGACTTCAGCCTGTTCCTGCCACCCTGCATAATATATCCTATATCTGAATTGGCTCGGCACTCGTGGCTATGTCAATTTCTGCCGCGTACTCTATCTATCTTAGATACTGGTGCCAATTTGGAATTGTATCTGTCCATACAACCAGTCAAAGAGTCTCCCTGGTTGTTTTCCTCGTTACTAGCTATCTTGCACCCAGAAGGGCTCGCGTGCCCCTCAAAAATTTACTGCGCGTCTTGCAAGTCACCAACCCACCTCATGACCTAGTCGCCCATCGAAGTGAATTCTGTATCGTTGAAAACCACCCCACATATGCACCTCTCTGTTTATTTCCACCACCTCAGAGCCATTCTCTCGGCTCATCCGCCATATCTCTCGGTTTAGTTGACAACCGCGCTTTGTAAGTTGTCGTCATGCGCTGGTACCTCCGGTATTGTGCATATCACTGTGCTACCTGCACCTGAGAAGAAGTGGCGCGCATGTCATCAACCCCTTTCGCCAGTGTGGTCCCTAGTCCTGCCATATCTTCATTTAGGACATCGTTTAAACCGGCTGAAATTAAAACTTCGATTCGTCTATCAGCGGTAGTTTTTGGTTTTGTGTTCGCTTGCCTCATGACTGCTTCCAGCATGCGTCCTGGGAACATCACTACTGCAACCCTCTTGTCACCTCCTACCCTCTCTTTGATTGCTTTTACGCATTGAATTAAATTCAAATCCCTGGCGATTGTCACGTGCTGTGACTTGTGAGCTCGAGTTTCCTGCATCTGGGGGTTACATGCACCTGTGACGCCAAGCTTCTTTGTCCTCTCCCAGCCCCACCACGACTTTGCTGAAGCTGGGCCTTGCGACAATTGAACAGCCGGAACACGTTTTTCCTAACTTGCTTGCTCACTCTTCTCCGCCGGTCTGGCGGCCGGGGTCCTACTGTTCTCTCCGTTGGCCGCTTTTTTGTTCACCTTGGCTAGTGCTTCCTCGGCGGACTTCAGCCTTTTTTCCCATTGCGCTCATTTTTTCTTGCTCTGCCTCCAACGTTCTCTCCTGCTAGGTGATTCTAAACAGCATTTCACTCTTGGCAGCCATCGTTTTCTCCATTTTTTGCTCAACCACACAATGCCCACACTTCACGTCAGCCTGCTCTCCCTTTGCTTCTGCACTTGGGTCCATTTTAAAACTCACACCGCATCCTGAACCCTTTACAGCCTTTTCAGCCATATCTTTATGACGCCAATTGTCCATAAGAACTGTCTCAATCGGTAATTAGAAAACACAATCCCTGCCCTATGAGAAAGTCTAAGCACTATCACAAAAACTGGCGTGTTCAGTGTACGTGCACCTCCCCAACGGGGTGGCATTTTAATTGCTGCCTTAATAATTATAAAGGAAAGCTCAAAACATGCAAAACCACTTCTCTGCGCAGTCGATCGGGAGCGCTCAAAAACACGTCCATCCTCCGTGCCAGACCGAAATGTCTTGGCATAAAGAAGCACCGCATATAGCACCGCATTCCACATAAAAAAACACCGCAATCCCGTGGACATTCCAATAACTAAACGAGAGGTCCCACACGCAGACTTTTTACGGCTTGCGCTTCGTGTCTACTTCCAACCTTTTAGCACCTCGAGTTCATGGTATATACTTGTTAACTGTATTTTCGGCACTGTGGCCCAACACTCGCTAAATTTTCTAAATTCAAGTAGGTTACGCCCAGCTAGTATAACGTAGCAACCTTTTCTTGTCAGATAGTGCTCAATGTACATGCGAATGACTGATAATGGGGAATGAGAGACAGGAGAATTGGTATTGTAGTTAACGCGCACGCTGCGAATTATTCATTGTTCAACAACGCACAGGAGAAATCTTCCACCGGCGCCACCTTGCAGGTAAAAGCATGAGACATGTTACGTACCACGATGAGTAATGAACGGGTGCAGCTTTAGGGAGCTTCGTCCCTATCAAATGTACTTTGATACAGCGAGCGCGCGGCGTGTGCGCGCACTCTCGGAGGCCCTAATTTTTACAATGCAAGGCCACTGGTAGGTGCCACCAACGTATCGTCATTAGCAAAGCGCAGGAACTACCCGTAATTTTGTCCATAGCATCGCATTGTCAGCGCAGCGTAATAGACGCTACGTTATTTGAAATTACCTTTTACAATGTGAAAAGAACACGCCACAGGTACTGACGTGCTGAGGGTGTGCCTCAACTATGCGCAATATTACCTTTCAATCGCAAGTACCCACAAGTACGAATGTCAAAACCAGGCCGTTATTGGTGGACGAGGTCGACATGCTTGGATTTAACCATTTCGTGTGTTACGCAGATAATTCAGCCGATAGAAAAAAAAACAAAAATTCGTCCATCGAAGTATCCAAGAACAAGCGCACATTCCTCGTGACGCCATGTTGAGCCGAAACCTTTGACTTCTTACGCGCTGGTCGTGCCGAATACTCTCGAAGGAGTCAGCCTTGCTGACCTAGAAAAGCTTCTTCAGAAGCACTCTGATTCACGACCATTTGAGCTGTACTACCGGTACGTGTTTCAGTAACGTAGTCAGCTACGGGAAGAGCCGATCAGCGACTACGCTTTAGCCCTGAGAAGCTTGACAGTTGATTGTAACTTTGCAATGCCAGTTACATCTGCAATATCTACGCGACCGACAGAAGGCCAAGAAGCCGTTCTAGCAAACCCCACCATGCATCCCCAGGAAATTATGCTTCACGAAAGGTTGGATCGCGGCATTCACCACGAGCATCTTCCGCAGCAACTATTCGCATATAAAGACTTCGGTTTTGAACGTGCGTTCGACCTAGCACTATGGAGAGAAAATGCGTAGAAGCAGCGATGACGGCTTATTTGTGTAACAAGCTCCGTGGAGATCGCGAGAAATCGCAAAAAACAATGAATTGGCAGATCCCACGTCCTGTCGGAATTGATGAAATGTGAAGCACAAATGCGGAAGGTTGATATGTCCCTTTCCAATAGGCACGACGTTACGAGGTGGGCATAAATGATGCCGTACATGCCTTCCACGTCACGATTAAAATCTTTGAACGTGTCATTTTCCTTTGTTGTCTATTCACACCACGTCATAGCAAATTTGGTATATGTGCAGCTAGTGAAATGGCCGTGAGCAAGCTATAAGCGTAGCATGAAGTGATCTTTTACATGACACACATGTTATGATTATCATATATAGACGTGTCATTTACCTTCGTTGTCCGTTCGCGCCACGTAATACCAAATTTGGTATATGTGAAGCCAGCAAAACGGCTACGAGCGCATCGTGAGCGTGGTATATTGTCATGTTTTTACATGTCACACAAGTCGTGATTATCATGTTTGAGTCATTGGTACACCTCCGCCAACCATTGACACCACGTAACTCCACACTTGGTAAAGTGAAGCTAGTGAAATGACCGTGGACACACTCTGACCGTAGCATGTAGTCATGTTTTACATGACCCGCATGTCGTGATTATCATGTTTGGATGAGTCATTTACCTTGTTCGCCTATTCACGTTATATGTTACCAAATTTTGTGTACGTAGAGCTAGCGAACCACCGTCAGCGTGCTGGGAGCTAAGCAAATAGTCATGTTTCACATGATAAACATGCCGTGATTATCGCGTTTTTATATGTCATTTACCTTCGTCGCCTATTCGCTTCCCGTAATACCAAATTTGGTATACGTGAAACTAGCCAAACAACCGCTATAGTGCACTATGAGTGTGCCGTGTCTTTATGACTTCTCATAACTTAAAAATATGGCATTCATGTCATGGTTTTCACGTTAGGGTTGTCACTTTTGTTCCCCATGCAGTCAGTCATACCAAAAAGTTTTTCAAAATGTCATGTGAACGAAAACACCGCAAGATTAGAAAGACCATGAAATGTAACTGAAGACATTCATGACAAACATGTAATGATTTTAGTGTTATGAATAGCCAATTATACTCGCCATACAGTCATGTAATGTAATACCTAATTTAGAATCGGTGTCATTATCTAAACGGCCAGGAGAGGTGAAAGTTCTAGCCGGCCGGATAGATAGATAGATAGATAGATAGACAGACAGATAGATAGATAGATAGATAGATAGATAGATAGATAGATAGATAGATAGATAGATAGATAGATAGATAGATAGATAGATAGATAGATACGCTCAAAGTGACCGAAGTTCGCTAAGATATCCTCCACATTTAAAAATGAAATCAGGCATTCGGCTCTGGAACGGCGCAGCTACCGATGCGACGGCTGACACAATGCTGGTGCTTGCAAGTTCAAGATGGCGCAACGCTGCATTTGTTTTAAAAGGGGTCACATCAAAAATGCCTTCCTATCTAAAAAGAAGAAAATCAAAAAAATCACACCCAACATCCATAATGGAACTCAAATGGTTAACACCCAACCAGTAAACCACGACCCCGTGCAATCGACAAGTTTTATGTCTTTGATGGCGTGTGGCAACGCTGCCTTAAATTCATCGTTGATGTGAAATAGGCAAAACCTCTAAAATTCGAAGTGAAAACGGACTCTGCATGTTCATTCATGGGTGAGGCTTCTTAACATGGTAACCGAAGTCGGTAAAGATTTCTAGAGATTTCTAGACTTACATGCGTGGTCAGCAGAACTGTGCACCCGCGGTTCGGCACAGGTTTGTGTGCGGTCAAAGGACCACGTGCTACCCCTGTTAATAATGAAAGGCACTGGGTGCAACCTGCCTGGACATGACTTAGAAGAATGCGCCATATCATGGAGGAGGTGGAGAAGGAGGAGGAGGAAAGTTTAGGCGGAAGGACAGAGAGGTTAGTTAGTTCTTAGCCCGGCTGGCTACCCTGTTCTGGGGAAAGCGTTGAGGAGAATAGAAGATGATAAAAAAGTGTTGCGAAGAAAGAGAGAGAGAGAATTTACAAAAAAATTGCGACAGAGGAAAGGCAACATCAAAGAATATAAGACACAAAAGTCTGTCTCTGAGGCCAGTTCGCAAAAAGCGCAGCAAAGAGGGGTTTTGCAAAGCATACCATGTGACTCTTAGTAGCCTGGAGCCTATGGAGGAAGAGCTCGACCGCTTGCAAAAACAAGGTATTCTGGAGCTGGCGCTACATGCCGAAATGACCACCACGTTAGTGAGGGTGCCAATAAAGATGAAACATTTCGCGTTTGAGGAGATTCCAGGAGCACTGTTACACAGTGGTCAAGAAGATGTCATACCCGCTGGCGACAACCGCGGAGATACGTAGTGGGATGACTTTTTAGATGCTAGAACTTTAGCAGTTCTATGAGCAGATAAGAGTCGACTACAAGGGAGATGTATTGCTCACTTTCAATACTGTTGAAGGACTGCTCAAGGTGAAGCACCTGTATTTTGAAATAGTCTTTGCGGCAGCAATATTCCAGTAGGTGATGAAGACTGCACTGGCTGGAACTAAACGGGTGAGTGTCGGCCTTAATAACATTATGGTCAGTGGGAAGGACGCCAATGAGCGTGTCAAACTCGCAGAAGCAGTCCTTTAGAAGCTAAGTTACAAAAGTATACGGATCAAGAAAAAGATGCCACCTCGAGACCAGCTCCAGTCAAATTTCTCGATCATGAAATAGGTGCTCAGGATGCCCCTACGACCGCACAAATGGGAAGACAATCCTCGAGTTCTCAAAACCGACTGACAAGACATTTTTGCATTTTTTTAGGGTTTCTCGATTTTTACAATTTTTTATGAACTTGTTTTCTATGATTTCATGGAGTTTGATGAACTTCTCGAAAAAAACGTGCCCTGCATGAAATGTGAGAAAACACGAGGCTGCTAACAAGATCCTTAAGAAGACTCGTTTTTTGACAGTGGTTGCGCACTACGATGAAAAAGGACCTCTCATTGTCTCCGTGGACGTCCCACCATACGGCATTGACGTGATTCTAGCTCAAAAGAATGCGTTTGGCCGAAAGGCTTCTACTACAATTGCGTCGCGAGCATTGAGAAAAACTACTCGCCTCTCAATAAAGAAGGTATTTCTATAGTTTACGGCGTAAGCCATTTCCAGAATATTTCACTGGGTGGCACATGACCATATTATTTGATCACCAACTGCTTCTATGCATCACAGAAGAAAAGAAGCAAATACGTGAGATACTGTCACCCTGGATGAGTCATTCGTGTCTCAAATTGGCCAAACATGATTACGACTTGGTGTAAAGTCTGCACAACTGCACCAAAGCGCTGACGCATTCAGTTGGCTGTGACCTCCAGCGCACGTAGTTAAGCAATGTGCTCCAGGAGATGTGTTTATGCTTACATCTGTGCCACATTTTGAGCTGTCACCACATCAAGCTGCCACCACGTCGACTGGCTGAGCTGACCCGGAGTGAGCCACTGTTATCCCGTTTGATGACAGCCATCTCAAATGGAGAACTGCGCCTGCTGCATAAGCAGAATTTTTCGGCATTCTCAAATCTTTAGCATGAGCTTTTCTTGGAGGACGGTTGCGTTATCCGTGGTGTCAGACTGGTTGTTCAACAACAACAAAAAAAAAACAAGAGAATACGTGCTTGAACGGCTATTTTTGGTGGCGTGGTGTCAACAACAATATAGAGCGAGTAATGAAAAGTTGGGGAGTTCACCGCCAGCATCCGCGAACGCGAACAAAAGCACCAAGCTTTCGAGTGAAAACGTGCGACAACACATGTGGCACACAATCAACGTCGACTTCGCTGGTGCTGTGAAAGAATAATACTGCTTGTATAACAGACGCATAATACAAGTGGATCGAAGTACGCACAATGTGAAATATACAGCCCTCAACACTGATTCAGGAAGTGAGAAATTTTTTTCCAACTTCTAACTTAACCGAAACGTTGGTCATCGTTAACCAGCCGTTCTTCGTTTCTGCAGAAATAGAGGATTTGCTGGGTAAGAATCAGGTTTCACGCAGCATAAGTGCTCTTTATCATCCGGCCACGAATGGTCAAGCAGATAAAATGGTGTAAGAAGAGAAACAGGTACTATACAAAGATCAAACAGGGATATAAACGTGTAGACTGGCTCGTTTTCTGCTGAAACAACACACCATCATTTCAGTAACGACGGGCCAGACAGCAGCTACACTTCTGTCTAGCCGTTAGCTCTCAGCGGCTCTGACACGCATGCAGCCACAACCAACTGAGAGAGTGACCACTGGCCACAGCGTTACTAAATCGCGAAGCAAACTAGCCATTGGCCATCGATCTTATTCTGTTACTTCGCTGGAAGTCTGGCTTGGGTTAGAGATGCCAGACTGTGGAAGCTCGGACACTGATCTTGACTAATTCAGTCGAAAAATTAAATGATTCGTTCGTAACTTCATGATATAAAACCAGTTGCAGAAGCCTACCCGAGAGAAGAGTCACCGTGAAACAATCATACCAACGCACCAGCAGCAGGTGAACAAGACACAATGGCGACACCGTACGTGATCGCACTGCAAGGGGGATGATCGCCACCACATGATCTGCCCACGACGCCTGACTCTAAACATATAGAGGCTGAAGACGGGCCGGACAATTGTGTGACGCAAGCTCACGATGACCAACACCACAGTTCCGCGCAACACCAAACTTCGTCTCGGGCTGAAGGTGTTTGGCGTCTACCTGACCGATACAGTAACCCCGTCAAAGGGGAAAGAGAAATTGTGTGTTCTCACGCCAACCGACACACAGCCACTGAAGTGCTGTGCTTCGCTCGCAGGCGCAACCTACAAGCTCGTGCTCACACAGTGCACGATCACGCGATCCTCGTCTCACTCCCTCTCTAACCTCCTGCTTTGGATTTTAAAGAGTAAATAAACAGTTTCCTGCCAGCCGCCGCTCGCGTGGTTTGCGCGCTACAGGGCTCCGGTGTCTTGACGTAGCACTACAGGTTTCATGCCGAGTGACGCCGTGACACTATATCGATATTAGGGACACAATAACCTCTTGTGCCTTTATTAAATGCGAAGCATTTCTTCGCGAACTTCGGCGACTTTGAACGTATCTATCTATCTATCTACCTATCTATCTATCTATCTATCTATCTATCTATCTATCTATCTATCTATCTATCTATCTATCTATCTATCTATCTATCTATCTATCTATCTATCTATCTATCTATCTATCTATCTATCTATCTAGCCGCTTACGTTTGGGTGCTCTCATGGTCACCACCTAACGTGGCGTGAACCAAAATTAGCATGGGAGTGTAAGATGGGTTGACGAATATGACGCGCTGGTCAGGACATAAATAATGTCACAATCCCGTCGCGTACATCGTCAAACACTTCTCGCCAGACACTGGCACATACCCAGCGGTGGGTATGAGCCGCTAGTGTGCGGGTATGTGCCTCAGGTGATTGACTCTTAGTATCGACCCAGGAACGACGAAAACACACAAGGGAAATTTTAACGCGTGAGCATCAAGAAATGGCAAGGTCCCTTTTAGCGTTGCATAAGTGGTTGCCAGACTGGAAAGGTGGCTGTTGCCAAATGGCCGCTAAATTTAGCAGAAAAATTTTCTCTTGTGTTTGTGGCTTCTCCGTAAAAGTTTGGTGCAATCCGCGGTGCATTTCTTGGCTGAAATTTTTCTTCTGTAGTTGTGGCTTCTCCGTAAGAGTTTGGTGCTATCCGCGGTGCAATTCTTGGCTGAAAATTTTTCTTTTGTATTTGGGGCTTCTCTGTAAGAGTTTAGTGCTGTCCGCGGTGCATTTCGCGAGTGCATGAGTGACGCTGGCCGTTTTAATTAACGGGATGAACCGAGCCTAGCAGAAGTCGAGCGCGGCGCTGCTACGCAATTAAGAGGCCGTTTTAATTAACGGAATGAACCGCACCTAGCAGAAGTCGAGCGCGGCGCTGCTGCGCAATTAAGAGGCCGTTTAATTAACGGAATGAACCGCCCATTAGAGAAGTCGAGGCGTGTGCTCTTGCTGTGTGCACAGCTGTGCGATTAACATATCGCGTCTCAGTATTAGGGATTACGGGGAAAACTGAATAGAGTCGCAGGAGGGGATGCGCTGCCCGCCTCCCCCCTTACTTTTCTTTTTTTTTTCTCTCAGCTGTTCGTGTCGCGTCGACCGCGCGCTACGACGGGGGACGCCACGCTTGCCCTAGCTGTGTCTGCACAAGACATATCGTTCGGACTCGTATATACATGTGATGAATAAGCGTTCCAAGGCTGGTTAATCGGGGTACGTCGGATATAATACAGCTATGCACCCCTGGAAGGCTGCTTTATCGAAGCAGATGGAGCGAATTAAGCGCGACTTGCGCGTACCTGTAAATGGGACCCGGCCGACGAGCCGCCGTCGCTTGCAGGGCCCCACCCACAATAAGCACAAATTGTCTCTCAGCTCAAGAGCGCAGTATAAAACAATTGGGTGGGTACATAAGAATAAAATGGCATAATATGTCTCACTATGCGGTCATCGCTCACGATACGGCAGGGATCCCTAAACGGAATATCGGCGAGCGATCACCTTCATTAATCGAAGGAAAGGGTCTTTCACGTTGAGACATGCAAGGACCAAGTACGTCTCGAGAGGCAAAAAAAAAAAAGAGCCTTGCCCCTGTCTACCCTGCATCGTGAGTGTCCCGCGGAGCTGGGACAGCTATGTTTCCTGCAACCATTGTACCTGAAGTGTGGGTCTGCTCGTTTTTTTTTTGTCGGGGTGATTGTACGTGACGACTTACTGCATCCTGGGTCACCATAATTAAGCCGAGGTCCTTGTGAATTCCCCATCACTCGGATGTCGGCGGCCGCTTCTGTGCTGTTCCCGACTGTCTGCAGTTCGAACTGCCGCTCGAAGCGACGGCGTCTTCGACAGTCCAATAACGCGGCGGCTCCTGAAATGGTGACAATGTACTTTGCACAACTAACGTTACGGCATTTCATAAGGATCACGATCCTGAGGCTTAGGGATTGCGACCGAGATAGGGAGCACCAAATAAGGAAACTTAAGAGGTTTAAGATGTTTACGTGAGCAAGTTTGGCCATGTCTTGACGCCCAATGCACTGAGCCCTAGGTGGTGTAATGTTTACGTGATACGTGGGTCACATCACGTAGCATGACGTAACGTCGTTCGCACTCCCGCTCAAGTCACCATTGCTGTGGAGAAGGAGGGTCACCAAAGTGGAGTACGTGACCTAGGTGTTGTACGATTCGAGGCGTCTTCGCATATCCCGTATTTTCACACATATGCTCGCGTCGCGTGGGCGCCGTGACCTACCCCCTCTTTCTGCGCTGACACTCGCGTCGGGTCGGCGCCATGTCAACCAACGTTAGAGGTACAAAAAGGTTTTTTGTTATGTTTTTCTCATTCCGGGCGTCTTTGCCCACCCCCTCTTTCTCCGCAGACACTCGCGTCGCGTCAGCTCGGCGCCATGTCAACTAACATGAGAGGTCCAAAAGGACTTTTTTATGTTTTTTTTATTCCAGGCGTCTTTCGTCCATCCCGTCTTTCTCCGCAGGTGCTCGCGTGGTGTTAGGGCCGTGGCTCATCCACTCTTTCTCCGCTGATGCTCGCGCCGCGTCGGCGCCGTGATCCACCCCCTCTTTCCCCGCTGACGCTGCATCACGTAGGCGCCCTGTCAACGTTAGAGCGCTCTATCCCCCTTTCACCTCATGACCCTTATAAAATGCCGTAATGTTAGCCATGCAAGCTACACTGTTACCAGTTCAGGAAGCGTCTCGTCATGGGCACGCCACGGATAGACCCCAGCATTGTCGAAATCGCCGACATCATAAGGTACCCTGCCGCAGAAGAGGCCTTCCTTCGTGAAATCGGACTGTCGCCTGCGCCATCGCTTCGACCGGCAGCATATTCTTCCCGGGACGACGGTGTACAGTGACGAGTAGGCCGCGTACCAGTGCATACCCGGACTTGTGGATGCCAACGGAACACCGCTAAACTTGGACTGGCACACCGTGAAACACAGTGTCAACTTCGTTGATCCTACGACAGGCGCCAACATGCAAAGGATTGAAAGTGAATAGCAAAAGGCCAAGCGCCGTCTCGTTCGCAACAGCAACAAGACGACTACCTCACTTATGCCGTCTCACCACGCCTGGCTTTGGTGGAGATCAATTAACGCACGTCCCAACGTGAAAAACCCTTTTCTTCTATTAATGGAGGTAATTGCTCGCTGGTATCCAGTTTAATTGTGATTAGCGCGTAGTGAGACATATTGTCATTTTATTCTTGTTTATGTTGTCATTATGTTGTATTAATATTATTGTCATTATTATGCTTATTATGTCATTTTATTCTTATTGTTGTATACTAAGCTCTTGAGCTGAGAAACAATACACAACCATTATTTGAAATTTTGGTAGTTTGTGCTTATTGTGGGTGGGGCCCTGTAAGCGACGGTGGCTCGTCGGCCGGGTCCTATTTACAGGTACGCGTAAGTCGCGCTTAATTCGCTCCATCGGCTTCGATAAAGCAGCCTTCCAGGCGTACATAGCTGTAGCATATCCGACATACCTCGATTAACCAGCCTTGGAACGCTTAGTCATCACATGTATACACGAGTCCGAACGATATGTCTTGTGCTGACACAGCTAGGGGAAGCGTAGCGTCCCCCGTCGTAGCGCGTGGTCGACGCGATACGATCAGCTGAGAGAGAAAAAAAAGAAAAGTAAGGGGGGAGGGGGGCAGCGGATCACCTCCTGCGACTCTATTCAGTTTTCCCCGTCATCCCTAATACTGAGACGCGATATCTTAATCGCACAGCTGCGCACACCACAAGAGAACGCGCCTAGACTTCTGCTAGGCTCAGTTCATTCTGTTAGTTAAAACGAATTCTGTCCTGCGCGGTTCATTCCGTTAATTAAAACGACCTCTTACTTGCACGGCAGCACCACGCTCGACTTCTGCCAGGCACGGTTCATTCCGTAAATAAAACAAATTCTGTAATGCGCAGTTTATTCCGTTAGTTAAACCGGAATTAAAACGGCCTCTTAATTGCACGGCAGCACCACGCGCGACTTCTGCTAGGCTCGGTTTATTCCATTATTTAAAACGGCCAGCGTCGCTCATGTACTTGCGAAATGCACCGCAGATAGCACTAAACTCTTACGGAGAAGCCACAACTACAAGAGAAAACTTTTCAGCCAAGAAATGCATCGCGAATAGCACTAAACTCTTACGGAGAAGCCACAACTACATGAGAAAACGTTTCCGCCAAATTTAGCGGCAGTCTGGCAACAACCACCCCAAAGTCTGGCAACAGACTCATGCAACGCCAAAAGGAACCTTGCCCAAGAAATACCCGACAGCGGTAGTGTCTACCCGACGAATGCAAAGAATAAACTTCAGGGTCACAGCTGGAATCGAACCGAAGCATTCTGCATGGCAATAAAGCATTTTACCAGAGAGCTACGCCCGGTCTGGGAACTACTTTGAAATAGGCGCTAATCTTTGTCAAACATCAATAGGGGTTGCATTGCTGCCGACACAACTTTATGAACATTGCATATGTACTCCTTTGATACAGCCGTCACGTCGAGTTAACGTAAATTGTGGTTACTTGCCATGCGCTGAAGCTGATTCATGTAGCGGTGTCCAGGGCCTGCATACTCGCGAGCATCAGTGATTCATATCAGCTTCTGATGTTGCTAATACGCATGTTCCAGTTGACATCGTTGCGCAATTGCTAACAACCGATTCTATAAACATCTGCAACTCTTTTACCGATGTTTGTGCATGTGACATTGTTACGTATATTTAGCGTCATTTCTTGATGGCTCACTCAATAAAAAAATTGCAACATGGTCACCTTCCGTCCGCACGCTTCGCATAACGTTGATTCCCAGGTACGTGGGATCTGCTGATTTTTTTTTCTCCTTCGCGCTTGGTTATCTTTACTCATTTTTGCATTACAAGGACATACCTTACATGGTGGCCTTTCTAATACCGTACATGGCTATGTAGAGCTTTATATTCCCTCTAATTTTAAAGGCGATAGTCTTTCTCGGAGACCTTCGACAGAAGAAACTTGGCCTGTCTGTTTCTCCGTCTGTACATTTGTCTATTTTTCCGCCCTTAACGGTGCCTCAAGCGGCACCAAACGGCCGACCCCATTTGTAGCGCCCACAAATATTGCTCAAGGTTCACCGTTCATAGTTGTGGGATTGTCAATCAAAAAGCAATCATTGCGCATATCTGAGGCGACACAACAACACGTCGATGTTTTTATGGGTGCCTTTATATTACAAGAGGCACAAACAAATAATTATAAGGACTGTAGCGTTTATCGCGCTGCACTGAAAGTGTGCCACGATGTTCAAAAAGGTAAGTGTTTTTAATGCTTTGCTAAGACGACATAGTGGTAGCACCTGTCCGTCGCTTTGCGTTCTACACCTTATCACCTCCAAGATAGGCGCTAATCTTTCTCCGTGTGCGCGCACGCCTTCGTTTTCGAAGATAACTGCCAGATGGTGCTCGGCTATAACGTGCCTCGACGCGCTCATTCACCTACGCTACAAGCAGGAGGCACTCTGACCTTGTGCCACCAGAAAATAATTCATCAATTTTCTTGCGAAAAACATCAAATATTTGTCCTTCTCTCTCCAGACGCAACTCTCTCCAGACGCAACTTTATCTTCTTTCGACGGCATTTGCAGTGTAACATGCAGACTTGAGGTCAATTTTTATGGCCGAAGCTTCTTAAAGCGCCACCCGTTCGTCCCTCATCATAGTGCGTAATGAGTTTTACGCTTCGACCAGCAAAGTGGTGCCGGGGGGGGGGGGGAGGAAATTTCTCCAGTGCGTTGGTGAACAATAAAAAAGTCACAGCGCGCTCGTGAACTAAATGTCGAACGCTGCTGTCTCTCATTCCTAATTAGTAGCCGTAGCCATGCACATTGAGCACTATTTGAAGAGAAAGGGTTGGTAGGTGAAACTCGCTAGGCGTACCCTCCTTGGTTTTAGAAAGGTTTAGCGAGCGTTGGGCCGCAGTGTCATGAATACAGTGAAGTAGTATATACTGTGAACTCAAGGTGGTTAAAGGTGGGAAGTAGACACGAAGCGCGAGCCGTAAGAAAAAGTGCTTGTGCCACCTCTCGTTTAGTTCCTCGAGTGTCCGCTTGAAGGCGGTGCTTATATATGCTGAATATACGATGAAAAGATGCTACATGGTGGTACTTGAAGCGTTGACTAGATGGACGAACAGACACACAGAAAGATGCATCGACGGACACACGGATGGCTGCACGGACGGATGGACGCATGGAGGGACGCAGGGGCGGATGTGTGAACAAAAGAAGAGACGTATGGAAGAAGAGAAGAGACGTAATGGAGGTACAGACGCACGAACAGACGCGCACACATACGGGCGGATGGATGCATGGACGGTCACACAGACAGACGCATATATGATGAAAAGATGGCATATTGTGGTACTTGGAGTGTAGATTAGATGGTTAAATGGACACACAGACAGATGCATGGATGGGCGAACGAATGCGAATGACTGAGCGGACGGATGGACGCATGGATGGACGCAGGGGCGGATGCATGAACGAAAGAAGGGACGGACGCACGAATAGCCGTGTAGACGCATGAACAGACGCACGCACGGACGGGTGGATGGGTGCATGGACGGTCACACAGACGGACGCATATAATGAAAAGTTGCGACATCGTGGTACTTGGAATGGAGACTAGATGGACAAACGGACACACATACAGATGCATGGATGGAAGCACGAATGGCTGCGCGGACGGATGGACGCATGGATGAACGCAGGGCGGATGCGTGAACCAAAGAAGGGACGGACGCATGAATGAACGTGCAGACGCACGAACAGACACGCACATGGACGGACAGATGGATGCATGGACGTTGACACAGACGGACGCATATATGATGAAAAGATGCGACATCGTGGTTCTTGGAGTGTAGACTAGATGAACAAACGGACACATATACAGATGCATGGATGGATGCACGAATGGCTGCACGGATGGATTGCGCATGTACGGACGCATGGGTGGATGCATGAACGAAAGAAGGGACGGACGCACGAATGGATGTGCAGACGCACGAACAGATGCACGCACGGACGGGTGGCAGGACGCATGAACGGACACACAGAGGGACGCGTATACGATAAAAAGATGGGACGTCGTGGTACTTGGAGTGTAGACTAGATGGACAAACGGACACACAGACAGATGCATGGATGGAAGCACAAATGGCTGCGCGGACAAATGGACGCATGGACGAACGCAGGGGCGGATGCGTGAATGAAAGAAGGGACGGACGCACGAATGGACGTGCAGACGCGCGAAAAGATGCACGCAGGGACGGGTGGATGGGCGCATGGACAGTCACACAGATAGACGCATATATGATAAAAAGATGCACATTGTTGTACTTGGAGTTTAGACTAGATGAACAAACGGACACACAGACAGATGCATAAACGGACGCACGTATGGCTGTGCGGACGGATGGACGCATAGACGGACGCAGGGGCGGATTCGTGAACGAAAAAAGGGACGGACGCATGAATAGACGTGCAGACGCACGAACAGACGCATGCATGGATGGGCGGATGGATGCATGGACGGTCACACAGACGGATGCATATATGATGAAAAGATGCGACATCGTGGTACTTGGAGTGTAGACTAGATGGACAAACGGACACACAGACGGATGCATGGACGGACGCATGGATGGCTGCATGGACGGATGGACGCATGGACGCACGCAGGGCGGATGCATGGACGAACGCAGGGACGGACACACGGATAAACGTGCAGGCGCACGAACAGACGCACGCACGAACGGGTGGATGGACGCATGGATGGTCACACAGATGGACGCATGAACTGACGGAAGCAAGACCGAATGAACGGATGGATCGCCCCACTCTCCATCATTCACCTCGTGGATATGCTGCCATTTTTATGCTCCTAGTTTTCACATCAATCTTCATCCTCACTTTCCTATCTCGCCCCCTTGCTGCAGATAAATACGCTGCATTCTACTCTCTCTTGCCTTTTCATCGTCTTCAGTCTCATTGCCTTTTTCTACGCATTGCTTTAGATGACTATATTTGGGTGGTCTTGCCTCCCTAACTCTATAGGTGGCGGCGTTATGGCCTAAGCCCTCTGTTCCTTTTCTCTACCCTCATCACCCTCTTCTATATTTTATTCGCTGTTGCTAAAGATGGCTCTGCTTTACATTGTTTTGTGTGTGCTATACTCATCAGTGATATAAGATGGCACAACACGAAGACACGATATTCCTTCCCTCTATCCTTTTTCGTTCTTTCCTTCGTCCTTAAAGTCGGATCATTCCTCCTTCATCTCGCTTCGACTTCCCTTCCCTTTTCCCGCTATACCAGAGGTCACTATGCTACGTGTGGTTCTCCAAGCGTAACGCCAAACTGCATGAGGCGATGACAGCATACGACAGCTCGAACCCGTTTAAGTGCTGCGCTGTTAACTTCCGAATCAACTGCGTCACATGGCAAAAACTGCGAGCGCTGATAAAAAGGACGTGCTATCCGTATACAGACATCACAGGAGGTCTACAGCCCTGTATGTGCTGCTACCTCACTGCTTACTTCCCGTTGAGATGAAAAAGTACACAAAAACCACATTACTCCGCATCGCTCAGTGATCCGGCTGCACCTTGTTGGATTACGAGAGATAAGATGCTAAAGGATTTAGGTGCTAATCTTACTTTGTAGAACAATATAGCTCACTACTATTGCATTCATTGCTTCAGCCTCATGGTAGAACTATTTTTAGAGATAGAAAACGGGGTGGTACGCAGGGTAGCCATGAAAATTCTACCGCGCAAGTTACAGCTCTTGTTTTCAGAATAAGGTACGGTAATACGTTTACGGTAATGCGCACTAACTACTCAGACCATGCGCGTTCTTCTGGAAGAAGCTGCAGCGCCGTGGTTGCAATAACTATAAATTCCACGCGCCGTTTTTTTTTTCGGGCCTTCTCATTTGTTTTGAGCACATGTGGCCCAACAAGCTCTCGTGTTCAGCCCAAGTTTCCTTGGGTTCAGGCTGCGGGGCCAAGAGAAAATAAAAATAAATGAGCCCTGAATAGCCCGGTTGCCGCAGCTTGGACAACGCCCGCCACGAAACTGTTATGATTTATGTTTGACAGCTTTATCGTTAGTGCTTGGAGCACAAGGACTCCTTATTACACGAATTGTTCTGAAGCAGTTGAGGTGGCAATTTCGTACTACTTCCAAGCAACCGAGCAGTGGGAATCACAATTCTTTTAAAGTTCGTGTGGCGCGCACACACACATAAAATGAAGCTCCATGCAAATACTTAGACCTGCTGAACAATGTGAAACCGTGCTATTCACGGGATCAGTTGACCAAGACACCCTAATGGTATCGCGAATTCATATTTATTTGAAAAATATATTTAATTTTCATCGTTGACTCAACCTCCGTCCGCTTGTCTTTCTGTATACAGCCTCCGAGCAAACGAACGATGACACAGGAAGCTCAACTAGTTAAACAGTTTTCGATGAACCGAAACTTCAGTAGCTTCTTCTAACGAAAGCCAGGTAAGGACTACATAGTTTGCCTGGCAAAATACCTTGTTATGCAAAACCCTCAAATAAAAAGAAAAAAAACACAGACCTAGCCGATTTGCAATAAGCTCTCTTTTCACTACTCTACTTCCACCCTGGTTTTGCAGAAAAAGAAAACTTAAAATGGTGTTCATCTCACAATTTGGACGCTGTTCATCACTGCTAGTTTATCTGCAATTTAAAATGAAACCTTTCATACAACTACAACACTAATTAGGTAAGAAATTAAAAAGCATAAATTATAAATGTAATCTGATTTTCCATGTCTCATGGCGCAAAATTCAAAATGCCCTACCAGTGCGACATATACCAAATCACGCGACACGCAGCTGCACGTATACCGTAACGCAAGTGGGAAATCATAACTTCATGAGTGACTCCTAGAGAAAGGTGAAGAAGTGCCAACTGTGGCAAAATAAAACCTGGCCGAATGATGTTAGGGCTTATGCCACGCATGAGGTGCCTGAACTTCTATAATCAAAACTGCATACTCCGAAAATCATAATCCTATTTCTTAGTTTATTCTTTGCAACAACAAGTGCCTAATGACCTTCTTCAATGGAGTCGGTCATAGAAAATAATAGATAATACACATCTTGTGTGATGTATGCAGCTAGACCAGTCGTGCTGCAGTGATAGCTTAGTTGAGTTACTCAAACGAGATTTCAAAAAAGGAAAAGTGCTTTTTGATCCAAACAGTGAGCTGAGTCAGCTAAACAGAGCACCAGACACCCATCATAATTTCAAAGAACTTTTCACAAGCCGTATGAGATTGGCAAACGTACGCAGGCTATTCCACCTATCGAGGCCAAGTGTGCATTATAATAAACCTCATATTATGCATTATATTATATTATAAATAGCTTGTACTGACAAATGCTCCCTGTTAGGGTAAGATGGGAAGCGCGCATCAATCCTAAGCCCTTACTAAGTAACCTAAAACAACAAATACAAAATATGGCCGTACGGTTATTGAGAAACTTCGGACTTACTGGAATGCCATCAGTAGAACACTGAAGTCGAGAATTCCGCCACTTTTGAAACAAAAAAGCAAGGCTTTAACTACAGAGCATTCTTTGTACTGCTGTTCACTTGACACCACATGATAGAGAATCGGAAGAGTCAGCTAGAGCATGGCACAAGAGCCCTGCACTGAAAGTGACCTAAGAAGCGTTTCAGTTGTGCTAAGTGAGGGGCCGCGAATTTCCAGAAGAGTGTCTTATCGTTAAATATTTCTCTTATCCAAGTAGTGTCAGGTTTTTGTTTCTTTTTTCAGGAGAGTTACGGTCACGCCTTCTTGAACTAGGTTGACTGAAAATTCGAGCCTCCCGGGCAAATGAGAGTTGGCCGGTGTGCGCATCCTGAACAATCGTTCGTGCCGACATCGGGAGGCTTAGATCATTCGCCATGATTTCCCGCTACCACTTTCCCTTTTCGTGCCACTTACATAGGACGGCTGAGTGCGACGACGTGGCTTGCATTGATGAGGCAATCACGTTTGAACACAGTAGAACGAGACTACTTCGAGCACAGGAACACGTGTCAACGCATCGGTAAAAAAAAGTACTACACGCAGCGGCCATATTTCTTGTGGCATTTGAAAATTGCTTCATGTCCAGCTTTTTCAAACTCTAGAGAGAAAGTGGAACACACTATGCCAACGCCTTATGACGAAAATGTTGCCTTACTAGTTCCAGTGAAGACCATAGTCCCCGTTTTCACCCCTATACAATATTTGAGCATCACATAGACGTACCTGAAAGAAAACTTCTGTGCATTGCGCTTGTTTTCGGGCGTTCGATTTCAGGAATAAAGGGTTATACTGCAAAAAACTATGTTTGTTTGTTCAATATTTTTCAGCTGTTAATGATCAAACATTTTGCTAACAAATTTACAAGAGACGTTAAACACTTTCACTTCGTCGGGAGGGCATTGCGGCAAGATATTTTGCTGAAACGAAGAGCCGGCTTGTGAGTGGCACAAGAGCATTACCTATGTGCAGGGTTCATCGGAAGCAAAGACAGTAGCCCTTTAGCTCTCGCCCAAGTGAAAAATTGGATTTAAAACGACAGACCTTCACATGGAGACGTCACGGTGTGACTACACAGGCCCACGTGCAAGGTATAAATGGAAGAGCAGACCCGCTTGTGGCTCAGCGCAGTACAGTTGTACAGTGTTTGTGGAAAGTTTTTTTAGGGGTGAAGCTATTCAAGCCTTGGGTTGTGCGTCCCCAATGTATGTAGTAGTAGTATTAGTAGTTGTAGTACTAGTAGTCGTCCTCGTAGTAGTAGTAGGGCGCCGTCTCTCATTTACTCCTTGGAATGTCCCCTGAATGGCAGTACATGTATAGGATCAATATATGATGAAAAGACGCGAGATGGCGGTACTTGAATTGTTCACTAGATGGACGGAGAAACGGACGCATGGACGGATACATGGATGGGCAGGCAGAGAAGCAGGACAGACGGATTGACGGACAGACGCACGAACGTATGCATCAACGCATGGACGCACAGACGGATGGACAGATAAACGCATGCACGGGCGCAGGGACGCACGGACGGAAGGATGGACACATGGACGGACGAAAGCGAAGACGGACGTACGAACGGACGGAGGGGTGAGCGCACAGACTAAAGTACGCATGGATGGACGGATGGACGGATGCATGAACGGACAGACGCAGCGACGGGCGGACGCACGGAAAGAGTCACGAACGGAGAAACGGATGGACGGAAGCAAGAACGAACGCATGTACGGAAGCACGGACAAATTGACCGATGCTTCACTTCACTCGTCATCATTCACTCCGTGCCTATGCTGTAATCTTATTCTTAGGTTGTAACCGACAATGAAAAACAAAACAGAAAGGCTCTTGTCGCTACTGCACAAGAGCTTACCTCACCGGTAACTTAATTGTGGTTGCTTTGAAAACATACTGATGCGAATTGCGCTAAAGGACGTTATCTTTAAGCTTGAAGTTCATGTTATAGTGTTTATGTCATCTTACTTTGTATGGTATCCGGGTTGAAAGATACGACTGCACGTGAACTATAGCCATGTTTACCATTGCCGAATCTGCATATGCGCTTCACCCCGGTGAGTACGCAAACTCAATAAAAGTATAACTTGTATTATCGGAGACGTCATAAACACTTGAGATTCTTGTTTAACATATACTTTGTACCCTTGTGGCTCATTATATATGAGGTGACGATGCGCACTGCATGTTTCTGTGTCAGATCTCCAAGGAGCAATGCAGGTATGCAAATACTTGTTGGCATCAGATGCAGTGAAATCACTGCTTAATAGTTTATGTATATAGCTAAGTCATCGAGTTTAAAATCACACAAATTTTCAGAAGTTGATGTGGAACATCGCCGACTACTGCACAGTAATTTTCACGAGGATTTGTTAACCTCAAGCTAACGCACGCCAAAAAGTGTTTTTTTTTCTTTTTTCAGTTCATTTTCGATCATAATATGGTGACGTGACTGAGAATCTCGCCCGTGACATCTCGCGCAGGAGAGACAAACCATGCTGTAGCCAATGCAGTGCCTCCTTCAAAACTGAACGTGCACGGAAATCCAGTATGTTTACGTGGGTATTATGGCAATGTTTCTCAAAGCATTCGTCATCGTCAACATGCAGAACGATCGCTTTCAAACAGTAAATTCTTTTTTAATTGCTGCCACAGTTGATGGGCAAATCGTCGCATGTTAACTTAATAGAATCGTGCAATATAGGCAGTGACCTTGCCTTTTAGTGACCCAAACAAAAAACAACTTTCCGAAATTTTTGTCTGAGGACAGCAGACAGACGCAGCCCTGCTATGCAGAAAGATTCCGTCGGCGGAATCATCTTGCTGACCAGCACGTGCACAGAAAGAGGGGATGGCGGGCGCGTAGTTTGCAGTGACTTTACACTGTTTGTAAAGAGGACAAGTCAAGTTTTGAAAGCCAACGTTAGTTCATACAATGCGTAATGTTACATCAACACCTTCTTTTGTAAGACACATGCGACTGGACTGTTGGTAAAAAGGACGCTTCCTTATTTTGTGAGTCTCACGTACCTAAAAGGCGAGCCGCACAGCCCTTATAAGCATTGTGCAAAGCAAAGTAGGCAAGATTTCGTAGGAATTCGGAATAATAAAAACCTAATCATTATTAACAGATATCCAGGTAACGAAAAACATGTTCTATTCCTTCATCATAGGCATCTGTATAACAGGAAAATGAAATTTCTCCTTACAGGAGCAGTCGAATGGTTAATACACACATTTATCAGAGAGCTTGCAAAATGTCTTGGTGTTTGACAGCTATAGCACCATTTTACGTGAATGCACTCTTGTTCACACTCAAGAGATACCTCGCCATTCCGACGGCTAACGTCAACAATACGTGATTATGAATCCTTGTGGTCTTACATTCTTGGAGTAGATCACTGCACGGGACTGGGCCGGCCCAGCGAGCGGGTCGGGCCTGGTTGGGTTAGGCATTGTTAAGCCCGGGCCCGTAACCTTCAGGCTCAAGTCGGACCCGGACCTGCGTCAGACACGTATTAGGCCCTGGTCTCTAAAATCTGTCTAGTATTATTTGAAAATTACACAAAGGCAGCATCTGCATGCTACCTGCGGCATTCCTTTTACTGTGCCAGCAGGCATCTTCAGATTTGTGCAAACATGAAATATAACACCAGTTAAGGAAATCGAAACACTTAATTTTTTACACAATATGAAACAATTACCTTTTCATTCAGGGCTTTTTCGAATTGAGCAGCTGATGCCCTGTTCAGTTCGTTGGCTTCGGTCTCGCCAGCCAAATTAGCTCTATTTCATCGCACCGTGGTGATTACCATTGGCCGCTCTATCAAAATTGGCCATACGCTATTCGTAGGAAGAACTTCAATTGGCTAATTTGAATCGACCGGCTATTTAAACTGGTTAAAACGTGAATTGTCCTAATTTCTATATTTACCTGCGTGAATATTGTTTCTACACACCTGAAGAGGCCTTATGCCGCATTAAAGAAAACACCGCAGGTAAGAAGCAGATGCTTCCTTTTTGTAATTTCTAAATAATATTTAACCAACTTCCCAACCACCCTGTATATCGATCTAATGGCGTGTCTATCTGTTAGGTTTTGTTGTTTTGTGGGGTTTAACATCTCAAAGGAACCCACATTATGCAAAGGTGCGAAAAATTGACAGTGTCGGAGCACTTCCAGTAGAGTACCTAGTACTCTAAATTGTTACCTACTTTTTCTAAACACTGCCGGTAATACTTTTTTTTCTGCACTGAGAGGAGCAAATCTCTTCCATTGGCAGATGGAGTGTGCTCCTTATGTGTTCCATTGGCAGATCTCTGGCAGCTGAATCGCAAAATCTACTCCATAAAGCAACCTTTCCTACTCCGTAAAAATTGATTTCGAGCGGAAGTCGCAAGCACACCGTGCCTTAAAACGGTACCGGCTTTGGGCGCGCCAACGGACGCCGCTCGCGTCAGCTGCGCCCCGTGACGCAGCTCACACTTTGCTAGCGTAGCGTCACTGTGAGCAGCGTGCACACTAAAGCAAGCAAAGAGACGCGCATATCGCATTTCATTCTGACCCCACTATTTGCTCCAGAGGAAGCGCGTGTGTTTTATTTGCAGATTCCCGTCAGTGTGACTCCGCCAGACTGGAGGACTCCGGCGCAGAGTTTGTTGGCCACTCCACATCCGCCAATATATGACAGCATAAGATGCCGTATGCGGACTTCGGTGAAGTTGGACCACCAGAAGGACATTAGCATGCACTGAAAACAAAAAGTACGAGATGTCTAGCACTTTGCTCCTTCGGTATGCTGTACGTAACTTCGAGAAATGCGTAATGCATGTTTTTACCACCATATGGAGTGAAAGACGCTCTTGCATACCAGGAATAAATGTTTGCCAGGTGGTACTGCTGCAACGACAATGGGACACTGCTAACTTTATATAGTTGATATTTGAGCACTTAAATGTGGGAAAATTTTTAAATATGCAGATACACTCATATGCCCGGGCTGCCATGTCTTTTTCCGCCTGTGTACTCGGTGAACTCGTGTACGTAGCTTTTGAGCCATGAATATCTCTTGAGCTGCTGTTGGTACATCTCAAGTGCGAGATGAGGAGTGACTCTTATCTCGGGAGCGCCAATAATGCAAATGTTGCCAATTTTTTAGGAAGGCAGTTGAAGATATTCAGCACTTGGAAATTATCCAAAATTTTTAGCATTTAACTTGAATGCTCATTGTATACAACAAATGTTTGCTTATTTTTACGACCAGCGTCGTGTTTTTTTTCGCATTTCCTCAGCAATTCATAAGCGTTCTCGTTTGTCGAGTGCAACTTTTATCATGACACTCAAAAACTTGAAAGCGCTGCCGTGAACAAAGAGGTCTATATATGGAAGGTCCAGATTATAATGCTGATTTCCTGTTGTACCCTTCAAAACCAGGTGAAGGGGGGATGTGTATAGGCACGTGTTGACGGGCAAATTTTTTCCCGTGAATACCCGATGGTTACTGCGGCAATTCTTTCAGATTTCCTCCCCAATACCAGTTGGTTTAAAAAAATGGTACCATATTCATGGAGTGAATGATCGATAGTGGGGCGAAGCATCCGTCCGCCCATTCGTTCTTGCTTCCATCCATCCATGCGTGCGTCTGTATGGCCGCTCGTGCGTCCATCCGCCCGTCCATGCGGGTGTCTGCTCGTGCGTCTGCACGTTCATCTGTGCGTCCATCCCTGCTCTCGTCCATACATCTGCTCCTGCGTCCGTTCATGCGCCCATCTGTCCCTGCAGTCATTCGTCGTCCGTCCATGCATCCATGTCTGTGTGTCCGTTCGTCCACCTATTCAACACTCCAAGTACCACAATCTCGCATCTTTTCAGAATATATTCCCCATATAGAAGCACCGCCATCCAGCGCACTTCTGCTTTTCTCCTAGTAGAAACACATCAAAATTGACGGGTGCACAGAAACGACCCGTCGAAGAACTAATCATGCATGCCACGGTCATCATCTGTCCTTCAATTTAACAAACGTACTGCGATATGACAGTGTTAGATCTAAAAGGCGGCTTCATAAAGGATCCAGATTACAACGCCGTGTCGCATTACCTTTCGACATAATTATGTTACTGAGCCTGCACAGTATATGGCACTCTAGAATGGCGGTGCGTCATGCTGATGTCGATGAATGTCCGGTTAGGCAATGCTTTTTTCGAGCTGTTTGTTCTTCAGTGGAATCACAAAAGGTTCAATAAGACGTGCCAGAATGGCTTCGTCAAGAAGAGAGCCTTCAACAGATAAAAGAATTTAAAAAATCCCGCGAACTTGAACGCTTATTACCTCTTCTATACTGTTCTTGTTTGACCTTAGTTTGATGCATATTTGTTTGTTAATGCTCTGTATACACCTTCAATAAAGAAAGAAAAAATTGGCAGCATATCCTCGGAGTGAATGATGGAGCGTGGGGCGAAGCATTCATCCGTCCATTCGTTCTTGCTTCCGTCCGTCCATGCGTCCGTCTGTGTGACCATCCATGCATTTATCCGCCTGTCCATGCGTGCGTCTGTTCGTGCGTCGGTCCCTGCGTTCGTCCATGCATCCGCCTCTGCGTCCGTTCATGCATTCATTCATGCATGTGTCTGTGTGTCCGTTCGTTCAACTATTCAACACTCCAACTACCACCATCTCGCATCTTTTCATCATATATTCCCCATATAGAAGCACCGCCATCCAGCGGACATTCCAAGGACTAAACGAGAGGTGGCATACTCACACTTTCTTACAGCTTGCGCTTCGGGTGTACTTCTCACCTTTAAGCACATCGAGTTCATGGCATATACTAGTTCATTGTATTCATGGCACTGCGGCCCAAGGCTCGCTAAACCCTTCTAAAACGAAGGAGGTTACGCCCAGCGAGTATAACGTAGCAAACGTTTCCTGTCAGATAGAGCTCAATGTACCAGCCAAGGCTGCTAATTGGAAATGAGAGGCAGGAGAATTCGCCTTTTACTTTTTTACGGCTTGCACTTTGTATTTACTTCCCACCATTAACCACCTCGAGTTCATGGTATATACTAGTTCATTGTATTCATGGCACTGCGGCTTAATGCTCGCTAAGCCTTTTTAAAACTAAGGAGATCACACCCAGCGGATGTGCTCCGGGGTGGCTAAGGGGTTAACGCCTCGCTTTCATGACGCAAAAGTCCCACGTTCGAGATTACACCCAGCGAGTATAGCGTAGCAACCCTTTCTTGTCAGATATTCCTCAATGCACATGCCAAAGGCTGCTAATTGGGATCGCTGCAAGCCCGTATACTAAAAGCCGAATGCTCCTGTCTCTCATTCCCCATTAGCAGCCATGGGCATGCACATTGAGCACTCTATTTTATTGTTCAACAACGCAGAGAAGAAATCTATCGCCGGCACAATTTTGGAGGTCAAAATGTTTTACTTCTTACACACTACAATGGCTACGAGGGACAAACGGGTGCCGCTATAAAGAGTTTCGCCCCTAAGAAGAGGCCATGATGCATTGTGTAGCGTGCCTGGCCTGTGTTAACGTACAGAACGGAAGCGGGTTCGACTCCCTATGGACACAAGTTTTTTTTCTTGCTCTTTGATCATGCTTATATTCTTTACATCATTTCTGTAACAGACATACCTCATTTTAGTCTTGGTCAATTATGGCAGAAAACACTTGCGTGTCAAAAAATCCACGCATTTTCCTGAAGGAAATCATGACGAGTGCATGAGTCCAAGTCCTCAGGTTCATAATTTTTACGTTGAAGTCGGCGTCTAGTATAAAGGATGGTTAGCTGAACGCACGTAAGAAGCAAGCAAGCATGGACGGGCGGATGCGCAGGCCGACGGACGCATGGATGAACCGACAGATGGACATAGAGACGGTGCAGGTTATCATGCACTGTGGTGTGATATACTTGAATGATGTACGCGTAAAATTTGTTTCTAGACAGATGTTTTAGTTTTTGTTTATGGAGTTGTTCAGCGTCGGTTTTTGTTTTTGTCTAGCGTCACGAACGGTAACTATGCACGGCCCTAAGGAGCTTCAACCCTAAAAGCATCCGGAGTCTCAGCATATTGATTTGTTTGCCTTTGAGTGTCAACAAAGTTGGGAACTACACACTTTTGCTGCTCCATTGTAAACTGCCACCTTTTGTTCTGAAATTTGCTTTCAATTACAGAGTGCTTGTCTGAGGCTAAGCTCAAGTTTGTTTGCTTTAGCTGCATAATTTGTCTTAACCGATAAGACCAGAATAACCATTTAAACTATGAAATATAACATTGTTTTTCAGGATTTTGAGTTGCATACTATCCTAATTTCAGCTGGCTCATATCAACGCCAAACAAACAGAAATACAGAGACAGGATCTGGGCGATGTTTTACTTTTCTAGTTTACACGACAAATCGGCACTCTTGAAAACACAACTGCCCTTAGAACGATGCATACACGGAAATATTTTAACGTGCTGCGGCATGAAAACTTCTCAGTTCAAATATAGAGCTCATGTAGTGTTCAGCTTTCCTCAGTCTTCATGAGTAGTCTTTTGAGTTTCTCTTTCTGCTGTCTGGCTACATTTGCCACAAAATAATAATAGCTTCCCAGTTCTCATTCATAGTTACAACACAAATGGGTCAACTTTTCATTCTATTAGAGCCTATACCTGAACACACATAAAACTTGCCCTCCACAAGACTTCTTGCATGGCACCCGTCAAGTTCGGCTAACCGACAGTTGCGATAGTGAACAAAGCCGCTCGGTGATGGCCATTGGCAGGTGGCACCACTTGCGCAACAGATGTTTTCCCAAGACAAGGCCTCTCGAATTAAGCTGACTTTCTCACTGCCATCAATGTGGTTCGAACCCGAGTATATCCACAAAGTATGAATACTTATTAGCGTCTCACGTGAAGTGACGACCCCACCATACTAAGGCGATGGGAGTAGCGTAAATATAAAAAAACGCAGTTGGGAGATCTCTTTCTTACTTTTGGTATCACACCGCCTATAGTATAAAAGAGACATACGACCATGAACGGCTCGAGTGGACCGAAGGTGAAGAGCATTTGCACAGTGGTTGTTCTACTAGCCTTATTTCTTTTTCGTGTCTGGCTCAACGATGAATGCATTACTATAAGGATCTCACCATATTCCGGCTTCTCTTGCTACTGTTGCTGCTGATTCGGGCCTCTTGCTCCATATCTGTTCACTAGATAGAACAGGACCACAGGGAGGCGTTCGATAGATAAGGATACATGAGACGCATCGATGAGACATGCAACTAAATTGTAACAAACCCGCACGAAAAGATTTTCTGAGTTTCCGCTATCTCAAGAAGCCTGTGCATGTTCCTTTTTGTGCGCAACATTGAAGGTGTGCATGTTTTCGGTACAGGAAAACACCTCAAGGAATACAAGAATTACACATCCGTTGCTGTACTGGTGGGTTCACACTCGTAAACTGCTCAGTGTAAAATAGGTACTCGAAATAGAACACACAAGACAGGGCGCGCTCTGTTTTGTGTGTGGACGCGCTCTTGCTTTCCATTGTGTGTGTTCTATGTACAATACAAAGGTTGAAAACGGTGGCTTATTATAAGGCTTCATACTGTTACCGAAATGCAATATACTATTTTTTTTCACCGCTTTGCCAAGCTAGCTAGTTTCATCAATGTCTAAAATGGAATGATGTGCATTGCACAAACAGGTGCTTTCCTTTAATGTTGGGCAACCTACTCTGAGAGATGGCATGCTTCTTGACTTTGAAAATACTATGTTTTCTGCACTCAATAAGTAAATAGTCGTAACCAGGAGGTGTCGCAGAAGCCAATCCAAATTTTGTCGCACTATGATGATATAACTACATTGAATGCGAAACGTCTATCTATCTATCTATCTATCTATCTATCTATCTATCTATCTATCTATCTATCTATCTATCTATCTATCTATCTATCTATCTATCTATCTATCTATCTATCTATCTATCTATCTATCTATCTATCTATCTATCTATCTATCTATCTATCTATCTATCTATCTATCTATCTATCTATCTATCTATCTGTCTATCTATCTATCTATCTATCTATCTATCTAACTATCTATCTATTTATCTATCTATCTATCTATCTATCTGATGATGATGTGCGGCGCTTTGTGGCGCAAGGGCCAATTGATGGCCAAAGAGCGCCATTTCGATGAGTAGAGATGCGGACAATGATATGTTGCGTGGCTGTATAGGGGCCTTAAAATTCATCGCGATAATGCGGGTAAAAACATAAGTATTATTATCATGACAGTGGCGTGATATGCATAGTAATATCTATCTATCTATCTATCTATCTATCTATCTATCTATCTATCTATCTATCTATCTATCTATCTATCTATCTATCTATCTATCTATCTATCTATCTATCTATCTATCTATCTATCTATCTGTCTATCTAGCCAGCTACGACATTTAGCTCTCCTGGCCATTTCGATAATGGTATCGACACCAAACTTCTTATGGCATAACAAGACCTTATGAAGAACATATCTAACTAACCATAACATGAAAATTATGACATAGATGTCGTGAATGTCATGATTTATATTTCATGGTCCCACACCTCTTGCAGCGGTTTCGTTCACATGACATGTTGTAAAACTGGTATGATATATCATGATTGCATGTGAACACAAGCCACAGACCGTAACATGAAAATTACATTATGCGTGTCATGTAACAACATGACTACATGTCAAGCTCATGATTCGCTTGTGGCTGTTTCATTACCATTAAAAATTCCAAATTTGGTATTACAGTACGTGAATGGATGACGAAAGTACATGACTGGAGTAAGCATGATAATCATGTGATTCGTGTCATATAACAACATGATAACATGCTACGCTCATGATGTGTTCGGGGCCGTTTTGCTAGCCTCACATGTACCAAACTTGGTATTACGCGACGCGAATGGATGACATGGGTAAATGAGACATAAAAGCATGATAATCACGACATGCGTGTCATGTAACAACGTGACTACATCCCACAATCATGATGCGCTCGTGGGTTTTTCGCTAGCTTCACACGTGCCAAATTTGGTATTACTTGACGTCAATAGATGATGAAAAGATGTAACTGGTGCAAACATTATAATCATGATATTCGTGTCATATAACAACAAGACAACATGCTACGCTCATGATGTGTTCGGGGCCGTTTCGCAAGCCTCACATGTACGGAACTCGGTATTACGAGACGCGAATGGACGACATGGCTAAATGAGACATACAAGCATGATAATCATGACATGCGTGTCATGTAACAACATGACTACATCCCACACACACGATGCGCTCGCGGCCGTTTCGCTAGCTTCACACGTGCCAAATTTGGTATTACGTGACGTCAATAGATAATGAAAAGATGTGACTGGTTCAAACATGATAATCAAGAGATTTGTGTGAAGTGTAAGCATGACTACATGCCAGAGTCAATACGTCAATACATTTCGACGTGACGCGGTGCGCGGGCTCGCTGGCGTTCATTTCATCGCGTCAAGCCGACGTTGCCACGCCAGGCGCCGGTCCTGCCGTACACTCGCAGGCGCGCGCCGCGCTGCGTTGCTTGGACGCATGTGCGTTTAAGGGCGTCCGGCGTCCCTCCATCACAAAAAGAGGGAGACACAGTGTTGCCTGGGTAACGCATTGGCGCGAAATGCAGCATTTCGCATTTCGCACCGGTTGCCGTCGAGCCTCGCCGACGGACGCTGGTCGCGCTGGGAGCGCTTTGCAACAGACTATAGAGTGCTCGCGTTTTGCTAACGTAGCGTTGCTGTGCCCAGCGTATGCACGCGTCAACGCGACATTGGAGCATATTGGGCCCTTCATGATGCGCTCGTGGCCGTTTCGCTAGATCGACATATACCAAATTTGGTGTTAAGTTTCTTCAATGGATGGCGATAGTATATGACTGGTGCAAACATGATAATCCTGACACACGTGCCATATAAAAACATGACAACATAGCACTCTCATAGCATGCTCGTGGTCGTTTCGCTAGCTTCACATATACTAAATTTGGTATCACGTGACGCGAATAGACGACGAAGGTAAACGACACATCCAAACATGATAATCATGCCACGGAAGTCATGTACGACCTCATCACCTCCACCTCGTAACGTTGTGCTGAGTTTAAGATGACATATCAAACTTTCTCATTCTCGTTCGGGTTAATGCAACTGGCAATCAGGTGCCATTAACAGAAGTTAATTTATGTAGCAGTGGTGATCCTCGAGAGCACTATCGCTTGATATCAGCTTATCTCGTTTGATCTTACTAATGCCCACGTTCCTGTTGGCATCGAGACGCAAGTGCAAACAGCTGAGCGCATTTAAATATGCAATCTCGTAACGTGTCACCTAATAAAAAAATTATGGCACTGTCCCCTTCCCCCCGCATGCTTCGCATAACGTCGATTGCCAAGGTATGTGGGGGCTGCCGAATTTTTTCTCTGGTGCATGTTGCAACTACGCATTGGTTGTTTTATGAACTTAACAAAGGCTTTTCCTTTTCCCTCGTGGCCTCTCGCCCGCCTAAATTGGAACTAAATGCTGCACTTAAAAACAACGTTACGCTCTTTAATTTTCTTGCAGTGTCAAAATTATTGAGCCTTAAGGGAGAAATCGCGAACAGTCACTATATTCCACTGCCTATAATCTCCATTTTTTTCGCAGCCGTTTATGGCTGAAGGCCGACTTATGTGTTGAATAAACCACCTAATGAGGGGAAGCAGCGGGAATACACTTTTCATGGAGCCGTTTAGCTGAGGCTAACAGACTATATGCCAATGAGAATCATTCTTTTTCATGCATTGCTACACAATGCACTGTCGCTGTTTGAATATAAGTCTACGCGAGTAACCTTAAAATACTTTGTAGCAAACACTGCTAGAAACAAGAGCTAATGTGTCTTTATTGTTTCCTTTTGGATTCATTAAATTTAAGAAAAAAAGCTGGCGCACTTATCGGATAGTTCAATGTGACCATGACTAAACATTTTTTTAGGCCGTAACAACTCTGAGCCGCACTTTCCAATTCTGGCTTTCTGATTCCTATGTTCCTGCATAATGGAAAAAGTGCATCTCGCAAACCGGCCCTGCATTGCGCCCATAGGCTTCTCTAAAGCTTCTTCATTAGACTCTGTAACTCCAATGCTTACTTCATTCTCTTTTCGAACTTTTATTATTAGAGATCATTTTAGTTTTTTTTATTTACAAACCGGAAGGAAACCTACGTGTTAATATTGTATCATTATTATTTTAGCCAGACGTTTTCTTATTGTTTGTCAGGCCGTTCGCGATTTGTGAGGGCATTTTATGTATATAGTTTTTACATTAAAACAAAACTACTACTTTTGTAGTAAGACCGTCAAGAATAACGTCACTGAATAAATGAACAAGTATTGAAGGTGGGAGCCTAACTCTAAATAGGAGCACTAATAAAACAGCCTTCCTGACAAATTTCCTGTTTTGTTTTTTAAGAAATTGCTTGGTGTCTCTACCCTCGTTTAGACAGTTGATTTAACACAATCTGGCTATAATAGCTCCCCGAATAGACGTTTTAGGCTATTATATTCACGGGTGTATAGTTTTCGGGCAACATAATTACCCTTCGGGCAATTTCATCATTATCAGCGTAGTTTTGAGTGTGCTACACCTCAACACAAAGAACAATCATGACAATTGTAATTGGTTTGAGAGCCTTAATTTTACATGAGCGAGGCAATTTGTTTGTCTAGCTGGTTCATGGCTTTATCGACGTTACTAAACTGAGCGGAAAGATACAATTAAACTGTATACGAAATTCTTGGAGCAGAGATGGCTTGTCCCCGTCGTTTGGCGACGTTTATCAACATTTTCTTCATGACTAACCACACAAGGTGCTTCCCAATTCTCTCCTTCTTTCATGCTAAACTGTAGTCAATAAACTTGAATTTTCTATAGAAGTGATTCAAGCAAGAGTTTTACACGTGTTTATTTTTATTATCAAGTTGGTGAAATTAAAATTATCAGCCCCTGCCCAACGAAAAACATGCACCCCTGCAAGGCAGAGTGGAGTTAGGGTGGCTTATATGCCGATTAACATTTTATCTTGCAACCAATGGCGCCTGCTCAGCCATTAAATCTTTCTTTTCTTTCACTGTAGGTGGGGAACACTTGTGAACGGGTGACAGAGTATCACGATACGATAGCACATGTTTTAGGCCGAATATTGCGTGCGGAGAGCACAGAGAGCGAAAATCAAGTCTCTGAGCGAGGCTGGATTTTTTCATAGAACGACGGCTTCACTCGAACCTCGCAAGTCAGCTAATGCAAGATGCTCCCCAAAACTTGGCATGCAACGTTATAACAACAGGTCTGGCAAGCATAATTATCGGCTGAGAGATAGCAGCACTGGCATGACGGTAGTTTCGCTCAACTTTGTATGGAAAGAACAAGAATGGGAGACAGGAGAGTTAAAGTGATTTCTCCTATATTTGGCACTGTGAGGATTTTATGAAGCTTCTCCTAAACTTAAGTAAGTGAAAACAATAATAAAAAGGTTGAATATTGTACGTTTGAGAACTCTAGCGTACCCGAAATCATGACATATTTATTCCCCAAGGCGTAACGGGACTTCAACAATCTTTTTAACAACATAGGACTTCTTTTACGAGAACGCCAATACAATGTCGATAAAATCACGTTATAACACTGAAGAGACGAAGACGACGATGAGGGTGGCGCTGCCTGCCTAAGTAGCTCTGTCAGCATTTATTGTTTCTTTGGTTTATATTGCGGTTCAGAACTGATCAAGACGTTGGACGACTCGAAATGGCACCTAAGACCTTTTCACTGTTTACAAACACAGACCCTTGATGACTTCCAGTCTTTTCCACCGATGTGCGTGAATAGCATAGGTAGACGAGAAAAGCGCTAGAAAATATCCCGCTGATTTTCTACACTTTTCTACCGTTATTTGGAAAAATCTATTCAAATAATTTTTCGAGCTACATAAAAACTACAAGAGATTGTCTTGAACATTGCGCTCGTTCTATTTATCCACAAAAAATTAACAGACCTTCCTTACCCTTGAAAAATTGTGAAAACGTCCTTTCAGTTCTGACGTTACGCAGTGGTTATTGAGGTGACCGGAATTTTTTGGGGGCAGAACGCTTGCAATCTCCAAACCATCTATAGTAGACCGACGGGTGCTGGGCAACTCGCCGCATTGAAAAGCACTAAAAGGACCGAAACAATGATCAATGAAAGTGCCGCCATGACCTCCCAAGAGGTGATGCAGGGCCACAAACATCAACTGGCTGGTACAAGTATGCCTGACTGCAAGCGACAAGACATAACCGAACCTGAGCACGCCTTAACTGACATCTGGAACCACAACGCGGTAAACGATATGGTTCTAGATATGAACGAGGGTGGATTTCGGGTGTTGTGTCATCGCAAAAACTGGAGAGTGGGCATTCCTGTGATACTTGCTCCAGCATCCGAAGGAGCTAATTTGAAGCAAGTGAACCCTATTGCCCTTTCTTTGAGATTGAAACGATTCTCGGTGGACCCCAGTCAAGAGTCACTTCCCAGCACAGAATTTTTCGCTCTTGGGTATTGCGACAGCAGATCAAGCTAACGTGCTTACAGAGACCAAAAATACCTGTGGCATAGCCATATCTGCCCGTTTAGGCCATAGCTATATAAAGAATACGTGCGTCGTAAGAGCAGTCCCAAGATTGTACGCGGACGAAGAGCTGCTAACCTACCTGAAACCTAAGGGAGTATACCACGCAAGAACAATCATCCGTCGGTTCCAAGCCTCGTCCTCCGAATGGGAATCTAGGCGCACTGGCTCTGTGGTGCCCACATTCGCTCCCAATTCGGAGCGCCCAGACAAGACCCAATTTGGTTTTACCAGATGTGCGCTGGAAGACTCCGTGGAGACACCACCACGTTTTTCAAATGTCAGCGTTTTGGGCATGTCGCTAAGCATTGACGTGAAGAACAGAGGTGCAAGCGCTGTGGCGGTCTTCATGACTTCAATAAATAAAAACTTGTGTGTGCTAACTGCAGCGGTGACCATCCAGCTAGCTATGGCTGATGTGCAGCACGCACACCTGCTCAGCGAAGAAATAAGGTGCTTGTCTTCGACCCGAAGGCTGTAAGCGAACCATCGAACACAAAGAAGACGACCAACTTGGTGCAACATAGAGGCTTACATAATGACCACGCAAGAAAGTTGCCGCACCTGAAACCAACACAAGACGTAACTGAGTCTAAGGAAAGGAATAATTACTGTTACTGTTGAACAATTACTTGAAGAACGTGTCCCAAAGTCCACCAAGCGCACCTATGCGGCTGCATTGAACTGATCTAAAGCAACTGAAAGCAATCAGCAGGAAAACATCGAGCATGTGATTCGAGCTTTGTTCACAGCACTACGCTCACACGTCGCAAAGATGCCAGCGAGCTCTACGAAGGATATGTTGGAAGCAGTACTGGCTCTCGAGTCAGTGATACTACGCTCTGCTTCCACGTGTACACAGTAGAATAATGGCAATATCTCGCCCGCCTAGCCCAATCTGTCCCTCCAAAGTGCTCTTAATAATGCAATAAAAGGGTGCCAGTCTTCTTCAGCGTCTGTTTGAACCTAAATTATTCCTGGGAGACCACTGGGAGTCCCGGACATTTCGTTCCTAATGTCCTGGGAGTCCCAGACATTAAGAACGAGACCTGGCGCCAGTCGGAAACAAGCGTAGTCTCTTTCTGTTTCGAAAAACTCAAAGTATCTATCGCTCCTACAGACCTTGAAAGAGCCTATAGATTAGGCCGGTACAAGGAAGGTAAGAACCGCCCAATTATCGTCAAGCTAGGCCATTTTAAAGACAAATCCTAAATTCTCTCTGCTGTTCCTAGACTGAAAGGCACAGAGTTTGCTATCCGGGAAGACTACTCTGCACGCGTACGCCTTACCTGCAGTAAACTTTACGAGTTTGGCCCACAAAGAAAAGCTGATTTCAAAATACGTTTTGATAAACTAAGCATAGGAGATAAAAATATATCTACGAAGTGGTATCTAATTCCGTGATCGAAGAGAAACCGTAGAGCCACGGCTGCCTTCCAAGATTTCCGCCAGAGTGCCCTTACCTGTACCGAAAGACCGCAGCCCTAACTACTTATTTCCCATCAGTTTTACTTGCGAACGTCAGAAGCTATCTTCCCAAGAGGGCAGCGTTTGAGGCCATCTTGGAGTATAATGCCACCGACTTTGCGATACTAACTGAAACATGACTAACTTCTTTGATTGATGACGAAGAACTACTACAGGAAAACACATCACACCACGTGTGCAGACTTCACCGAACCAAGCATAGGGGTGGTGGTGTCCTAATCTTTGTCAAAAGTGCTTTGCCTTCATTTTATGTTAAAATTGACAATAACCATGGAATTCTTTGCGTAAATATATCCTTTCCTTCTAGTGTAAACATATTTATAGCATGTTACTGAGCCCCAGACTCCGATATCTCGTTTATTTATGACCTTCATTCTGTCAAGCTTGATATTTACTGTCGCTTTCCTCGTGTCAATTACTTCGTATGGGATGACTTCAATTTTCCCGACATCAACTGGAATAACCTGTCCGCACCATTCCGTCATTGCAAAGTTTTTCTGGATTTTCTACTAATGTTCAATTTCACCAAAGCAGTCAATATACCAACGGGCGGTAATATTCTTGATTTTGTTGTATCTTCGAGCCTGATTTCATTCAATCGTTATCTTTCATGAATGGGCTAAGCGACCACATAACTGTTCTGTTCGAGACTCGCATTTCGATTCTTCGTCGATTACCTTCGATAAAACTTATTCGAGATTACAAAGAAGCAAACTTCACTTGCATCAACACTGATCTTGAAAACCTCTAAAGGTTTTTTATGGTTTTCACCCTCCAGAGGAGAGTCGAACGAAATTGGCTACATTAAAAAAACATAAAATTCAAGAACTAATTGAAAAGTATGTTCCTCTAATTCGTATTTGGGGCAATTCAAACCACCATGGTATTCTAATGCCTTAAAAACTTTCGCAAAGGAAGGAACGTCTCTTTCGAGAGTCAAAACGCCGCACCACTATAGCGAAGTGTTAAAAATATTTCAAGTCCCTTCTAGATTTCACGCGTCTTCTGTGACGCCCTAAAGAAAAATTTTATCGCTATGACATGTTAAGCCTCTTTCGCGTTAACGCCCGTAAATGCTCGAATCTCGAAACCCCGAAACACAAAAACACACATACAATTTCTTTGAGAGTTTCCGACGGTTCAGAGGTACCGCAAGACCAACGGTCTGATATCAAGAATACAAGTTTTCTGTCCGTTTTCACTCATAAAAATAACTTTAATAGCCCCGATTTACTCTTCCAACATTTCTTCCAAATGATTTTGATTACCTTTACTGCCTCGAGCATATCTAAACTAATAGAAAAACAAAAAAATATCTTGTGTTCGGGAACAAATAAATTCACAGCTAAAATATCGAAAAGGTACGTAACGTGTTCCAGCAAAAATTTCCGCCCTTAATCTAGACGCTCTCATACTGTCATGGATACAAGCCTTCCTCACAAATCGATCCCGATACACAGTCATCGGAAGTCACCGTTCCTTGACTACAAGTGTAATATCTGGCGTACCTCAAGGTTCCGTCCTTGGCCCTCTCCTCTTTCTAAGTTTTATTATTGACCTTCCCTCAAGAGTTACATCTTTGATACGTCTCTTTGCCGACAATTCTATCGTTTACCGCCGCATATGTGATCGCTCTGATCAACTTGCCCTCCAAAATGATATAAATTTAATTAAAAATTGGTCTTCTTTATGTATGACGTTACTTAATATTTCTAAAATTAAAACTATGCAAGTTTCCCGTAAGCGTTGAAACCTTAATTTTACTTAGTCCTTGCAGTCTAACCTTCTCGCTCTAGCAGAATCGTACCGATACCTGGGTGTTCTCATCAACAGCAAACTAACATGCACTGACCATATCGCACAGCTGAATACCGATGCATCCGAAACATTTGGTTTTATCAGAAGATTTCTGTCATGCTCACCAGCCTTAATTTGTAGACTCGCCAACGAAACCTACGTCTGTAGTAAACAAGAGTATGCCTCTCCGATTTGGAATCCACACCTATTTTATTTATTAGCGTCCTTGAAGCCATTCAACATCGCGCGGCTCGTTTTATAACCTCGAAGCACAATTTTCGCGCAAGTGTTACTACTATAAAATCATCACTATCTTTCACCTCTCTGGATATTTGATGACAAATAGCACGCCTCTGTTTGTTTCACAAACTGTATTTCAAATATTCTTACTTACATGGCTCCCTGCTTCTCCCACAAATTCGAACTTTATGCCGTCTCTTCAATTCTTTGAGTATCCAAAATTTAAAAGATTCAACCAACAATTTTAACAAATCTTTCCTCCCGTTAACAATTGAGGATTGGAATCGGCTTCCTATTGCAATAGACAATGAACAAAATTCTGTGAAGTTTAAAACCCGACTAGAAACTCATTTTACAACCGCACCGTTGTAATATCTGTGTAGCCAGTTGATTTGCTCTCATTTTTTTATTCATGCTATTAGTTTTATAACGAGTTCTGGTTTTATTATTGCCCTGTATTTCATATTCTTGAATTATAATCTACTTTGTGTTCATGGTCTGTTCATGGTCTGAAATTGCCTTTGTGTATCCTTGTTCGACCCCCCCCCCCTTATGTAAAACCCCGTCAGGGGCCCTTCAGCGAAAAAAGTGAAGATAATGATGATAATGAAGATTACGTACCTTTACTACACTCCACAGACCTTAGCATCGACCCCAGACAAAACTTGCAACGACCGCAGACAAAGTCAGAAGCGACCATTTTCTCATATTCACCAGTATCATCAGATTTGGGGCCAATGGTTGACATTTCTGCAATGTGACTCACTGGGACACGTACAGAACAGACCTGGACGAATATTCTGGTGAGCTGTTTGCAGACATGTTACGAAGTAAGCGAGTAGCTACATCGCTACTGAAATCGCCCGATCATTTCCCTGCTCCTGACTTGATGGTAAAGAACCTGTGTGCTGCACATAGAAGAGCGCAGCGGAAACTCATGAAGAAAAAAGGAAACATATCGGCGAAAACTGAACATAACCAGATAAACGCTCTTAATTCTTGCCACTCAAAAAAACTACGCAGAAGTGAATGGGCTGTTTTCTGAGAAAGTTTATGGCCGTTAAAACTCTTGACGACAATATGGAAACTCATAAATATTCTTTCCAAAAAGATCCACTCCCTCAGACAATTCGAAGCACTCGCTTTGAAGCTGGGTAAAGATGTGCAAACCGTTGCAGAAGATTTCACAGACGTATACTCATCTGGCAGATCAGCAGGAGTGTTGAGACCTGTGCTATCGTATTCATCCCATACAATGAATACACCGTTCACATTTCCAGAGGGGGATATTGCGGTTAGCAAATTAAAAAAAAATCTTTGCTCTGGGTCCCGATATGATCAGCAATTAAATGCTTACAAATCATGTATGGAGCACAGGAGAGGTTCCATTTGTATAGAAGACAGCATGGATGGTGCCAGTGATAAAGCCCGGAAAGGACCCTGCGAGCCACACATCATATTGACCGATGTTGTTAACATCACGCGCATCCAAGTTGATGGAAGGACTCAAATGCACAACACTTACTTGGTACTTTGAGCAACAAGAAAGATGGCCCGCGTGTATGACGGGATTTCACACACGGCTGAGCACCAAGGACAGTGTTTGTGACCTGCTGAGCCACATAGAGCCCCACAGTGTCAGTGGCCTGTCAACACTGGCCGTCTTCATGGACATTGCCAATGCAAAAGACTGTGTGCTTCTAACCGGCATCGTGAACGGACTCCAAGCCATGAATGTTCCGGCAAATGCTCTTTGTTTATTACACGAATTTATCAGAGACAGGCGTGTCTGGTTTAAGCTTGGAAATGTCTTGAGCGAAGAGTGAAGCGTTTCCCTCGGCAATTCTCAAGGAATCCTTCTATTTCCTTCGCGTTTTAACGCCGCCTCGGCCAGCCTTTCTAGCACTCTGAGGGTAGCACTGAAAGCCCTAAAAATATCAACGTATACCAGTGATATCTGCATCTGGATCTCAGGGTATCAACTGAAACATCTGGCTCCGATAGCACAGGGCACCATTTCAATCATTGAAGGCTATTTGACGACATTCGGTCTGCCTCTATCAGCGAATAAATCTGGCTTCATGCTCTTCCCTGGGGTGCGGCGAAAGTCAACGCGCCTGTCGCCAAGTATTAGAGGCCATTTCATTTGTCATGCGACAAGTGTTTCTTTCTTGGGCGTCACTATGGCGACGAGCAGTGGATGGTATTGTGGCCACATCCGTGCATAGAGTCAATGCTCTTCATCGCATTACAGGTGTATGCTGGGGCAGGAATCCTATGTCCATGCTTAGGCTGAATGCTTTGCTCATAACAAGCCGCATGTTTTACCAGCAGCCGCTGATACCACCATCACCGAGCCAGTTTCAACGCTTGGAGGCAGTGCGCAGAAAGGGTCTTCGATTGGCCATAGGAGTCCCTCATTCGACGTCACACAAGAAGATCAGCGATGAAGCCGAGGCTCTACCAGTCCATCTCCTGGTGTCTCAGGCTTTGTTGACACAGCTATCAAGACTGAACGAGTCCTACACAGAGATGGCCCTTTTTCGGTGGCTAAGATCAAGACCTGGCTCACAGTTTTACGCGGCGCTGAACACATTTCGACATTTATGCTCGAAATTGTCTCATCGGAGCATCATCGACCCGCAACGGTTCTTGGTGAACGTTGCATGTAACCTAAGGGTTCATAAACTGCTCACAAAACGCACTGTTCTAGCTGAGGAAGCAGTGTTTCTGGTGTTGGATCATTTGAGCACTATGTACCGTGGTCACTTACACGTTTACACTGACGGATCGGTGTGCACACCGACGAATAGCTGTGCAGTGTCTTTCTGCGTACCCTCCCTGGGCTTCTCAGGGTCGGGCCGCCTGAGTTATGTTGTGTCGTCCACAACCGTAGAAACGCAGCAATCACTGCGTCTTTGCAAAAATTGCAAACGCTTTCTTCACGAGATGTGGGAGAAATGATTGATTCACAGTTGGCGTTACAGCGACTTCATCGAGAGATGCCTCAAGAAAAATTCAAAAGACAATCTCTGGCGCTCACTAAGCACGTGATCGGGAAGAGACTCAATGTAAACTTCAGTGGGTCCGATCCAACGTGGGAATTCAAGGCAATAAAAAAGCTGATGCCCTTGCACGCGAAGCGCTAACTTGTGATCCAGAAATAAGAGCTCCTAAGTCTTACCAGAACGATAAGAATATTATACGCCATCACTTCAGGACAATCTACAAGTCTCCGCATCAGTCATGCGTCATCCACGGACTTTCCAGAGCACAAGCGACGCTGCTTTATCGGATACGAACTGACTTCGCAAACACACTAGCTTGGACATTCAAGACTCGGTGAGGTGCTTCCCCGTTTTGTGTCATTTGTGATGACATCGGTGACATTGAGCATTTCAATTGACTGTACGCGCAGTTTGACAGAGAAAGAACACAGATGCTACGCAGCTTGAAGAAAGGTTTTCACGAGTACGGGTCATTGCTAGATGTCATTTTTTCTTAAGGACCCATGGAGACATGGAAGACCGTGTAATGTATCCTGATGACTTTCGTTAGAGACACTGGGCAGAGTGACATTTTGTGACAGACCCCTTTAAGAGTTGCCCAGCAGGAATGATTGCCGGCCCCCGCCTTTGCAACATCACCCCCCCCCGCCATATTATAACGTTTGACCCGCAATGAATTGGTAAAGTTAGAAGTACAAAAAATTCATGGTTTTTGTTCCACCTTCATTCTCGTTAGGGCTCAGTCGGATTTTCATTTAACATGCCCCTTTTTTGCAGAGTACTATGCTTCCTCATTGTCATCAATTTTTTCTGAGTTGGTATTTCAAAAGCTTGAATTAGAGTCACAATACATATGTGCATCTAAATTGATTTCTCACTGGACTTCGGGATTTCGTCAGACGATGTCGTAGCACTGCTGCTCTATTTACATTAGGCGGAAGTTCGGTTTCGACTCATGGTGCTCCTGGACCGTTATATGAGTGCTGTATTTTAAATTACCTTGACACAGTGCGTCAGTACAGATTTATCGGGTGTGCGACCACTGGGCAATATCTGAATAAAAGTTTTCACTAACAAAAAAAAATGAACAAGGGCTGTCATAAATAAAACATGACTCAGAGGCCGTCAGGTGGAAATCATGACATGTGTGAAATGTAATCTTAAGACTACATGCCACGCTTATGATGCCACCCCCACTTATTCCCCTGGAGTCTTAGAACGCAGTCTCCCCTATATAACTTGCTTTGAGAGGTAAGAGGGGTGAAGCGAATCCTCGCCCCCTCCCCACTGAAGGGGAGTCATATGCACGCCTATCGCTGTGGTAGTGCATTCTTTACTTTTGTGAAGTGCTAAACGTTGATTAGTTTTTTTTAAAGTAACTCTGCGTAACAGGAGTCTGCTTCGCTAGACGGTGCTATGACGCATGTGCTTGAAGGCGAAAATAATACTCGAATTTTTCTGTCCATCCATTACCAGTAAGGACGTCGTAAGCACATGCTAGTGCTCAGGACTCTCGAACGAACTCGAAAGACCTCGGAACTATCTCCTCATCTGCGGCCGCACGGCCATTCCAGACGAGCTTCATCACCATCATCATCATCATCAGCCTGACTACGTCCACTGCAGGACAAAGGCCTCTCCCATGTTCCGCCAGTTAACCCGGTCTTGTGTTTACTGCTGCCTATTTATACGCGCAAACTTCTTAATCTCATCTGCCCACCTAACCTTCTATCTCCCCCTAACCCGCTTACCTTCTCTGGGAATGCAGTTAGTTCCCCTAATGACCAACGTTTATCCTGTATATGTGCAACATATACAGGATAAGTTTGGGCTACCTATACAGGATATGTGTTTTCTTTCAAACCGCTCACAATTCGTAACAGCAAACAACTTTGACTCACATCCTTTACCTGTCAGTTTTGGTGTACCTCAGGGGTCTGTTCTCGGGTCACTTCTGTTTCTAATCTATATAAATGACTTACCGACTAATATTTCTTTTTCAATTATTCTTTTTGCAGTTGATTGTGTTGTTTATCGCGAAATTAACGACAATAACGATGTCTCTTCCCTTCAATCCGAAATTAACACGTTCACGAACTGGTGCAACACTTGGAAAATGAAACTAAACATTAATAAGTGTAAGCACAAGCACATTTCTCGAAATTCAAGCTCAGCTTCCACTTACCACATTAACAATGTGTTTCTTGAAATGGTGCTCTCTAATAAGTACCTAGATGTTCACATTTCTTCTAACTTGTCTAGGAAAACTCATATTCATTATATCATAAATAACGCCGACCGCATGCTGGGTATATTCGCAAGAACTTCTATCATTCATCCAGATCAACAAAACTATTACTTTACTAAACACTGGTTCGCTCAACATTAGAGTATTCTGCATCTTTCTGGAGCCCTGGCATTGAATCATTCATTTCCGATTTGGAAGTTGTGCAGAATCATGTCTGCCGTTTCATACTCTCCAATTATCACCGAACAAGCAGCGTAACCGCTATGAAATTAAGTTTGTCCCTCCAGCCTTTTTCTCATCGCAGGTCAGTAGCTTCGCTATGTCTTTTTCACAAAATTTATTACAACAGCTATCGGAAACAGAAATTATTATCAAGGCCCTCATGCATATCAGCTCGCATTGATCACCGCAATAAAGTCGGAGCTTCATCATGTCACACCAAATGTTTTAACGACTCATTCATACCCAGAACTTGTGTCTGTTTGAATGATCTTCACCATCATATCGCTTATATAATTGATAATGATATGGTTCGTGAAACCATTGATCTTCTCTAAATGTTTGTGTATATATATATGTGTTTGTATATATGTATACATATATGTGTGTATATATAAGCTTATTAATATTAGTATACCTTTTTGCTTATTGACTTGTTGTCCTTTATGCCTAGTTTATTTTACTTACTTATCTGCTGTGATTTTTTTCTTGTTGTTTTACAATGCTTCTGTTATGCATATCCCCATTCCCCTCTGTAATGCCCTCAGGTCATGAGGGTACAATAAATAAATAAATAAATAAAGAAATAAATAAATAAGGAATGTTTGGACGTGTCATCTACTTTTGTCATCTATTCACGTCACCTGATACCAAACGTGGGATATGTGTAGCCAGCGAAACAGTCGCGAGCTTGCTGAGAGCGTAGCATGTAGCGAAGTGTTATATGACATGCAGGCCATGATTATTATTTTTGGACGTGTCATTTACCTACGTCGTCTGTTCGCGGCATGTAATACCAAATTTGTTATATGTGATGCTAGTGAAACTGTGTGGGCACGCTATGACCGTAGCATGTATACATGTTTACATAACACGCATATCATGATTACCATGTTTGAACGTGTCATTTACCTTCGTCGTTCATTCACATCACGTGATACCAAATTCGGTATATGGGACGTTAGCGAAACGGCTGCGAACACATCATGAGCGTGGAGTATATTGTTCCTACATGACACGCATGTCATTATTATCATCTTTAAACGTATCGTTTACCTTCGTCATTCGTTTGCGTTATTTGGTTTATGTGAAGCTAGCGAAACGGTGGTGGGATGATCATGAGCGTGGCATGTAGTCATGTTGTTATATAAAATGCATCTCATGATTGTCATGTTTTCACCTGTCACATACCTTTTTCGTCCATTCACGCCTCGTAACGGGGTGCGTGAGCACGTGCACCCCGTCACGTCGATATGCATTGGCGCCTTGACTTTGGCATGTAGTCATGTTCTCACATGACACGCATCTCATGATTATCATGTTTGCACCAGTCACGTACTTTCGTCATCCATTGGTGTCACGTAATACATTATTTTGCATATGTGAAGCTAGCGAAACGGTTGCAAGCGAATTGTGAGTTTGACATGTATTCATGTTGTTAAATGACATGTATGTCACGGTTATATGTTTGGATGGATCATTTACATATGTCATCCATTTACGTCACGTAATACCGAGTTTGGTACATGTGAAGCTATCGAAACGGGTGCGAGCGCATCATGAGCGTGGCACGTAGTAATGTTGTTACACGACAAGCATGTCATGAATTTTATGATTGGGTCTGTGGCTTTTCTTCGCCATGCAATCATGCCCTACCATACCAGTTTTGCAACATTCCATGTGAACGAAACTACCGCAACAGCTGAAGAATCATGAAATGAAAATCATAACATTCTTGACATACATGTCATGATTTGCATGTGATGACTTGTCTAAAATATTCTTCATAGATTCATGTTTTGCCATACCAAGTTTGGTATCAATACCATTATCAAAACGGCAAGGAAAGATCAGTCATAGGTGGCTATATTGATTGGTAGATAGATACATAGACAGACAGACAGACAGACAGACAGACAGACAGACAGACAGACAGACAGACAGATAGATAGATAGATAGATAGATAGATAGATAGATATATAGATAGATAGATAGATAGATAGACAGATTGACAGACAGACACACAGACAGACAGACAGACAGACAGACAGATAGATAGATAGATAGATAGATAGATAGATAGATAGATAGATAGATAGATAGATAGATAGATAGATAGATAGATAGATAGATAGATAGATACCCTCAAATCCGCCAAGTTCGCTAAGAAATGTTTCGCATTTATTACTTATCCGAATCTGGTCTGTGCTTTTTATAAGCTTGTTTTTTGTGCCAATTTTTATTTCGCATAAGAGTTTGTATCTTCCCAACAGTGCATGCCTTAATCAGCATTACGTTACACTTACGATTGTAGATGACTCAGTAATTATGTGCATGCGTTTTCACATTCCGGGCTGTACATCGGAGCCGATACCTTTGTCAGGCATTCCAGACTTTAGCCCCCGATTACCTTTTAAGTGAAAGGAAAAAGAAAGTTCACTTCTTTTTTTTTAGTTCAAATAGTGATTCGCGTTTCTAATACCAAATTTTCTCACCAACCATAAACTTTGCAAGAGTCTTGGGTAGCGTACCAGCGCTCTTTTGAAGGCATTTTAATTTAATACTACCACGTGCGCTACAAAAAAAAAGCACAGACCACTACCAGCCCCTCAATTCATATAAATGCAAGAGTGACAACCACGTGCGTTTTTAAAGACGCCGTAGTTTTCATTACCGCTAGCACGCTGGCAATCCAGATCAGAAACCAAACGCCCGGGGTACGGAAACGAATGCTGGTAAAAGCAAAAAAATTATGTACAGCATATCTACGATGCGAATGATGATGTGTTCGCATCGTAGATATGTGATATGCGAAGCGCCCGCGCGTCCTTCCGCACGTCCTTCCATACATCTTTTCTTCCGTCTGTTGGTGCGTCCGTCCGCCTTCCTGTCTGCCCGCCAGCGCTTGCGTCCATTCGTTCATCTGCCTGTCTGTCCATCCGTCCATCAATTGACATAGTGAACACTCCAAGTACAGTCATCTCGCATCCCTTCATCATTATTTATTATATAGCATACCCCCCATCCAGCGGATATTATGTGCTGCCAATGACAGGAATGCAGGCCCGTGTGTTGAGGTTTTGGTGCCCGTCAAAGAACCCGAGGTTGTCTAAATTTCCCGAGCCCTCAACCACGGCGTCTGTCATCATATGGTGAATCCGCGACGTAAACACCACATATCAATCAATCGATCGATCAATGACAGTTTGACCTGTGTGGTGTTAGAGTAGAGCCTCTGCGGTGTGTGCTTTTATAATGGGTTAGACAACTATACTTTTTATAATGAGGTCAAAGACAACAGTATGATGAGCCGAATTGACTACTGATAACATGAAAAGCATGAAAGGTATCTCAATAATGAAACGACCTACATGTCATGGTCTTTCTGCTCTCGCAGTGGTTTACTTCAGATGACCTATTGTAAAACTGCTATGGTAGGACTTGACTGCTCGGCAAACGTTAGTGAGACACCCAAACGTGGAAATCATGACATGCATGTCATGGTTTACACGTTATGACTATAGTCATGCCTACACACCACGTTCATGGTGCCCTCGCGGTCATTTAGCTGCTTCATATATACGAAATTTAGTATTACAAACGTGAATCGATGAAGAAAGTACCTGACTGGTACAAACTTGATAATTTTAAATATGAGATGCGTGTAATGTAAGAAGATGGCTACCTGACACGCTCATGATGCGCTCGCGGCTGATTCACTTGCTTCACATATACCAAATTAGTCATTATGTGACGTCAATGGATGACGAAGGTATATCACTGGTGCAAACATAATTATTACGCAAGTGTCAAGTAAGAACATCAAATCATATCACGTTCATGATGCTCTCTTGGCCCTATCGCTATAAATTATAATATACCTAATTTGGTATTAGGTAACGTGAATGAACTACAAAGTTCAGTGGCACGTGCAAACATGATATCATGACATGCGTGTCATGTAAAACATGACCACATGCTACGCTCATAGGGCGTTCGAAGCCGTATCGCTAGCTCCCCAGGTACCACATCTTGTACGAGGTGACATGAAGTAACGACTAAGGTAAATGACACGTCCAATCATGGTAATCATGATATGCATGTCATGTAAAACATCACTTCATGCTACGCTCATAGCGTACTTGCGACCGTTTTGCTAGCTCCACATACCACGTAACGTCATACTGCATTTGGTATCACGGGACGAGAATAGATGACTCAGCCAAATGAGAAATTCAAACATGATAATCATGGAAGTCATGTACAGCATAATTTACGTCTGTGTCGTATCGTCGTGCTCATTTTAAGCTGATATAGCAACATTCATCATTCGTGCTTCGCATATCATCGATTGTCATAGTTCATGAGATCTGCCTTTTCTTTGTTGCCACGCTTCAAGATTTGTAAAAATGCTCTCACCCTCGGCTCTCTCCCTTTGATGGTCATGAAGTGCACTTCACTGTAAAAGAAAGTAGAAACAAGAAGGAACACACAGGGAAAGAAAGAAGGAAAGCAAGCAGAAAGAAAGAAAAAAAGAAAAGAAAGTAGGAGAGAAGCAAAGAAAGAAAGTAAGAAAGAAAAAAAACAAAGAGCGAACGACCGAAAGTGAAAGAAAGAATGAGAGAAAGAAAGTACGGTGGTTACTGAGCACTGGATCTTCGCCCAATCGCCTTCGTTGACTTCGTGCATATACTGTGGTCATTTTTCTCTTCATGGACCCTGCCTGTTCCTAACCTGCATGATGGCTGCCGAATTGAGTGTGTACAGCACTGTAAAATAGCGCGGACACACATGAACATATCGAGAAAATGAGATCGGTGCTAGATTTCTTTTTAAAAATGATAGTCTTTCTTAAAGACCTTCGACGAAAAAATTTTCGTCTGTCTGTCTGACTGTACATTTGCCTGTATTTGCGCCCTTGAGGATAGCTCAAACGGCACTTAACGGCCAACCCCATCCGTAGCGCTTACCAGTATTGCTCAAGGTATAGCGTTCATAGCTGCGCGATTGTCAATTAAAAAGCAAATATTGAGCATATCTGAGGCTTAATAAGAACACTTCCATATTTTTATATCTTCCTTTATACTAGAAGAGGCACAAACAAGTAACTCTAAGGACTGTAGCGTTTATCGCGCTGCGCTGACAGTGCAACGCAATGCTCAAAATGGTAAGCGTTTCGAACGCTTTGCTACGACGACACGCTGGTGGCAGCTTCCCGTCGCTTTGCGTTCTACACCTTGATGATGATGATACATTTGTATTTATGAAAAAAAAGAAAAACAGAAGGCGAGAATGTCAGGGGAGGTTTCCCCGCTCCAGGGCACCAGTGGCCACTGCAGCTCGCCTTTCTTGATGCAGGAGACCCTCTTTGGTCTTCAGGTTACGTCGGGTGAGGATGGCTTCCCAAGGCTCCCCCAGTAGCGTCAGTATCAGAGGCGACTGAACCTCTATAGGCTAGTTCCGGCAGTCCCATGTGACGTGTTGCAATATCGGTCGTGACTCGCACCACGGACCTTGGTTTAATATGCATTAGGGTTTATGTGATGCCACCTTTTCAATTGCGGATAGGTGTTAACCTGAATTTGCCTTGGCTTGCGAGCTTCGTCAACTTTAAACGATTGGTGTGGTGGGGCATCGCGCTGCCTTGTCTTTGTCTGGCTCAGAGCAAAACTGTGCGCCTGCTCATTATCCCAGATACCCTCGTGGTCTGGGCACCAAATTATAGCAAGGTCTTGTATCACCTGTCACCTAGTGTTTTCAAGGCGACATTCGGTAGTGCACCACGGATAAACACTTTGCAGGCTTCCTGGGAATCAGACAAGACTAATGCGGAGGCGTTCTCTGCCTCTTTAGTGCGAGTGGCCAGCGCCATCGCCACTGCCTCCACCGTCGCTGAAGAGGTTGTTTTAATTGACGCTGCAACAGTTTTAGGGGTATGCGGCATTGGTTGAACTGCTACTATGATGCAGCTCTCGTTTGACGTGTTTCCCAGCTAGAGTAGTAATGTTCTCCCAGCAGGGTTGTGGTCTAGTTGGGTATCCCAAGCGAGTGAGTGTTTCTCTGCCTACCTTTTTAAGGCATAGTCGTTCCTTTTGCGAGAGAAATGTTGCTGCCGCAAGCTCTTCAAAATTGTTGTACACACCAAGCGCTTCCACTTTGTCATTGGGTGCAATAGGCGGTATACCTAAAGCAGCTTTGTATGCTCCTCGTATTATCAAGTTAATCTCTTCAATTTATTTGGTGTGAGCTCGTGATATTGAAGTCCATATGTGACTCTACTAAGGATGAAGGCTTGTACCAAGCGTAGAGTTTCTTCTTCATTTAGCCCTTAGCCCTTCCTTGTTATCCTGTGAATCATTCGAGCGATGTTTTTCGGTGTGAATTTCAGCATTTCAATTGTTTAGCTTGCTCTTTTGTTGCTTTGCAGCAATAAACCTAATATTTTTATCGTTTTTCTCACCGGCAGCGTTTGATCTCCTAAGCTTATTTGTATGGCTAATTTCCTCTATAACGCTGATAAATTCTTATTTATGTGGTGCACATGTCCTGCCATTATCTTCAGCAAACACCTGGACGGTGTCAATCGCTTTTTGTAAAATTTGGTCCTTCTTTCCCAGTGAGTCTTGTTTGACTCACAGAGTGATATTATTGGTGTATAGCGCAAATTGGAGGTCAGCAATTCGCTCCAGCTGCTTTGCTAGTCGATTGATCGCTATATAAAAAAGTACTGGAGAAAGGACTGCAGCTTGCAGTGTGCGTCTATTTGGCATTGGAAATTTTTGGGAGCATAAGCTTTCCGTGCTAATGGTTTCTGTGTGGTTGGAAAGAAATGATTTCATATAGAAAAATGTTCGAGCCCCACAATTCAATCATTGACGTTCTTCCAGTAAAAGTTTATGAGAGATTATATCGAATGCCTGCCTCAAATCCAGCGCTGCGACTACGTTCTCGCCTCCAGTGCTTACATTCTGAATCACTTGATCTTTTATTCGCAGAAATATATCCTGCGTAAATAAATGCTGTCTGAATCCTTACCACCTCCGATACTGGCGTGCATCTTTCTCCGCGGGCGCGCACGCCTTCGTTTTTGAAGATAACTTCCAGATGGCGCTAGTGTCTAACGTGCTTTGACGCGCTTGTTCGCCTCCGCTACACGCTCAAGGAACTTTAACGCAGTGCCTACAGAATACCAATCACCGATTTCTTTGCGCAGAACATGACTTGAACGTCTTGTTCACTTTCTCCAGACGCAAGACTATCGTCTTTCGATGACATTTACAGTGTAACATGCAGATTCGGGCCAATTTTTGTTGTTGTTCTCAATTTCTTCAAGTTACGGACCACAGTCAGTGAAAAGGCACACGCTTGCTCACTTCATTTGCGGCCTAAGCAGCCGTCTCGAGTACAATGGAGCTGTTTCTATACAGTAACGACAGTGCGCTCCGCATGAGGGCGTCACGAGCGAACTCTTCAAAGCGCGTTTCGCTGCATACTCATTGAATTCTGAATCTGCTGACCGCGACTGCTCTTTCCTGCGAGTTAGTTCTTCCGAATGTAGGATGCGGTGAGAGTAGCAGAGCAGAGTGTGGGGACAGTCAGGCTTTTCAGGAGCTCATGAATTGGGCAGTGAATAAGCATACGCCAGGCTACAATTATGTAATCTTTTATAGGCTTGAATATCTTACATTTATTGCATTCGAAAGCAATTGAGGCTCGTGTGTTTCGATTTTCCACTTAGGTGCACGTGAAGAAAACCCCAGATGACTCAAAGTCGCGCGTTCTTTCACTACAGCGTACGTCATAATCGTATCGTGATTCTGGGGTGATAAACCACTTAATCGCGTTGTTGTCAAACTCTTCCCCGGAATCGCCATATGTTCAGTCTCCATAACCATGAGATTATCGGCCACCTTGGAGTGGCGGAGCCCATCGGCACTGCTGCGTGTGTATAGTGTTTTAGTGCCAGAGCCGGTAAGCTCCTTACGATTTTCGTATTTCACATCAGTGTAGCTGGAAGTTCAAAGGAATACAAGAGCGTGGCTACCTACGCCACTTGCGGTTTCCAGCATCGAATCTCTGTGTTAACCTATTAGACGTGTGTTTGTGCCAACTTACTTTTACTTCCCGTCAAGTCAACACCCTGTAGACTGTCTAAGGCTTCTTCAATTCATCCTCTCCGAGCGTCACTTCACTACGTTGTATCTGCTTTGTTGGCACTTGCGAGGTAGTGGAAGCAGTATGAACAGGTTGGTTCACAACACGTGGTATACATGTACACTAAAGAGTGCATGGCAATGTCCATTTCTGAAAACGTGTCTTCAACGCCCGCCATAGTGTGGTGACATCATCGATGACATCACTGCCTTAGCTAGTCTATGGTCAATTTCACACTGCTCACTCACAAAGCCTGGGATCGCTGTCTGGTCTTGTCATTCATTCAAGTAGCTTACTGGGTAGGCACCTCACTTGAATATAGGTGGCACAGTGAGTTTCCCAGGCTTATTTTTCCGCGTTCTCTCCTGCCTGCTTTTACGAAGTGTTTTCATTTTAGCTTAATGAGCTGGTGCAACGTTCACACTGAGCGAACATGCATGCTGTGCTGTTGTGTGCCGTTTTGGAAGTCGTGAGCTAGGAATACTGCTGGCAAGTCTTTTCACCGAATACTTGTTGATCAAGAATGCTCGATGTGTCCAAACAACATTTCCTGATGAAAGCTCGTGATTAATGCAAAGTTAAATTCGAGAATCACAATCTAATTCTGAAGGACGCTGCAGTGGAAAGCTCCCGGACTTTCAGCCACCTGCGGTTTTTTAACAAGCACATAAGCGAGAAATCTAAACACACAACATTCAAGCATTTTTGAATGCAGTGAATATAAGGTGTTCAATTCCTAAAAAGTAGGACTTTTATAGCCTTGCGTAAGCGTGTTCCTTGTCCAATTCATAAGCTCCAAGAAAGCCAGTCTGTTCCGCACGCTCCTCTACTCCTCTCGTCACATCCTACAAACGAAAGAACCAACTCGCACCGTCGTTTGCAGCAAGCCTTTTTTTGTAAGTGACTGTACCAAGGGACGCAATATTAGAAGCAAAATTACTTCCGCTGTAGTGCCAACTGTATTTCAAGAATACCCGTCATACCTTGTGCCCTCTGCAACGATACCACGCAAAGAATCATCGGCTCGAAAATAAAGCCGATTTGTTCAAATCAGGGCAGAGCGACAATATCCCGAGTATGTTGTTTTGGAGTCGTCGAAAGGTGAAGCTGAACGGAAGTCCGGAAAATGCGCACACGCAAACAGGCAACGCCGAGCGAGTCCTGCGGCACATGTCACTAACATTTTCTCAAAAAAGAAAAAAAAGAATGAGATTTATGTGACTTATTCCTCTTGTCAATTAAGGATTTATGTTCGCCTAGACATCTGAATGCGACGCACGAATGTATATGTGCGCTATATGGAATATTCAGACTCACTTATTCAAACTCACTATAAACAAAAAAAATTGCTGTACTATGACCGCGTTGATGCTCTCCCGAAATCCGAATTGTCATATATACTTGATACCACGTTTTTATTGCATTGCTACCATCAGGAAGTGCACCAGCAGGTAGCAACTTGCACACTTCTTGCTCATGCTAGCCCCCGCACTGGCGGCGTTGAGGTGGCTCAGAGTGCCCCCGCGAGAGTGTGGTGATACGTAGAAACAGCTGACATGGTTGCTTGGGTGAGTTGTTACAACTTGATTCAAATAAAAAACAGCGCCAATATTGAGGTACAAGAAAAGGAGGAGACAGACAGCGGCACTGACTTACAACAAGATTTATTTGCTCCAACCGCGTAATATATTAAGCAGTATCTGACAAATAGGAGAAATGACAAATCAAAGGAAAAAAAGTTTATCTAACAACCGAGTAATAATTGTGATAATGCGACATGAACAACACGTGTGCCAACGTTCCAAAGAAAATTGTATTTCTTTTTGTGATAGAGTAATCGAAACAGCCCCCCGCGTTCATGCCGTAAAGGAAGCGAGCACGCGCCTCCAGACAGGCTGTGTCTGAAGTTCGACCACGTGCTCCATTTTTTCGTACATTACAGCAATTGCAAACATACGCGACAATACAAAAAGGCATAAGAGAATATGGATACCCGAATTTAGATTCAGCATGCCCCCGAACGTTTGCACTAGCCCCTAATATTAACCGAACAGTCACTTGGCTCTTCTCTATCCTCGATCGATTGCCACGCATGTGATTTAACATGGAACGTGCAATCGAAATGCATATCCATACACTTTTTTCATAGAGCCATAAAAACGGAAAGGAGATAGTTGACGTGTCAATTCAAAAAGTGCCACGATTTACCTGGATTCTCAACTTTTAAATAGAGCTAAGCCTTCTTACTGGGGTTCTGGACACTCAGAGCTTTACTAGAAAGAAAAAAAGAAGTATGCCTTATTTTGTTTTTATGAGTATTCACATGCCATGTGTTAGACTTTCGTTCAAGAGATGCGTGAACACTGTTTCGTGATCATTACACTCTCATCGTAGAGCCGTTCTATAAACCAGAAAAAAGAGCTACAACTTGATGAGAGATAGATGGTCCATATTTGGAACAAAGACAATAACAGCGTGAAGTAGGAAAAAGGGACAATGAAAAACCCAAGGAACTCTTGCCCCGTTGTCTTCGTCCTTCATGTTTCTTTCGCTTTTTCACTTTCTATCTTCGAAAAATAAAAAAAGCTTAGGCTTCATACAGATGACAAGAGAGAACTCACATAAAAAGTTTACAAATATGTTTGTTTTTCCTTACCACGACAGAACTCTTCACGTAAAGAATGGTACTTAAGCAGGTTTTGTTTGTTCCTTCCATTTGCGGTCACGGAGTTCTGATAAATAACCTTACTCTCGTTGACGTTTGACAGGAAGGCAGTCTAGCATTTGTACAAAGTTCTTAACGACATCTGGGTAATTACAAATGCGTGTACTTTGTTTGCAACGTGTCGCATTTGTGGTTCCCAGTCACTTCATTACGTCCCTTTTCTTTTATCTGGGACAGCAGTGAAAACAGTTGTATCGCCCATTTCAGGTATTCAAGGGAATATAATAGCACATGTTATCTTTATTATTTCACAGTGTCAGTGCCTAAAGCATAAGTCAGTTATGTCGAAAGCATGTTACTATTGTAGTTTAAAGCACCATTGTTTGTGGTTTTGAAGAACATGTCACTACTATCTGTCTTTTGTGGCGTCTCTATTGCTAATGTCACTGCGATTATTGGTTTGCCAGAAGATACTGATCATTTCCAAAACCTACCACTCCAAGATGGCAAAAGTAAAAATAATCGCTAGTTTGTTGAAGGCACAAAATGAGCTTTAGGTAAATGGTACTTTAGTTGCTAAGTATGCAGAATAATGAACGTATTGAAGTTGAAAATTTCCAGCCATCTGAATATTCACTGGCACACGCCTACGAATGTTTGTAGATAGCTAGGAGATGGGTCTGGTCTGCTGAGACAAAGCTATGAATTATGATTATCCTTGAAACCTGTAGTAAGAATGTGATATTGATAAAAAACAATCAGGTCAGCGCGAAGCGCGCACACTCTATAAAAATAGCGAGCAAAAAAGGTGTTTTTTTGTCCCACAAGAATAATCGTCATCTATATTGCGTTCCATCCTTGCACTATCGCCCCGCGCCCGGTACATTCCGGTCACGATCGACATGCCCATTATCAGGGTTACATTGCATTCTCGATAGGAAAGTGGCCAGCGCCAAGTTTTCAAGAAAGGAAGCGCACGCAAGCCTGATGACGGTTATTGTTGTGGGACAAAAAGACACCCTTTTTACTCGATATATTTTTAGAGTGCAACACAGTGAAAGCTGAAAAAGTGGACTTTCTAAAGCAATTTTGATACAGTGCTTTGGTGACTGCTACAAGCACACTTGCAGGTTGTCTATTGGGCCATAAATCATCCTAATTATGGTGTAGCCGAGAGACATTTTCCAGTTTGTTGATGATGTGGCTAACGAAAATGAATTATTATGCTTGTTTGAAAAAAGGCACCCACGCATCCCTCCGCCTTGACGTGTACGCCTTCAGGCTTGCCCATGCGGAGCCTGCTCGGGTGTTCTTAGCCGAGCATTGAATGAGTTTAGCTTTGTAGTTAGAGTGTCCAAGTCCCTAGTTTATCTGTTTCTGAATCTGACGCTACATATGCTGCTCATGCCGATTACTTCTCCTGGCCAGGGGCGATTCGCCAGGTCTGCGTCCCTGCCGTCTAATAAATTGCCGCTTGACTTCTTTTTCCGTAGTAGTATCCACAGCATTCCCGTGGCACTGGAACCTACAAATGAAGGCTTCCTCGCACTTCTGAACCCTCAAGTGGCCTAAAAGAAACCTAAAGCGACATCTAATCTTTTCCAGACCATCACGGGTGTGCGCCCTTTTGGGTGAGGCGGTATCTAGTGCAGGTTGCCGGACGAGACTTCCGTGCAAGGTCTTCTCAAATGCACCTCGTTTACCGCTTCACCACTGGGTGCTTTCATTCTGCATTACCTTGCATGTACCAAAGACCTTGTATGGAGAGTAGACTTCAAGTGGAGTCCAGCTGAAACCCTAGACAGGTTTTTTGGCGAACGCGTGATTTCAACTTGCTGATGCAATCGCCTAATGAACAACGAGAAGGTACCAATCGAAACTATCATCGCGACCTTTGTGGACACGACTTGGCCGTCGGAAATAGTTATGACCATTGATCTTTCGCGTAGAGCAACCACCTCTCGACCGATTGAGTGCAAAGACTGCTGGAGATTCGGCTACTTTGAGGGTGAATGTAAATCTAGCATTCGTTGTCGCACTTCGGAGATAGTCATTCTTCAGGCAACTGTACTGCAACAGCGGAAAGTTGTTGTCTCTGTGTCTCTGTGTGGGGATTCACTGCGCCAACAACAAGTTATTGAAAGCGCCGCTGCTCTCGTAGGAAAGCCATTGGCATAGTTAGAGACAGGTTTTTAGATGTACTGGCTTTACAGCGTGCTACACTTCCAGTATAGACTCAAATCTGTCGCAGGCTAAAAAAACTGCTGTGGTAAAGCCAGTGATTAAGGCTATGGATAAGCTCATATCTAACCTTACTGACCATTTGGATAAACTTCTTGCCAACCAGATTATGCAAGGAGAACAGACTAGCGCAGAACCTGCAGTGTTGAACTTTACCACCGATGCCACTAAGCCACGCAATGTAGTGTTGGACGAACTTTCTGCATCTGCAGACAAGGCTAAGCAGTCAGGAACACAGGTGCACTTAGAGTGGCATACGCCTCAGCCGAACACACGTGCTACAACAAATATGAAACTCAATATGCGAACTCATAAACATACTAGATCTCCTCTTTTTGCCATTCTCAAGTCCAAAACTAAAAGGAATGAATCAGCTATTTTGAGTAAAGATGCTACAAAGGACGTGGCATGCGCCTCTGCGGTGCAATCAACACCATAGATCAGTTGATGGTACTACAGAGGAACTGCCGTTCTATATTATAAGGCTCAATGAATTTACATTACTTTTTCAATGAGTTTAATCTTTATAGTATAAATCTCCAAGAAACTTGGCTGACACCAGATAAAAAGCTTCACCTTGCACGTTTTTGTTCTTTTAGGTGAGATACCGTGGGGCACTATATTTTGATAGATAGATTAGAATACTTTATTTTCATCCATACATAATAGCGTATGTTCACGACTTTTTTGCAGACAGGACGTTAATTTCATTGTTTTAAGTATGGGCTTTCATCATCTACTCACACACATACCAGGGAAGTACCGCAAGGCTCAGTGCTTTCTTCGGTGCTTATTATTTACTAATGAGCACCATTACACTAAACAGGACAAAACTTATGTTCATGCAGATGATATCACTTTTTTGCAATGGCAGGCAACATTCAGACACTCTATGAACGGCTGCAGACTTACCTTCATATATTTGAGAGCTCGCTCCACGGCAGTTGCTTTCTACTTAATCCGAGGAAATGTGTCCTTCTTATTTTCCCGCTGCAATACGCCGTGCATATATCTCTTTGGTAGCATCATGACGATATACCACAGGTGGAATGTGTTAAATACCTTGGAGTAATTTATAATACATCGCTTTACTAGTGACCTCACATCGAATACTTCACAGAAAAAGGTGCGCGGGTCAATAGCATAATATGTAGGTTATATAAGCAACTACTGCAGAGGTATGAGAAGAGACACACTAATATTGATATGTTGCATGTACGTTCGTCCTATTTTGAAATTAGGTTGTGTACTTTTCTTTGGTATTCTAGCTTACGAGTTATCGCCTCTAGTGCTTCTGAAAAGAGAAGCTTTGCGCCTATGCTTTGACCTGCCTAAAACAGTTGCTAACAGTGTGTTATATCTCTAATGGAGAGTCCCTTCATGTTTCTGCAGAACTCGCCTTCTGACTGTTCAGACATTATTAAGAACTTATGAATCACCATTACGACGATAAAAAACAGCCTTTATTTTCATCCTGGAATAGTTTTTCAATACAATACGGCCGTGATTTTACACCCCAGGATTTATATTTCTACAAAATATACAAGAGCCTCTTAACGTACGTATATGTGATATCATGCCGAGTCATGATATTTCAGACCCCGTGGAAATTCTTTTTGACGACATTTTTTCTAATACCGCCAAATTACTTCCCCATGTATTTTGGATAGTTTACTACAAGATCAACTGCGCAGTAACATCACAAATGTTGTTATTGCGACAGACGTATCGCAAAGTGCCAAAAAATTAGGGGTTGGTATTTTCAGCCCAATCTCAGAGTGCTCTTATTTCTTTCACTAGTCGATTTCATACCCGTTTTTGTGGCTGAATTTCTCGTAGTAGTGCTCGCCTCACGCAAGATGGATACGGAAGTGACATCAACTGTTGTAATAACAGATTGTCTGCGTCTCTGTGCGGCACTTTCTGTTGGGACTGATAACCATGTAATAAAGGCGTTCCGTACAATAGTGCGCGTTGTGCCATAGCGCCAGTTTTAGTCTTCGTGGTTCGTCGGTGGTGTGTGCTTCACCATCGAGGAATGCCGTTCACGCTTCCTTGGCGATGGGGTCCCGCCCGCCACTTCAGCTACCCTTCAGACCGGAAGTGGACTGCGCCCAAGGTTCCCATGTGGTTTTAGGGCATGACCTGATGTACAACCTGCCACCGCTTTGCGGCAGAGATGCGTACTGGCTCCTGTCCTTTGGGAATGCCACTCACGCTTCCCATGGCCTCTATTCCCGTTGCAGTATTCTCCAAACGTACGAGCCTCCACGGAACGCCGTCCTTGCTTATCTGCTCGTTAATCTCACCGGCGTGAGTGCTGTGACTGCTACTTACACGAAGACCGCGATCATCGACTCCTCGGGCGTCATACTCGACAGTGCCGCGGACCTGCAGTGTACCATCGCGTTACTCCGCGTCGAGACCAACAATCTCACAGCGTTGATCTGCGAGCGAGCACCTACAATGTTACCAGCATTGCGTGCCATTAAAGCCGTGTTGGATGTAGCTGCCTCGCACGGCCTTGAAGACTGCTCATCTGAGCAACGCAGAGACCTCATGGGCACACTCCTGTAGCTCTCAGACCAGCTCTACAGCTTTGTCTCAGTGGTATCTGCGTTCTCACGAGCCTGCCCACCATCGCCGGCCATTCACGAACTGCTGGAATTCAACGGGTTCTAGGACGTCGCTGACAGCTGGGTGCCAACAGTCAAAGCACTAGCCATGTGCACGGCCTAGACAGATTATCAAAAATGGTCCGTGGTTCAAGACCGTCTTCAGGAAAATGCAGCGGCGTGGCACCGGTATGAAAGCTGGAAGAAGCAGTCATATGCACAGTGGAGCTCCAAGCTCATAGCTGCATTCGATCCAATTCCCTGTGCTTCCTGCCCATGCAACTCGATATTCTCTGTGGACGGAACTAGGGAGAAACCCGACCTAGAGGATGCATTTCGAGCCCCTACTATTCTGTCATCTCTCCGGGACCAAGATGTAAAGAACAATCACGACTGTGTAACTCTGCCTTGCACAGGCATGTCTGTTGTCGTATTTAGAGCTCCTGAGGAGCACCAGCCCGACGATGCAGATGTGTCCGGCGGGTCCCTAACGACAAGCTTTGCGTAACTCTCCACAACAGGCCTTAACGCAGGCTCTCCGGTGTACCTAGAGGCACCGGCCCTCATCCTACTGGACATTCTACCACATAATGAGGTAGGTCTCCCCACTGTGTCTAATAACATCCATCTGACCAGACAGGAGCGGATACGCGTGCGACACATGCACTGCCCGAATAGGTAGAGTCTCCTATTTTTGTAACGGCTTCCATCGAGAATCTCCCGCCAATATGCAGCATGGATTCGGGAATCGCTTACTTGATAGCGTCCAGGAGCCCCATAGCGAAAACGCTGAGCAAGTCACGGACTAGCCGCACCTTGGCGGGAAGCCATGCTTCATGTTAGCAGGAAGACTTCACCCTACGTTAGTGCAGATGTCTGATCGCACCGGAAAACATCCCTCGATCCGCCGAAAAATACGTAGACGGCCGCGTTTGATGCTACTTGTTTCGTTGCCGGATCCTCCATTTTCTGCCCTGTTTTCTAAATTATGGCGGGACAAAGGAAATTATTCTGTGATCAGCCTGCGATTATGTCGATCCAGTCTGGGCCACCCGCCAGAACCATCTCCACGAAAACCACGCCACCGCAGGAGACTTCCACTACCACGCGAATGCCTGCTCAGTCCACCAAAAGGAAATTCGAACTGCGTTTTCTCATTAGTCGCCGCGTGGCGAAGATTGTAGACTGCCACGCGACACTCAATGTAGTTCCGTGAAGTCATCATCAACAAAAGAACCAACCAGGACCCAGTCCCCACCACGACATAAGGAACGACCCAGGCGACACAGCCAGTGTTGGCTGCCGGAGCCTAGTTCGACAAACTTTCTGCGTGGTCGGGGCCGACCACACCGGTGCAGCCAACCCCGGCCACCTGAAACACTGTCAACTGCTACAGCTAGCCTCATCCGCATGAACATTGTCGTGGGGCCCATCGACAATGCTTGCAGTCATGGCCGAGTGTGATAACGAATACTAAAGCTAGCACTCTGCAACAGACGCGCATGCTAGGCGAGCGAGGCAGAGGAGGAAGAAGATACAGAATATAACAGCTAGCCCTGGATGGGGTGCTGTCTCTGTCACACACACACACACACACACACACACACACACACACATATATATATATATATATATATATATATATATATATATATATATATATATATATAATACCGGCGCTTTATTTTGTAATATTGAAGTCATTCCGGAGATTTCGCTAAATAGTACTGAAAATGTCGCTTTATATACGGCAAACTACCTCCACGGCGGCATAAAGTACGAGTGCGAAACGACTGGAGCGACTGCCAGCAAATTCTTATTAAAAGTTGTGCCTTTTAAATAAAGACCATCTATATACAACAGAGATATCCAAATAAGGCTTGCTTGGAAAGCATTGTCAGTCAAAAGAAGCCGCAGCAACATGTGCTATTCTGCACGGTATAAGCATTGGATATAAATCAGGGGTACAACAAAAGCTCAAGTCATAAAAGTTAATTTTATTATTTTACCAACCGGTGCTATCCGCTATATCAGTGTATCAGACACGCGGTGAAAGTTTACTACGTCAGTGGCAGAGAGAGAAGCATGCCCGTCATCGCGTTCATATGGAATATACCGAGTTGGCAACATGGCAGCCTGTCACTGAATTCAGATCTACCGCGGTGCACAGGCTTCTAAAGAAATGCGAGGTAAAAATGCTTTTTTTTCAAGCTGCCTATTACAGCCCCCAATTTAATCCTGACGCCATGCCGAGAAATCACCTGAATCGAACTGACCCCATACAGTAATAGTACTAGACCGAAGTTGCTACTAGTCACCCACATTCCTACCAATGTAGCGATGCCTGCAGACCACAACCAACTTTTTCTTTACAGCGTATAGCTTTCCAGATAACTATTCCGGGCCAGTTCGATAATACGTTTCTGCCAGGCAAATGCATTAATAATGCAAAGTCAAGGCCAGGCCACCTCTGGAAGATGTATGTGGTGGCCTGGTAATAAAGCCATTCAGAACTGGTTCTTTCTCTGACGCCCTCGATGCCCGCCAAATATCAATCGCTCAGCCTATATAGGCCGTGTTCCTTATATCTGCAACCCCATATATTCGCCCTGTCCGTAACGTTTCCTGGCTTCTTTATATACTACCAATACCTCTTCTAACTAGGCACTAAAATTAACCCAATAACCTGAACTTTATCAAGCACTAACGACTGTAAACTGTCAAAACTTTTGCCTATAGTTTTTAAAAGTGAACTAATAATAATCGCTTAGAGAATGGTAAAGTTTGAAATACAAGAACCACTTTACTTGCCGTGGTCACCACGAGCGCGGTTTCTAAGTGTTGACCAGTTGGTTCTCAGTATTCGTTATCCATAGTATATAGTTCAGGCGTCATCAATGCCTAGTTTAATGTGCAAACGAAAGCCACTTCATAGCGTGCACTAATCATCACTTGCACGGTGAGCTAGCTGAAGAGAGCACTAACTGTCATTTTGTCTGATTCGGATTAACCGTAGATAGTTCCAATGCGCACCGAGCGAGCACCACGTTCATCCCTGGCTCGACTAGTGAACGAAAACCGCTAAGGGCAAACTTCAAGGCCGAAATGTCTGCAGCAACTATCTTTGCATGGGTCCGTCAGCTGATAAAGAAGCGTTACTGGCAGCCTCGATTCTTGCTCTGCCGGCAATATCAATATCAAGACATTCCGGACAGATAGGCTTCCACAACTTGCCTCATAATTTGCAAACCCACTGCTTGGAGGTAATTCGCGAAGTGTCTGTACAAGCGTTCGACCACAGGTGTAGCGTACAAGACAGTCAAGCGAACTCACTGTCACTGCTTGAAACTATGATTGCCACAAAGGTGACAGATAGCACAATGTGGTGGCCATAGCTCCAGCAGCCTAATAACAATTACCAAGAAGTGGAACCGCTTAACATGTATGCCTTGTATCGAGAGGGTATTCTTATCAAAGAAATCTCACCCACACGCTACCCCCTTAAATGGTGTCTTGCCGCCTTTATCATGAGTATCTATAGATGTGACTGGTGATGCAACGCACAAAAAAAGAAGGAACACACAGCCTGCGCGTAGTTAACGGACTCGAAGTATTGAAGAAGCATCTATGGCTGTCGGTGCTAGCAACAGTGTGGGATATGTCACGGTTGATTCATTCATTTGTGTGTAGCTCGGCGACGCGATGAGCTTTCGCATTCGTGACGGGTTCTAAACGCTTGTATGACTGCCGACTTACACGGACGCACGCCAGAACATGTTTAAAACACGTCACTCATCCTGCTACCGCGAGGTAACTACCTGGCGTCACAGAAATTCTTTACCAAGGACTTTTTTTTGCACTACATTCATCATAATTCCGGTTTCTTCAATAACTGACTGCATTCGCCATGCTACAATATTGCTTTCAGTACAGACCTGAATTTAACTCGCCTATACTGGGCATCAAATTTTGGTGGAGGGCAGCAGGCTGCAAAGAATTAACTGCCACGATAATGTCTTCATCTTATGCTGGCTGTATTGGCCACGAGTTTTGCATCACAATCATTTATGACGGAACGAAGCACGCAGCCTCTAGCACTCTGAGTGCCGATGAAGGATAGTTGAGGTCAAAATTACGTACGTTTTCTCTACGTGGTGTGCGAGCACCGAAACATAATCGCCAGCCTATACCGGCAATCTGATTCTAATACGAAAAATGTGAGGGTGCTCATAGACCTTCAGTACAAAGAGAAGAAACGAAGAAAAAAAATGCTCAATCTCACAAGCTCGTTGCAGCAGGATTGAATGTACTATGTGTAGCATGAAGACCAACATGTGCTTGCTATGCGATTTCCCTATGATTGACAGGGTTATTTAGCTATCGTTTGCTTGCCCATGTTACCTAACACCACTAAGCGATACCCTTTGTGCACTTTGCATGTATAGTAGTGTTTACTGTTAGAGTAAAACGGCTCAGCGCAGCCGCGTTCCGTGCAGCGCTAGTACAGCTGGCGCATGTGCATTGAGCCACATAGTAGTGCGCCAAAGGCACTTTGCGTCGTCTACGATATCACTCGACATCGTCGCTCCATAGTAGTCAGGGACTGCGTTCATTTGCCTGCTGTACAGCAACAACGGGGCACTCGTTTGCGCCTGCGCCAATTCAGTTCGATGCGCGGCCACACCGTATGATCTGGCTTTCTGTGAAGCGCTGCCATGCGGAGCCGTGTTTACCTGAAGAGTCATTCATTCGCAGCAGTATATATAGTGGTAACACTCTAAAACGGCCTGCCATGACCACCTTATGCATCAAGAATGTCTTAACACAAGCTCTCATCACCCGATGGAGCAAATGTTTTACGAACAGTTAATACGTCTGGCGGCGGCTGACTTCCCTATAACTGTTATGAAGTGGTAATCGAGACAAAGGTAAAACAAACTTGCAACAAGCAGCTGAATAACGATTTAGCAGTATTAACAGTACTACTAATGACGACCTTAAGACGGTAGATGTCATGCAGTACATCCACAAGGTATCACATAATGTGTAAAAGCTTGCCACATGGCGTTGTGTGTGCGTTTTATTTTCGACGCCATCCAAAATATCAAGTCTCTGTGGCATGATAGATTGGCAAAAACCTAGGAGTGCTTTCTGTACTGGGAATAAATCTCGCTTCACGTCGGGCATCACAAAGGCTATTTATCGCATGGATTGATATGTGGGGTTTAACGTCCCAAAACCACTATATGATTATGAGAGACGCCGTAGTGGAGGGCTCCGGAAATTTAGACCACCTGGGGTTCTTTAACGTGCACCCAAATCTGAGCACACGGGCCTACAACATTTCCGCCTCCATCGGAAATGCAGCCGCCGCAGCCGGGATTTGAACCCGCGCCCTGCGGGTCAGCAGCCGAGTACCTTAGCCACTAGACCACCGCGGCGGGGCATTTTTTATCGCATGGTTGCATGTGTATAGGACGAACGATACGATGCATTATATCAGCTTAAAAAGAAATCATCTGTTCAAGAGGAGGAGCAAATCTGCCTACTTATTGTCGGGTGTGTTTCTCTTCGAATGATCTGAAGGGCACCTAAATTATTAGTGAGAGAGCCACCCAATAGGAACGCGATGAAACAGAAGCATTCGGGAAACATGGTTCGGAGAATTGTAGTAATAAACTTTCGATATCGCTATTGAAGAAAGGAATTATTTTTAATAAGAAGTATTTGGTTAATGATGTCCTTTTCCCCTTTTTTGTCAACAAATGTTTATATCATACATATGTAGCTGTTTAACGCATGTCTGTGCGTGCATAACACAAGCACCACACCCTAACGTTTCGCTCAATAAAAATGTAAAAGACAGTCGCCTTTCACTCACATCGATTCCCAAGGTACGTGGGTTCTTCTCCATTTCTTTTTTAAATTGTAGTAATGAGATGGGTGCAGCGAAACGCTTAGTGTGCTTGCCGGAATTATTTCAAGCTTAATTTTTTACTGCTTTGCCACCTAAGCTTTCCAACAAAGTTTCCCAGCCATGGCTGCAAGCCGCTCAATGTGCTGTGCTAGCGGTGACGCTGCACTGCAGGAGGCTATTCAGCATCCCCGCAATTCTATTAGCAGCACCCACGAAGGTTATCCACTTTACAAGGGATTAGGTTTCGGGTGCTCGATTCTGGCTATACATGGCCGACGGCGTAAATCAGATAAGCGAGACAGGCTCGTTATATATTCAACCCCGTAGACGCTCGCTTACGTGATGACTCGACAGGTTGCTGGTGGCCATGGGAAATAATACCACTGCAGTGAATTTTAACTTCCCTTAAGATTCATAAACCCCATCTAAGTTGCTTATTGGTTTAGTTTGAGCGGGAACTAAGTCTGTGCTTTGCATGTGTAGAATTGTGAGACCCGGAGAATTCGGAGGTGTCAGCATAGACGTGCGTAAAGGTGGAGAGAATGTGAGGAAAAGAGAGCAGGGCCGAAAATTTGTCTCTAGATTGCGTTATGACCACAACGGCTTTGGTTTAGGATGGTCGGAAACGGGGGACGTGTTGGCGCTGTGGTTAGACTTCAGCTATATTGCGGACCCCCTCCCCCTAAATCAAAAAGACGATACTGCGCCCACTCAAAGTGCCACTAAAGCCACCAAAGCCACGGGAGTCCCACAAGTGCTTTAAAATCTAATCTGCTTTATAGGTCGACAGCAAGTGAAACAGTGAAATACTTCACTAAAGGTCAGGTACTCGCTCTTTATGTCAATTCGCTAATTATTTACTAGGCGTCGAAAGAACGTGTTTCTTACGCATATACAATTATTCAATTAGAAAGTGCCCTTCGTTCTTGATTATAATCAGATGACATTAAGCGTACTTTGTTGCTCTGATACTTATGTATTATTTTTTGAAATTGAAAGCAGACAGACAGTTCACATAAGCCGAGTGTCCTGGATAACAGGTCAATGTATTAAAAGGGAGCCACGCTTGAATGCCGTCGTCTTCCAACCCATTTCAACTCTTTTTTGCGTACATAATCGCGAATAAGTTACCAAAGCAAACTAACGTACCAAACAAGTTTTCACCTTGGCTCTCGCTCACATGTGAACGGCCACAAATATGGAAGTCAAATCTGGGTGTCGAAACTCGAAGGGCTGCTAGTATCAAACATGCGCTTAACACTTGTCACATGAACGCCAAGAATCGTGAAATTTCCGCGTTGCCTTTCAGTTGGAACACTATTGTAGGAAGCTTCACTTCAAACTCGAGAAAGAGCTGAAGTAGTAGAAGGTTACGTAGAGTGCAATTTACAATGAAGTGCGGCTAGTTAAACCGAAACAGAGTGCTTTCGCGGATGAAGACACCTGCCTTCTTTGAAGTCAGCACAGGCATGACACCATTCCCATTCTTTCGCACCTATCAACGATCCAAGCCGTCAAGTGGTTTCAACGGCCAATTTGTCTTAGAAGTTTTGGCCAGGTGGTGATGTATACTTGGTAAATTGGAGCGCATTGAAGGAGACAGAAAAGGGGAGGGAGACGTGAAGAAGTGCAACATACAACTGTGAACGTTTTTTCAAAGATATCGCCGCGCCAAGACAATATGCGCATAAGCACAAGACATTCCAGAACGCGAACGTCTCTGTCAGTTGGCTCTGTCAGTTGTTTTTTTTCGTTGACAACAACATAAACAGCTGACAAAGACACGCGCGGGGTACATGTACACTTCTCGGTCAAGAAAAGCATATGAAAACTGAATACACATAAATGTTCAATTGATAAGGGGCTCCTAAATACGCATTTTACCAAGTAGTAGCGGGAAAAAAAATAACCAGGCCAATAAATAGACACCACCTAAAATAGATACAAGCGTAGAAATGCGCTTACCGGCGGCTATTCATGAAACGTACTTGCTTCTCTAAGTGACCCTATAAATCGACACTCATGCACAAGTTGGATCTAGTACTCAATCAAAGCGGTTTCTTAAATCTCTCCTTCTACTTTGGTGTCTCTGCAACCTGCTACATCCACAATCATCAACTGTGGGTAACAACTGTTAGTTTCGCAGTGTAGAACGAAATTAAACACCTCTTCTGACTCCAAGCACCTATCATACTTTCGTAGCAAGTAATTTACGCAGTGACCAGTATGTCCCCGGTAAACACAACCGAACCTCACTGAAATTTGGTACACGATGAAGTCAACTCGTTCACGCAAAAAGCATCAGCCATTATTGGCTTATGCTGCTTAAGTACATGTCAGTATGTACGGGATGTACAAACAAGCAACTACATTCGGATAAGACATTGTCCAAATAAAAAGGCAGAACTATTTGAAAAGGCAAGTGTGCTTGCCCGATATTTATTGCTGCGTCATTGAATTCTGAGCGTTTTCTTTTTTACATCATCACTAACACGCCCATGCATGCTTGGAGTAGAAGCAAATTTTTCTGTAAATAACATGGAGCAAGGATGTCAACTTTTAGAACGATGGCTAAATGCTTGCTTCCAGTATTGATAATTTTATGCAGCACATAACGACACTGTTTTATTCTTTGGACAACATAAATGTCACATCACCTTAGAACAGATTAGGTCTTTGCAAAGCAACGTGTGTAGTTCAATGCACACGTACATTGTATATTGAAAGCAGTGAGTTGCAGTGTAATGCTGTGAGTGCACCATTCGAAGTACAGTACTGCTCGCTTCATGGAGAATCACGCAAACGATAATGATCGACATAAAGAGACCCGTTTGCTAGCGAACATAATGACATACCTATTGCGACAATGGCACTCGTCTTAGATCAAATGTAAATATCGTGTCAAGCCTGTCTTTGCAATTCCATGCTGTCTATTGCATTTTCGTTTTTCTTGATCTCTACGACGCCGAAGCCGAAAAAAATAATCAAGCACACAACCGAATCCATAGATATACAAACATCTCGAGTGCCTCCAGTTGTTTTCAAAATACGAGATCTGCGCATGCACCATGTTGGACTAGTGGAGGAACCGTGTCGCCATCTATGCGCTATTCTGAGACACACTTGTCGAATGAGGTGCAAACGACCTCGGTGACAATGGGTACGGCAAAAAACAATAAACACCCCTCTCTGCGTAAAGCGAAGAGACCAAATGAAGAGAAAGAAAAGTGCTCACCACACGGTGTTGTTTGCAGGAATAATGCATTCGTATACGTTTGGGAATAACTTGTGAGCCCGAAGGTCCTGTTGTTGTTAAATAACTTTTTCTTCCGATTTTAGTTCGGGTATTTCCTTTTCTTTTCAAGTTCGCTGTAGCACACATACAGGTGTACCAAAACCAAACTGGTTGCAATGTGACATGACTCAGCTCTCTTTTCCTCTTTCGCTTTCTGCTAATGGCGTCGTCAGGGCAGAAGGAGCTAATGATATTTCGCGAGATGCTCCAAGGCTTTTGTCAGAGGCACTTGACCCTGACTTGTGAATCTACTGCATTATGGCCCTGCTGCAAAACAATGGCACTGATAATGAGGCTCTGGTCTACATGGCCGCAGAGCATATTCTGTTTATATTAGAAGAAGTAATGTTTGGAGTGCAGTACCACGGGATGTCCTGGGGAAATGTTTCAAGCCCAGATACTCTGCGAAAAGCCATTTGTCTCCTAAAGAAGCGAAAGCACGCCCATCGCGCGTAATTAGTTGTATTAATACAGAACATTAAATTCTATACGAATAATATTTACACTACTGAAAATTACTAACCTGCTTGTTTTCATTTGACGACCCTGTTTCATTATGAACACGAGACTGTACCTTAATCAACAAATCCCTTAGTATGTTTCAATTTTTCGTTACGCAACTGTTTTGGCATCCTGCACTCTATATCATGGAATCACACCAGACATAAAACCATGTGAATTAAGCAATGAGCGGGTGTTTTAAAGGCTCACCCATTATGATGTGCTATCACATCATTATTAATCATCGGTAGCAGCAGAACCATCAAGAAAGTGAACAGCTGCGTATGTTTGCGTGTTGTCCTACGGTGTTAGGGTTCGACTTGTGACCGGCCTAACCCAGAGAACACTTTTGGCATCACAGCATAGGCGTATTAGCCGGAACGGCAAAAAGAGCTGAGACCAGCCTTCCCCCCCCCTCCCTGTGAAAAGTTGGGGTGGCTGAGCACCCCCACTTTCGACAGATCTCATTGTCGGCTGCACACTGGGGACAACAACTGAGGCAAAATATTATTTCACCACTGTAATCCCTCAATTATATATTTACGAGGAAAGGAAACTTTTACGAGGCAAAGACACAATGTATTGATAATTGTCCAACATTGCAGCAGTGACAATTTTCATGGAAGGCTCTTTGCGACGCTTTCCGCCCTGTGCAGTAGCACTACAAAGCAAGATAGTGCTGAACAGAATCTTATATATTACATCACTTGTTCATGTTTTTACTCTGCGGCGACTGGCCACTGCAGTTAGAGAAGGGAACGAACAAACTTTTATGGACCGGTGAAGGCACTTGCTGCTTAAGGAAAATAATTTTCTTCCATTTAAAAGAATTACAATTACCACTGCTCTGTCGAAGCTGCTGTGAGCACATGTTGGCGACTAATCGTTCTGATTATCTTAGTTTTGGCCCACTTAAAGCGCCAGGCAAGCTTTCCGCTATAATCTCTAATAAATCTGATTAGCCTTGCTTATGACAACTTGGAGCGAAGGAGGCAGCTTGAAATTCCGTCACGAATAAATCAGTGGATTCGAGCTCGTGAGAAGCTAAAATGAGTAGTTAGAAATGCTCAAAATACCTCTGGTTTCTCAAGGAGTGCGTCACATTTTGAAACTGAATTCTTCGTGGACTCTTTTTAGTCATCGAAAATTCCATTCACTGGTTATATATTTGCATCAATACAATGGTGTTCATTCGGACAGCTGTGAGGTAAAACATAAAAAGCATCGCGTTTCACGTTATTACTTGAGTCATGCATTCCAAACATATACGTGTTGTCCCAGTGCATGCTGCTCAAAACTCTCTTTTTTACGCTATAGGGCTGTGTGTATGAAAGAAAGATCACTTGAAATTGAAAGTGCAAGCAGGTTGAGGAAGTTGGCTTTCCGAACTTTACATATCTATATATATATATATATATATATATATATATATATATATATATATATATATATATATATATATATATATATATATATATATATATATATATATATGTGTGTGTGTGTGTGTGTGTGTGTGTGTGTGTGTGTGTGACGCATTAAAAAGGTGATTCCAGGAGAAGCCGACGAAGAGGAAGTGCGAGTGCATCAAAATAACCGCATGGCATCTGGATCACGACGTGTCTCCATTTCGTAGCGTCACACAAGCCGACAGGATTGACCTCATCAACGTACCATGGATAAGCCAAAGCCTCCGCTCAACATACAGAAGTTCAAGGGAACACCAGAAGACGTCCCATCGACAAGTGGCTTCTTCTTTTCGACATGAAGGCAGCCGAAGCGTCATGGACTCACCGCGATCGGGTCAGTCCCTTCAGTGAAAACATTGAAGGAGAAGCGTTCAAGTGGTACCTGACAGAGATTTTCGGCAACGGCGAGACAACTTGGGACGATATCAAGCGCGACATGCAAGCCCGCTTTGCTACGACTGACGGAGATGCCTTCCGTCTCTTCATTCACTACCTTCTGAAACGAGGGCAGACTATCAAGGACTACTACGACGAGAAAAAGCGACTGGGTTCCTTGGCTGACCTGAAAGAGTGCCACATCATTTCTGGACGGAGTGATGGTGTTCCTCCTGATGTGGAACTGGCGCTCGCCAGACTGTCTTTCAACTCGTCATTAGAGTGGCTCACCGCTGCTCAACGGGTCAAGACATCTTTAAAACGGGTGAGAGGAGTTTCCTTTACTCGTAACGCTAGTGTCGCATCAAGAGCTCCACGTCTCTTCAGCAGACCGCAGCAGCCAACAATAACATCTCAACCGCGTGCCCCGCAAAACGAATGTAGATACTGCTCAGCTGCTGGTTTCCCACGACAGTTTCACTGGCACAACGAATGTCCACGCCGCGGCAATGTGTCCACTATTGATACTGAATGGGGAAACGAGGAGGGCAACCCAGAGTTTCATTAATACACTTTAGTGCTCTCATCAACGGAAAGCCAGTAAGTGCAATTCTCGATACAGGAGCAACAATGGTTTGTATCAGCGAGGATGTGTACAAACAGCTAAAACTTCAGTTGATGAGAGACTCCAGCATCATGGTCCAGCAAGTTGCATCAAGCATTCGAACTTTGGGTCGCGTAAACATTCAGTTAGAAATTCGGAACGTCATAAAGAAAATTCATGCACGTGTGCTGCGAGGCATTAGAACTCAATTATTTCTTGGCCTAGACAGCGCTTCGTACTTCAATCTTTCTGTAAATCTGGAAAGCAAGTCAGTGACACAAGCACGTGAGAATATGAACCTTCCACATCACAATGAAAAAAAAAACATTCAAACTCCACTGATGCGAACCCTGGCTTCAGAAAACTTGGAGCATGAGTCTGCGGTGCTTGACCCTCTTTTAAGCAAGTATGACTAAATATTTTCGAAATCTCAGGCAGATATTGGGTGCATCGCTACTGAGAAACATAGGAGAAACACAGCGCTTACTAATGCTGTCCCTATTCGTCGGGCATCATACCGATGTTCACATGCAGACAAAGTGGAGATCAACAAACAAGTTGACGCTCTCGTCAAGCAAGGTGTCGCGAGGCCTTCATTATCGCCCTACGCCGCACCTGTCATTTTAGCAGAAAGGAAAGGTGAAGGACGCACTCGTCTATGTATTGACTACCGGAAACTCAATGCCATAACGGTACCCGACGTTCAACCAATTCCACGTATATATGATATTTTTTACCACTTGGGAAAGGCGGAGTTTTTTACTACGCTAGACGTAACGTCGGGATACTGGCATGTCCAAATGCATACTGACGATGTTCAGAAAACTGCATTTGTCACGCCTGATGGTCATTTTGAGTGGTTGGTAATGCCGTTTGGTTTGAAGAACGCTCCAGCTACATTTGAAAGAGCCATGAAATCAATAATAGTGAGACATCAGCTCACCAATGTTAGTAATTACTTTTACGGTGCGGTCGTATATCCAGAGACATTTAATGATCATATACGACAGCTTGAGGCACTATTTAAAGCTCTCAAAACCAAGTACGTAAAACTAAAACGAAAAAAGTGCCAATTTGCACGCTGCAGCATTGAATACCTGAGCCACAAAACTTCACAAGGAACAGTGACACCTAAGCAAAGTAATGTGGCTGCCATACTCAAATTTCCGACGCCAAAACGAAAAAAGATCTCGAGCGTTTTCTGGGCACTGTACACCCCTATCGTCAGTACATCCCCCACTTCAGCGATATCGCTCTTCCACTCACAAAACTACTTCACAAAGGCAGCAAGTGGGTGTGGACAGAAGCAAGCGAGCAAGCCTTTCGTGAACTGAAGAAGCGGATAACTGAAGAACCGGTGTTTTGCATATACGACCCTTTAAGACCATGTACTGTGTACTGTGACGCATCTGGTGAAGGCATTGGTGCAGTGCTGAAACAACCTGATGACAAACGCAAAGAGCATGCTGTTGCCTACTATTCCCTCGAACTACTTAAGCACGAGCTGAACTATGCTATTGCAGAAACAGATTGTCTTGCCATTGTAGATGCCTTTGATAAATGGCATTGCTACCTTCATGGAAAGTTATTCCCTGTTGTAACAGATCACTCTGCACTCCAGTGGCTGAAGAATGTTAAAAATCCTCAAGGTCGTCTCTTCTGATGGTCTTTGAAACTGTCAATGTATGATATGAACATCAAACATCAAAAGGGCGCAAGTAATGTCGAAGCAGATGCGCTCTCCAGTGCCCCAATAGTTAATCTTCTATCACACGACGACCTTTAGCGATGCAACAATGAGCGTCCAAAAGGAACGCATTCACTGGAAAATAACATCATCATCGTTAAGAGAAAACGATTACGGAAAATATACGTGCTTCATGAACTACGCCCAACCATTCTGAAGAATGCACATCAACATTTTGGGCATGTCGGGGTGAAGAAGACGCTATCACTCCTGTCTCCACAATATTATTGGCCGCATATGGTAACTGATGTTTCCTCTTACATCCGGCATTGTGATACATGCCAGAGATGCAAGAAGACGACACAAAAAGTTTGGGACGCTTCAATCACTGCCTCCAGCTGAATAGCCCTTCGACCTCTTTGCAATAGACACCAATGGAGGATTTTCAGGATATGGCTCGTCAAAAAGGTTTATACACTTGGTTAATGATCATGCGACTCGCTACGTATGGGCATTTGCTCATAAAAGCGAGAACAGTGACGCCTACATTCCATGCCTAAAAACAATTTTTTCTTCTGGAAAACCACGGAATCTTCTTTCAGATCGTGCAACCGGATTTACTGTAGAAAATTCAAGCAGTGTTTAAAACATAATCGTATACACCAACTATTCACCTCATCACGTCATCCACAATGCAATGTCATGAACGAGTGACAAACCAGAATATCGTAACAAGACTTAAATGTAAGATCAATGACGAACCACAGAATTCTTGGACTAAGCTGCTTCCGGAGGTAATTCACGAATACAACAGAACACCCCACAAAGGGACCGGCTACGCACCTTCCTTCCTGATGTATGGAATTCCATCTTATCCTTCTGTACTGGAACAACGAAAAGAAACTGTCGAAGAAGCGCAAAAAGCTGAAGTTACCAATTCAATCGCCCACCACAATAAGAACAAAGTCATTTATGATAGAAAATTTCTTCCGATTGAGTTCCAAGTCGGTAACTTTGTCCTTTACGAGACACCATGGCATCCCAACAACGGCAAACTGAGTTCCGTCATGGAAGGACCCTACAAGATTCTACGCAAGTTCTCAACAGTGAACTATGATCACCCGCTCCGTGCTACTCTTAGGTAGAAACTCCGACATTGTGTATGTTAGCAAACTGCGGCGTTATTTTGCACTCTAAGCCAAAACGGAGCAACAGGGGTATAGGGGTTGCTCCTTTCAGGGAGCAATTGCATTGCCACTCCCATTACTCTCCTAAAAGGAGTAACTGCAGAGGGAGGAACCGTTGCTCTCCTTTCAGTTCCTCCTTCGGGGGATGAACAGTTACTTCCTCCAGTTCCTCCCTACAGACCAACAGTTACTCCCACCAGTTGCTCCCTGCCGACCAACCATTACTCCCACCAGTTGCTCTTCTAAGAGCAACAGTTACTCTTTACCGTTCCTCCCACGTGTTCGCAGTTACTCTCTGAAAACCAACTGCACATGCTTCCAGTTACTCCTTGGGGAAATGAGTATTTATCTCGAGTATGCTTGTCACACGCTTAACACATGGCGAGAGCTCCTTGGAAGAGCACTGCTTGGGTGCTTCTAACACAAAAAGTGGACAATACTGAAAGGAAAATAAATGCTTTATTGTTCTTTTTATGAGGCGACGTTTGACCACACGTAAAAGTAGACTTCGCCACACCACAGCCAGCACTAAACAAACACCATAATACATCAAAGGTTTTCTGCGTCATCCGTGGAAAAACAATCTTGAATTTCTAGCATAGGGCAGTCTGTGTCATCATTGGTGAGAGAAGAGCAACTTCTCCAATTCTGAAGAACTCAAGTTTCGCAGCTGGTGTTTCCATCAGGCTAGCGCAGCAGAACGTCACCGCAGGCATATGTGAAGCATCTCATTGCTGCAAGAAAAAAAATAGAAGTGTGAGGTTAAACATGCCAGAATCAATTCATAACAATGAGTCACACACACTGCAGCAGCGCTTACATTCTACGATGTCTACTGCAAAACAAAATGTGAAAAAAAGGAAGGTTCGGCCAAACGTTACTTGGCAAGCCATATGAATGCTGATGTGGTAGACGCGTTTCACATGATGTCTCAGACAGCAATATTCTGGAAGAAAATGTGCAGCACCTCAACAAGGCATATTTGCAGTAGCTAAAGATACCCTTAGGTTCAGTTAACTTGTTTCCTATACACAGCTGAGTGACATTTCTATGAGCCCATTCACCAATGGGCATTCTAAATGAGGTCATGTGTGTGGCAAATAACACGTACTGTCCGCTCATGTTAAAATACTTATTTAGCTCGTGCACATAGTTGCTCTCGATTCTACTGTTCTATCATACGCTGCTGCGTCTTGAATTGTGCAATACCTGTAGGCACAAGCCAAGCATGCAAAGCCTGCTTGAAAGCAACCATTTGCAGAGGCTACATGATAAGCTTCAGTTTATTTCTTTGTACCTGACGCAAACGGCTGGACAAAACTATAGACAAATAAATGTAGACCGTGCTACCTTCAAAAATGCTTTAAATTTAGAAAACTAGGGTGCATTTGTTCACTCGGTTGACGAGTCACAGCCACGAGATATGTAAACGAAGCAATATATTTTAAGGCATGCACAGATATTCTGATTCTTTGTTTGACAGTGCCACAGATAGCTTGCCAATGCATATATATTTGAGAGCAACAAGATGTGAAGCTTTTATTAGTTCAACGTCTTGTTGGTTCACAGCCAAACAGGTTACTGCTTGTTAGACAAATTGGAATAAGCACACCATGGTTTCCAAAAAAAAAGCGTTATTAGAAGTTAGCTCCCGGTGTGAATGTCTGCCTATTTATTTTGTACTGCCTTCTACATGTGCCACAAAGACATTTGTTGAGGATGTGCTACCAGTCAAGCCAAGATCGCATACTTGGTCAATGTGATGGAAATACAAACATAAGAAACACGGCCACCTCTAGTAAGAGCATAACACTTCAATATCTTGGAGTAGCAAAGAGGTGCACAAGAAAGTTAAGCCCACTCTTGCGGAACTTTGAACGCGAATATTTCAGAGTGGGGGAGGTGAACATGCTGTGGCACTTTTAAACCCACGAAACATCTGCAGAAAACAGGGTAAAGGCAAGTCAAGAAACACTGTTATGAAGGCCTGCGTATGGACAGCTTTGTGAATCTAGGCCCAAGTGTTATGCTTTGTGCAAGCCAAAATCCATGTAAATAGGGAAAGCATACTTTTAGGAGTACCAGTGTAAAGAAATCTTGGCAGTTGGCTTTTTAGTACAAACAGCAATACCTGCAATGAAAACATAAACATTTTATCTTAACGGTAACAGTGTGAGCACACACACGGGCCAGCGGAGCCATGTCGAATTGTCAGTGCCAGTGTAACCATGTGGCATAATGAACTCTTCTCTGGCCAACACATGCACAGTTTGCCCCTAAAAAGCGATGCTTTCATATACGTAGTACAAAAAGTCTGCACTTACCAAAATTCACTTGCTTTCTGTACTTTAGCATCGTTGGGAGCATCTTTATCTGCAGTATAACCAAATTTGTGTCATATCACTGAAAAAAAAAGTAAAAGACATGCATCAAATATTGTTTCATTTGGTAGCAGTGAAGTCAGGTTAAGAACAGCCAAGTGGGAATCAGCCTAATTATGTGCATGCGGCAAATTCCAAACGGCGTTATTGAGGTTGTCGAAATTTTCGTCGATTGGTATTAACGTCGATATGTGACTTCAACGGCATGCCAAGTTTTCACAGCGCATAAAGATTTCATGATGCAGAATAATGACAGCGCTAACGAGAACATACAGCATTTATGATTGTCTTTTAAATATTCAGTTTTGCTAAGGTTTTGCATCACTAAAGAAATCTGAAAGATTTGGGTCATTCCTCCTCCAATTGTTCTGTCAATATGTAAACTGCTCGCTTGATGGTGCGCTTATAAAATAGTACGTTCAGCGCAGAGGTGAAGCAAGTGACGCAGTGATGTGGGCAGATTTTTTTTTTAGGCGTGCGGGGAGGGGGGGGGGGGGGTCCGCTTATCTGAATAGGCCGGGCAAGCGAATATGGTCGTCAATTTGGGCTCCCTACGCCCGGCCTAAAAAAATTCCGTGCGCAACCGCCTGGCTATGCCAGTGAAGTGATGCGACAATGATTTGTTCACTTACTGATTTACATACACTTTACATCTCTAAAAAATGCGGCCCAAGGCCCCAACACTCAGCCGTTAACATTACATAAAGCCAATGGTAGAAAAGTGCCAGTATGAATGCAGCTACAACCCCGCCCCAATGTTTTTTCAAGCGAGGTAGTGTTGCGGAAATGAACTTTTAACTGCAAAAGTACACTGGCACTGCAGTGGTTACAGGGGAAGCAAGAGGGTATGCAGGCGGTAATAGAGGTAATTTAGTCCGATACGGCTAGCAATGGATACGATGAATAAGAGCAAATCATTTCTCTTTCAATAGCGCAACCACTCAACAATGTATTGTAAGAGAATTAAATGTTGCTGGAAATGCCACTCACCTGCACGCTGATGCATGCACAGTCCTTTGTCCGACGAGCGAACAGGCTTGCACATAGCTGAAGACGTGTTTACGATGTGTTTGTTCCACCCAGCAGCAAACTCCACAACTACTTCGCGCTCCATAAAGATAAATATACACTAACCTTCATCACGAATAAGTAGAAACGCAAATCTGCGACACACACACACGATCAAAACATAGCTCACAAGCCCGCACGTCCATGTGCTCGCCAACCACAGACCATATGAGAATGAGTAAGTAGTGCGAACGCGAACCTAGTTGCGCCGAAAAAAAAAAAAACGTTGAGCAGTGGCAGCACAGGCGTCAGCGCAATAACTTCAGTGTGTTCTCCTAATACAATTATAAAAAAAACTGAGGTACACTAAAACTCATAAATAAATATAAAAAGCTGAGTGTAATTTTTATTTAGTGCTAGTCAACATAAACACTGAATAAAAATTACTTTGTAACTTACATCGTTTGCTACTCTAGCGCCACACTTGTCGTGCGGGCGCAGATGGCGCAGATTTGCCATTCTGCCCTCAAAGTACACGGTGAAGCGTGCTACTAAGTGTATGGCTGATGAGAAGCGCGTCTGGGTCCGCTTTTTTTTTTCTCCGATATATCTGGGCGGGGGGGGGGGGGGGGTCCTTATGCACGTGTTTCGGTGCTTGATCGACTTTGACGCCCTTACTTCGCGGACGAACGGCGTGTCTAGGCTTTTTTTTCGTTGTTTTGCACGTGTTTCGGCGTTCGGTCCGCTTTGACGTGCCAACTCTCCATCCTGCTGCTGCGTGTGTTAGGTATTTGCCGTACTGTATTCTCAGGCCTTCTGTGTTCAGCCAGCGCTGCTATCTTATTATCTACGGATGCTAAAATAAATCACTGTTTTGGTTTGGTGAAGTTTGGCACACAGAACAAACAATAATCTGGCCCATGAATATCAATGTGGGCGGCATGCATATTTGTGTGCGGTGTCCTGCCGGGGAGTAACCGTTGCGTGACGAGAGCATTTACAGCGGTTCCTCCTTCCGTTGCTCCCTTACAAACTTAAGATGAATACAGTTGCTCCCCCATTCTCGAACAAGTCGGCCATCTTGTTCCGCTTGGTCTTTTCGGTGAGTAACAGTCGGTCTGAAGGAGTAAAAACAGCCGTTGCTCCCATTTTGGCCATTTTTTGCTTAGAGTGTGTACCTTCTGAACTGAGACTCTCGAGGGGAGGGGGAAGTGTGACGCATTAACAAGGTAATTCTAGGAGAAGCCGATGAAGAGGAAGTGCGCGTGCATCAGAATAAGCGCATGGCATCTGGATCACGACGACTCTCGGTTTTGTAGCGACACACACACACACACACACACACAACACACACACACACACGCACACACAGACACGCACACACACACACACACACACACACACACATATATATATATATATATATATATATATATATATATATATATATATATATATATATATATATATATATATATATATATATATATATATATATATGCTGACGACGAATTCAGTAGGTTAGCCCGCGCACTCACGAACAAGTTGATCCGCCACTGCATCACAGGCTTTCATTTCGTAGCTGATTGATAGAAATGCTGGGTTTGACGCGTCAAATCCACCATACCATTAAGAAAGACGCCGTAGTGAAGGGCTTCGGAAATTTCTAAATGCTGGGGTTCTTCTTTATAGTGCACTCAAATCTCAGAACACGGGCGCACAGCATTTTCGCCTTCATCAAAAATGCAGCCGCCGCCGCAGGGATTCGATCCCTCAACCTGCGGGTCAGCAGTCGACTAACTTTGACAATACACCATCGCGGCGGAGCTTCGCTTCGTAGTTGCAAATAGCACGCTCATACATTCCTATTCAGAAAGAAAAGCATAGTTTTCAAAGCCGCTGAAGTACAGCATGGACGCCTGCTCATGGTGTTTTGACGTTTACACAATGTGACGAAGTGCGCTTATAAAGATGTTCCGTTGGTTGCCACTCAGTTCACTCCCCCCCCCCCTCTCCCCAAAAAAGGTAATGCCAGCCTTTGAAAGCATTATAGGGTATACGATAGATAGTGTAACTTATTTCTCAATCCCGTGCAATTGTCGAACGCAATGTATTTTCATTATTGTGCGAATGGATAAACTCGTGCATTTTGGCTCGTGTATATTAGAAAATACAGGCTACAGCAAGGCGCAGACTTGACAATCTTCCAGGATTTAGCCCAACTATCTAAAAATACTGATAGCAGCATATATACAGTTTCACTTTTCTGCAGTTTTTGAGGCGGCATCTGCCCATCTCAACAGGATTCAGAAATTCACAAGAGGCACAAAACCTCGACTGCACACATTCAATACGCATATAAACAAGACGTTCGCAACATCTAAAAACGAGGATCATGAATTCGAGCGTACAGTGGAGTGCTCCAAAAATGTTATGCGCTTTCGGCCTTCCTCCGCGCACATAACGCTTTTCTGAATGAAGTAAGTAGAAGGTCGCCGTGTGTTGTTTGCATAAGGCAATAACCAACGATGTAGCATAGGACATAAGGTTGTCCGAACTAGACCTCGGAAGCTAATAAATAGGTGACGCTCGAGCTGGCCCGGCTACCCGCTAGCCGCAACAGCCATTAGGAACCCGTATAAAACACTGAGCTCACCGTAATCAATATAAGGAAAACAATGAAATAGTTATTCTCCACCACTGTTTCTTCAATTCAATCTTCAATTGAGGGTATTTCTTAAGGGCATATTAGTTTATCGGTTTATGTTCTAGAGGACAGTTGATAACTAACGCAGTAGTACTAACAGAAGGTGAAGACCTTAAATGCCTCCTGAAAATAGATCCTTGGCGTCTCGCGTTCCGCGGCAGCAGGACGAGTCATGCAAAATTATTTATCACAAAGAGATGTCACGATGACGTCATGAATACGTAACAAGTCTCAAAAATTTTGACGTTACTGTTACAGCCCAAGTGACGACACTGTGACGTCACGTGACTTAACATCACATGACGGCGTGAACGCCTCCGATGCTGTGGTTACCGAGTAAACCAGGTGGTGTGTCTCTGACTTTGAAGGCTATGTAAAACAACTTTGGGTGCTAAAATAATTTTGAAGCGAAAAGTAACGTAAAGTATGAATAATAAAAAATTCATCTGCTCTCCATACCTCCAAAAGTCACTGAAGCGTCATGCGTTGCTGCACTAATAGAGCCAGAGTTCCTTCCAGTACATACATACATACATATATATATATATATATATATATATATATATATATATATATATATATATATATTTATGGGAAAGAAGCGTATACGCAAGGACTCGTTTTTCCGTGTTTTGACACAATATAATTGAGATCTAACAGACAATAATGCCAAGGCATAATTTATAGGGAAAGTTATTAAAACCAATGTAATGTAAATAAGAAGAAAGAAAAGTGGGTGAAAAAATAACTTGCCCTGAGTAGGAAACAAACCTACGAGCTTCGAATAACGCGTTCGATGCTCTAACCACTTAGCTATCACGGCGGCTATTCCCCGCCACTTAATTGGGTTTATATGTGAATTTAAACGTGGGAGTGTCAGTCAGCGCCATCTGTAGCCATGGCGGCGAGTGTGGAACACCTTTCTATGAGCCTTTGTGGCTCACGTAGCATGTTAACTTATTACGAGCGGGCAGCTGACCAATAGCCTCTCCAATACAACCTAACGGCACCAAGTCTGCCAGTACGAGACCCTCGTTAATGAATAGGTGAAAGAAGTGTATATTTAATGGCTCTTTTTCCGTGTTTTGACACAATAATAATGAGATATAACAGACAATGATGCCAAGGAATGTATAGGGGAAGTTATTTGAACCAATGTATTGTAAATAAGAAGAAGGAAAAGAGGGCGAAAAAATAAGTTGCCGTGAGTAGGCACTCGCTCTTGTGGACACTGGTGCCGCAAATTCAGTGATCAGTGCCAGACTCTGCCACTGGCTGAAAAAAGTTACGACGCCGCTTGCTGTACGACGCCACTTCGTACAGCAAGCGCGGAGCACGTCACGCCGGCCGCTGCTTGCAGAGCTCGTATTACGATTGACGGCCTGATATATGTCGTCAAATTGCTAGTGATGAATTCCTGCTCCCATGACCTCAGTTTGAGTTGTGACTTTCTCTCTAATAAGGCCGTCATTGACTGCTCTCGCACTGAAGTGGCATTTGAAGTGCTTAGCGACGCTCTTTTATATGACGCTCTTGAAACCGGGGACAAATTTTTTGTTGCTGAAGACGTTCACATACCGCCGCACTCTTTTGCCCTTGCCATGGTGTCTTCAACGTACTCACCGAGTCGAGCACCCTTTTCACGCCATCTGCCGTTTTCTTTCGTCGCAAGTGCTCGCCGCCACCTTATGCCCTTCTGGAACTTCATGACGGCGTCAGCAGACTGCTCATCTCAAATCTACTGTAATTTCCTGTAATACTAATTCGGGGCGTGTGCGTCGGGCATGTTTACAGTCTCGACCCTCCTGCAATCATCGACATGCCGAATGGTTCTTTCGCCGAACACGAAGTCGTTGGATTGACCTGTGCCTCTTTGCCGCAGGCTAATAGACTTGATATACTGAGCAGCTCGATCGCTGACGCGTTAGCCGTCTCGCAACGTGCTCAGCTTCTAGGACTCCTGAACAAGTTCCGTTCTTTTTTTGACTGCCAGCATAGTCCCGACGGCCGCACGTCAGCTGTGTGTCACCGCATTGACACGGGCACCATTGCACCACTGCGTCAAAGACCCTATCGCGTGTCCGCGGAAGAGCGCCAGGTTAACGTTGACCATGTAGCTGACATGCTCAGGCGTGGCGTCATCCAGCCTTCGAATAGTCCCTGGGAATCTGCAGTCGTTTTCGTTAGGAAGAAGGACAGTTCAATTCGCTGTGTTGAGTATCGTCGACTTAACAAAATTACTTGAAAGGACGTTTACCCCTTACCGAGAATCGACGATGCACTTGACTGCCTCCAAGGTGCGGAGTTCTTCTCTTCTACTGACTTACGGAGCAGCTACTGGCAAGTCCCTATGGCGCCTGAAGATCAGCCTAAAATATTCTTTGTCACACCTGACAGCCTTTACGAAATCAACGTCATGCCTTTCGGTCTTTGCAATGCGCGCGCAACATTCAAGCGGATAATGGACAATTTTCTGCATGGCCTGAATTGGAAAACATGCCTGTGCTACTTAGATGACATGGTTATATTTTCGCCAGGTTTTGCCACGCATCTCCGCTGGCTAGATAAAGTACTACAGCACCTGACTCACGCCGGCCTTCAGCTCAACCTGAAGAATTGCCGCTTCGGCACAAGTCAGCTCACGATACTGGGCCATGTTGTCTCTAATTACGGTATTTTTACTGACACCGCCAAGCTTCAGGCAGTTGCAGAGTTCCCAAAACCTGCATCTCTGAAAGATCTGCGCAGCTTCCTTGGCCTCTGCTCGTATTACCGCCACTTTATTCGGAACTTTGCGATGACCACTGCTCCCTTGACTGAACTTTTACGGAATGACTCAAGAAGTTACGCCTAGTCACCCGCCTGTGATGATTCCTTCAAAACGTTGCGCCACCTGTTAACCTCACTGCCAATCTCGCGTCACTTCAACCCGACTGCTCCGATTGAGGTACACACCGATGCCAGCGGTGTCGGACTCGGTGCCGTGCTCGCGCAGCGCAAATCGGGATTCCAGGAGTGCGTAGTCGCATACGCAAGCCGTACACTCACCGAAACGAAGAAGAACTATTCTGTGACAGAGAGTGTTTTCATGATGAAACAAGCGCAAAAATACACACACTCAGAGAGGACACAGACAAGCGCCTACTAGCAACTGAAAATTTTATTTCGAAGCGAACACTAATAAATACATCACACGCATGTACGTCAATCTCGACTTACCCTGTCATCATCAACAACGCGATATAACAAAATATGCACGCGCCCACAACCGGAAACAAACACGTGTCAAGAATGAAATGGAAAGAAAAAACTTTATTTCAGTCCTGCAGGACGCGCTTAGCGCGCAGCAAGCGTCTCCCACGTAGGGACCGACAGGGAGTACCTGGCGGCCACTTCGTGGGCTTGCTGGACGGCCCATTGCTGGTCGGCGAGAAGTGAGCTCCTGAGGGACCTCTCCCACTTGCTTGAGGTAGAGTCGAGAAGAGTTGTTCTACACTCCCAGAGCATGTGTGCGAGTGTCGCTGTGTGTCCACATGATGGGCATGTGTCGCTGTGGTATGCATGGGGTTAATAAACGTGAAGCGTGGCAAGGTTTGGGTGCGTGTGTGTCTGTAATAGGCGTAGGGTTAATGCCTGCGGTCGGTTAAGTTTCGGATGTGGGGGGTTGAAAAAGGCGGCGTTCCAGGTAAAGGTGCTTTGTAATTTTATTCTACGTAATTGGTGTATCCCGATTGGTATCTAACCCAGCAATATGAGGTTGCCCTGTGGCAGTGCGGTCGGTAAGTGCGCCCATTGCATCCTGGGCGATCTCGTTGAGGTTGAATAGAGCACCCGGCACCTGGCCGAGATGGGCGGGAAACTAGATGACAGTGTGGTGCTTCAGGGCACTCGGGTCCGAATTGCGCAGGATACGTAACGCCTGGTCGAAGATGGCTCCGCGTTCGAAGGCTTTGATGGCCGGCCTGCAGTCGCTGTAGATGAATTCTCGTTTGCTGTCGAGCATAGCTATAGCTATAGCTACTTGCTCTGTTCCTTCGGGGTTTCGGGTGAGGATTGTGGCTGAGTTAAGAGTCTGCTGCGCGGATGATACCGCGACCGCGGCGAAGGCTTGGTTGTTGCGATAGGTAGTGGTGTCCACGAACGAGACGTTGTCCGCTTCCATGTCTATGCGCTTGAGAATGGCGGTCGCCCGCGCAAGGCGCCTGCCTCTGTTGTATTCGGGGTGTACATTTCGTGGTATGGGAGTGATCGTGATAAGGTCGCGGATTTCACGGGGAATTAGAGTCAACTCTGGGGGTCCCTGGCCCTCAAAAAGAAGAAGCCGAGCTCGTGCAGAATATGGCGGCCCGCCATGGTAGTAGTGAGTCGGGTCAATTGCACGCGTTCCTGAGCTTCGGCAATATATTCTAGCGTGGTATATACGCCAAACTCGAGGAGTTTGTATGTTGAGGTGGTGATAGTTAGGCCAAGGGCTCGTTTGATCACCTTGCGAATAAGCGCGTTGAGTTGATCGCGCTCCGCACGTAGCCATTTGTGTAAAGCGGCAACGTAGGTAAAATGGCACAAAACAAATGCGTATACAAGACGCAGCAGGTTGTCTTCTTTGAGGCCATGGTGCCTGTTGGCTACTCTACGTATGAGTCGTATGGCGTTCTCAGTCTTAGTCTTGAGCTTGTGTACTGTTTTGGTGTTGGTTCCGCGGGACTCGATGATCATGCCGAGGACCTTGATGGCCTCCACCCTGGGTACAGTACGACCATCTCTGGTGTGGAGGGGGATATTGCGTTCCGCCGCAGGTTTCCTCCCTTTGGGCTTGGTACGCTGGCGTTTGGGCAAATATATCAACGGCTCCGACTTCGCAGGTGAGCACTTGAGACCAGTGTGGTCGAGGTAAGACTCGGCGGTGTCAATAGCCTCTTGCAGGGCGGACTCAATGAAACCATCTGACCCTGTGGAGCACCATATGGTTACATCATCCGCATAGATAGTGTGATTTAGCCCGTCGATATTTGACAGTCGTTCGGAAAGCCTGATCATCAAGAGGTTGAAGAGCGTGGGCGAGAGGACGGATCCCCGAGGGGTGCCCCGCTGTCCGAGCTCCACTTCTTCCGACACTAGGTCTTCTACGCGGAGGACCGCTCTGCGTCGAGTGAGAAAAGAGCGGATAAAGTAGTAAAATCGATGACCTAAACCGAGGGCTGCGATCACTTTCAAGATTGACGAGTGCGTTATTGTATCGAAGGCCTTTTCTAAATCGAGATCGAGTATTGCGCGAGTGTCCCGATAGTTTCCGCCATCTAGAATTTGATGCTTTAGAAGTAACATGGCGTCTTGAGTGGATAACCCTGGTCGGAAGCCAATCATGTGGTGCGGGATGCAGTCGTTATCTTCTGTTGAAGACGACGTGCTCAGCCACTTTGCCCACGCACGACGTGAGAGATATGGGGCGTAGGTTATCTAGGCTCGGAGGATTTCCCGGTTTGGGTATGAGAACCGTGTCAGCTAGTTTCGAAGCATCGGGTATCTCACCCTTTTTCCATATCTCGTTGATAGTGTCGTTGAGGTAAGTGACGGACGAATCATCCATGTTGCGTAGGAGCTTGTTGGTGATGCCATCGGGGCCAGGGGCTGATCGGCCATTTAGCTAATGGAGAGCTAGGCGCACATCTTCAATAGAGAAGTCGGCGTCTAAGTTAGTGTTGTCGCTGCCAGACTAATCAGGGTGAGGGGTACAGGGCCCGTGGGAAGCGGGAGATATATTTCCACGAGGTTCTTGACAATATCTTCTGGTGACACTGTCCGTTTAGCCTGATGAAGTATCTTCACGATCGAATCACGCTGATTTGTGCGGGTATTGGTTTCATTGAGGGAGGTGTTTGAGTAAGTTCCACGTTTTGCCATTTCGAACCTGACCATCAATCGAATTACAAATTTCGTCCCACTGCTGTTTTGAAAGGATGCGGAAGTGAACCATCATGGTCTTGTTCAGCTGAGATATGCGTTTGCGTGACCTTCGATTAAGGCGCTGGCCCTTCCACCGGGCCAATAGAGACTGTTTGGCCTCTAGTAGGTGGGCGAGACGACTGTCCATCTTTTCGGTTGGAAGGTCTGTGCTGATAGTTTTGGTTGCCTTGTTTACATCAGCTGGGCCGTCCACGTCTCGAGGCTCAGTAGGGTATCGAGAAGAGGGTATCGGGAAGAGGTCGTTCCGTGTGGGTCTTACGAAGGAGGTCCCAGTCGACCCACGTGTACGAGTTGGTCTTCCTGCTTACTGTGGGGAGGTGTACAGCCAATGTGAAGTGGTCGCTACCGAGATCTACCGCGAGGTTGGACCAGCGGTTGTCGGAGATATTCTTGACGAAGCATAAATCTGGCGTAGTATCTCTTTGCGTGGACGTACCAGTGCGAGTGGGGAAGGCCTTGTTCGTAATGAGAATAAGGCCCATGTATTTCGCATTTTTCCAAAGCTTGTTACCTTTGGGTGTGTCGTATGTGTAGCCCCAGGTGCTATGCGCGGCGTTAAAATCGCCTGTAATCACTAGCGCGTTAGGCCCCGCGAGACGGGCAGCTTCCTGAAACAAGCGTGTGAATCTTTGTCTATGGTGGCTGGGACTACTGTATACATTGAGCATGTATACGCTTTGTTGTGATAGGTTGCCAGGGAGAATTTCGACCATAACATGTTCAATTTCGGGCACATTGAGACTGTGCGCTGTGCAGGTGATCTTGTTAGTGACCAGGGTGGCGATACCGCATCCTGCCGAGGGGCCGGGCAACCAATGGTATCCGGAAAACGTGGCGGTTGGTACTACAGTCTCTTGTAATAGCATGATGTGAGGTTTGGCTTCGTGGCTACGGAGGTATTGCTGCAGGAAAGCTTTTTTGTGGGTGAAGCTCCTGCAGTTCCATTGCCAGATTCTCAACTCGTCAATTGGCCAGGCCATCTTGAAGCATTTATGAGTCGACCTGAGCACCCGGCGGGTGAATAAGAGCCGCGTGATGCGGTGGACTGGGCACGGCGGTACGTTGCGACAATGGCTTACCCACGGCAACGGCAGGGGCAACGACGTGATCAAGATATTGCTTCACTTAGCCCAAACGATTACCGTGTACCGCGAGAGTAGACTGCACGAGAGCCATGCTTTCGCAAAGAAAGCGAAGGCTTTCCTTAATGGCCGATAGCGTGCTTTTAATGTCGTCTAACTCTGCCTTTAAAGCTGGCTGGTCGTGGGCGACCGCGCGTTTCTTGGGCGCGCTCTCGCCGTCCTCGTTACCGGCGCCTACGGGTTGCGGCTGCAACGGGGTGACTACATTGTCGTCGTTGTAGGTGGTAGGTAGCAGCGCGTGCATTTCTGTCAGTTTTAGTTCGGCAATTGTGACTGTGAGTTTGCGTATTGTTTCTTTAATCATCGCATTTTCGTGCTTTAAGATCGCTATCTCAGATGTGGTGTGTGTATCATGCTCTGGGAGTGAACCCGATCCTACCTGTGATGTAGTGTTTCCTTTTCTTCGGACGGCGTCCGTCCAAGTGAGAGGTCCCCGCTTATTCTTGTTGGCGTTGCCTGGCGATGGTGGTGCCGATGGGCTAGGCGATCGTTGACGCAAGACCCAGGTTAGACTGGGGCGGGGCCTGGAACCAGAGTGGGAGACGGAGCGTGACCCGGGCCGGGAACCTGAATGGGAACCGTGATGTGAACCAGAACGAGACCTGGAGTAGCCTTGCGATATAGATCTGGTTGGGGTCCCACTTCGCGCGCTGCGAAAATGGGTCCGAGGGTGGCTCCGGGACCTCGATACACGCATGATGCGGTTCCTGGGACGACTCCGGGATCAGGATCGGGATCGGCTGCCATCGGATCGACCATCTGTAGGAAGCTTCGAGGCCTGGTTGTCGTCAGCGGTTGCGTCGAACTCGTTCATTGCTTCGTAACTGTTGCGTCGCGTCGAGTGTGCTCGCTTCCATTGTCGTCGGCGCACCACGTATGAAATGTGGTAGCGTTCTCTACATTCCCTGTCGGCAGTGAGGTGGGCTCCTCCGCAAAGCTTGCATGTTGGTGTAGAGCGGTGTTCTTTTTCGGTGTTCGGCACGCTGCAGCCTCTGCAGATAACGTCTCCAGGTTTCGGGCACACGTCCGCTCGATGGCCGAGCCGACGGCAGGCGTAGCAAATATCTATCTGTCTACGGTATAGTGTACATTGAAGTAACACCGATCCGTATCGCACAAAATTGGGCACACGATGTCCACCAAAGGCCACGATCACTGCAGTAGTACTTTCGTTGCGCTTGGCAGCCAAAGATAGTAGATTGCGGTCGTTCACAATCTTCGCATCAATGTACGCCGAACCGTCTTGCACGGGAATCCCTCGAATGACGCCTTTGCATGTAGAATATGGTGCCGCTTCGTAGGCACTAACTTCATAGGTCTTGTCAGCGATGCGGATTTCTTTAACGTGCACGTAGTGATTAGCATTTTTTTTTCGGCGTGCTTGCTACTAAGATATTCTGTTTAATGTTGGGGCAGAGCGTGTCTGCTTGCTCTTTCGATGGACTGATACCTGCCGAAGTCGAAATGGCTTGAGCGATTGTCGTTGGGCCAGCCCTAGCGATGGTAAGACCTCTTCTGGGCCTAATGCTAATGTGGATGTCGTTCCTTGGTAGGTGACGCATTCGGCTCGCTCGAATAATTTTGTTCTTCACATTTTCTCTGTTGCGGGAATTGTGCTTGTTGCGTTTCAAAGCGCTATATGACGGCACACGTTTGGAGCCTTGCTTTTTTGCTCGGCGACACGAGGCGGTCTGCCAGCCTTGGTCTGGCGTGATTTCTTCAGGGTCAATGTCTTCCCCCTGTCACTTGGTACTCCATCGGTCAGTGAGACAGTGCGGCTACGGGGCGCGCGAGCAAGCACGCGCCACGTTAGAGCAAAGAAGACACTCGTCAGGGCTAGCTGTCGGTGGGCAAGCGACGATGGCGAAGGCGAAATAAAATCCAAGAAGCAAGCACTCACTGCGCCCAAATTCTGTCGGCAGAGTTCTCGTGTCTTCTGGAAGTCGTTGCACTAATATGACGTTGAAATCACAAAGTAGCGTAGCAAAAACGTTCAAAAAAGCAGGAGCATAGTGGAAGCGTTCGCACACTTCGGCTTCTTCTTCTTCCTCCCGTGTCAAAAACTAAGAAAAGAAGAAGAAAAAACCAGAAAAAACCAAAGAAACAAAAAACAAAAAACGTAACACAGAGAAAAACATTGGGTAATGTGACGTCCAAAAAAGCAAATTCCGCATCTGTTAGTTGAACTGACGCTTGGCTGACGCAACTGTCCCCTCCTTTCCTTATTCTATACGCTTCCATTATTTCTCTCGTCGTCCGCTTGTTAAGCCTGTCAATTATTCGTGTGTCAGAAAATTTGTACGGTTGGCAGGTGCACTCCTTGCAGTGCATCGCTAAGTGTGAGGAAGGGGCCCCCTTTAGGGAACTCTCATGTTCACGAAGGCGCACATTTATGCACCGACCCGTCTGACCATTGTATTCATTTCCACGCGTAAAAGGAGTTCCGTATACAACATCTTTTTTGCACTCAATGTACCTCCTGCCCTGCTTTATGCTACATCTGTTCGATTCTCCAGTTTTTTTCTTGTTGACTAACCTTTGTACTGCTGGACAAATCTTTGATAACTTGTTTTCAGCTGAAAAAACAACCCGCACACCATACCTTAATGCAACGTTTTTCAACCTATGTGAAATATTGTGCAGATACGCGATGGCCACTGTCCGCTCTCGTTCAGCCTCAACTTGTCTCCTCTCTTCGGTCGTGCCAATGATTGCTTTTTACTTCCCGACGATTCTTCTGACATGCCAAAAGGATACATTCATCCTGGTAACCATCTCCCCTCAAGCGCTTGATCTGCGCGGAAACACTCTCATTCATTGAGTGTACGCATGATTTCATGAGGGCAGCTTTGATGCAAGAAGTTGCAATCTCATTATTTACTATCTTCGAATGTGCCGAATAATATCTCAGCAATGGTTTTTTCCAATCTAGGGTGATACAACCAACACGTGTGAAAAGAAGGCAAATTAATCTTTAGGTCCAGAAACTAAATGCGTCGTTCCTTTGGCACCTCAAAGGTAAACTATGAACCACACTCGTTTTTCCGAAAAGCTTTTAAAAGAGTCACTAACGTGCTCATACCGGAATCCTTTTTTACCAAAACAAGGTAGTCATCTACAAATCTGAACAGCTTCAGATCCATGCCATCTAGCTCCTTACCTACTGCTGTGTCAAGTTTGCTAAAAAAAACAATGCATAAGATTGGGGCACAGTAGACCCATTGTAAATCCAATCCTTCTTGACGTAGAATTCTTCATTCCACCCCACTAGCGTGGAACTCAGATGCATGGACAAAATCTCCATAAATCCTTCTACAGACACACCACAGTCATTAAAAAAAGCCACTTCATCCTTTTTTTTGTGATGCACTCTTGTACGCTTTGTAGTAAAGGACCATGCGGAACGGAATAATACAGTTCGACGACATCAATACTGAAGGCATCAGAGACCCTTACATCATCTTCCTTTAAGTAGTCCACTACTTTTATGGAGTTGGAAACCAAAAATGGGTCACAAAAGCGGAGCGTTTACAAATGTTTTTGCGAAAATTCGGACACGAGACGTAGCCAGTTACCCCTTTCTGAGACAATGGTTCAGAACGGAAGGTTCTCCTTGAGTATTTTAACCGTAAAGAACGCTTCCAGCAACAAGCCTTTTTCGCCTTTTACCGCTGAAGACGGCCTGCTCAGGTTCAAGTCAGCTAGCTTCCTAACCACCCGATGTTTTAAAAGGCTGAACTTCTCATCAACTTTGCGGAAATTATTTTCTATAGCAGCCTGGGCCTTCTCCAAATTTAGCTTTTCTGGTAAAATCACAAAGTAACCCTCCTTATCAGAAACCACAATACGACTACCACTAGCAGACAGGAACTTAATCACAGGTCCCATTTTCTTTGCCATGTGCGGTGTTACATTGCTAGACGAAAACACATTAACGCAATCAGTACTGCACCTCAGTTTTTCCTCGTCGTTCACATGGCTAGCCACGGACCTGGCCACTTGCACCTTCTCGGCACGGGAGAGAACTGGTTCCACACAAAACTTGGGTCCGTGTTTAAGAAGCCTTTTATGATGGTCGGCCAAAGCCAGATCTCCTAGGATCATGACCTTTCCTTCCGTACTTGTGCGTCTTTCCTTCTTCGGTAAACTTTTCCGTGCCTTGTTCCACAAAGCCTCTGTGGCACTTTCCGACAGCCGTAGCCACTCTCGGTAGTGTCGGTGTCCATTTCCACTCTGAGTGCGACAGGCCACTCGCAAGCAGTCTTTGAAGTGCCGAACCTGATTGCTTCATTCCGAGGACAGTTTTTTGCATAAACGTCTGCTGTTTCCACGAGTAGGAGCCAGTAACCCGCACAAAAGTTGCACAACCGGGGGGCACAGCGATGCTCGGTTATACCAAGAGGCAATGCGAATCTTGCAAAAGTATAGAGTGTCTGGCAATTATATGGGCTCTAGGTAAATTCAGATCGCACCTATATCGTCCCCCTTTCGACGTAGCGCCCGCTCACCATGCACTTTGTTGGTTATCCACGTTGAAGGACCGTTTATCTCGCTGCACTTTGCGGTGTCAAGAGTTTGACACGTGGGTTGTCTACAAGTCTGCCCGACGTCACACAGATGCGGACACCCTATCGTCCTCACCTGTGCTGTCCTCACTTTATCCTGTGTATGAAACGGTTGCATTTCCGGCAAACTGCGACATGGCGTCTGAGTAAAGTAAGGATAACTGGATAAGCGCTCTTCTGCGACTTCTTTCAGAACCGTCGACTTCTCCATCTTCTGAAACATTGCACCATCAAGCGGTTCACATTGAGATCCGCGATGTCCTTTATCGCAGGAATTACAAGTGTGACGGCTGAAAATGGCTACTGGTCATACCTTACAATCTTCGTGCTGCAATATGTTCAGCTTTACACGCTGAGCCCCAGTGTGCACATAAGGGCATCTTCAAAAGATACGCTTGGCTTTCCTCCCAGATTTATTGGCGAGGCATGTACACCTTTTCGCGCAAATACATTCAGTCATTCTTGCAGTGCCGACGACAGAAATCTCTGCCTAATCACACCTCTTGTCCGATTAAGCCAATACTTTGCCCATCCAGGCCTTTCAATCACATTGGAATTGATCTGTACGGGCCTCTTGCATTCACGGCGTCCGGAAACCGTTGGATCGTAGTTACTGTCAACTACTTCACGCGATACGCAGAAGCAGCCGCTTTGCCTGCTGCCCCAGCACGGGACATATAATCTTTTCTCTTGCGGAACTTCATTCTCCGGCACGGCGCACCGCGAGAACTGCTCAGCGACAAAGACGTGAAATCTATTCCGAAGTCTTCAACGCACTCCTTGCCGAATGCCGCATCACTCACCGGACTACCACCGCCTACCATCCCCAAACGAATGGCTTGACGGAAAGATTCAGCTGTTCCCTTGGCGACATGATATCTAAGTATGTTGCTTCAGATCACTCCGATTAGGACCTCATTCTGCCTTTTGTGACATACGCATACAATACTGCTCCACAGGCGACTACGGGCTTCTCGCCATTTATCTCTTTATATGGCCGAGACCCTTTCACTACACTAAAAACCATTCTACCCTATCACCCCGATTTCTTTGAGTCTACGCCCATCTCTGAAGCTGCCCGCTGCGCCGAGGAATGCCGTAAGCTCGCCCAATCGTTCACAATTATCGACCAATAAAGACAAAAAATTTTGGCGTGACGATAACCACCCGTATCCTAACTGACTTTCGGACACCCTTGTGTGGCTCTGGGATTCAGCTGTTCGTACAGGCCTTCCTTCGAAACCTATTTCAAAATACCAGGACCCTACCGCATTGTCTCGCAGACTTCACCTGTTAACTACATTGTCGAACCCGTTTCGCCATCCACCGACCAGCTCTTGCTGCTTCTGTCTCGACGCTGCTTCCGCTTTTCACCTTGCATGTACAATAACACACACATATATATATATATATATATATATATATATATATATATATATATATATATATATATATATATATATATATATATATATATATATATATATATATTTATGCAGAAGAATAACTTCGGTTGCCGCAAGGTTATAAATATGAAAGTAGATGCACTTTCACATACCAACTGATGATTGTGCCGACGTTTCGACGGAACCCCGCCTTTTTCAAGGCATAATATATATATATATATATATATATATATATATATATATATATATATATATATATATATATATATATATATATAGACGTAGCGAGAAAGGATGCGCACTGGCTCCGTCGTATAAACGGAAGCGAGAAAGCGCGACGTACGACCAAAAACTTTTAATAAACACGTTTCAGCTGGTGGGCAAGCCTTTGTTAGTGTGGCGAAGGCTGGCCCACTAGCCGAAACGTATGTGACTATTAAGTGTGTTTCGTCGTACATCCTGCTTTCTCGCTTCCGTTATATCTTATATATATATATATATATATATATATTTATATATATATATATATATATATATATGTATTGTAGTGAAGATTAGTGCTACGCAGAAAGGCAGGGGGTATGACTCAGTCGGTGAAGAAGACGACGGTTGATTGGCTGGGAACGCAGGCTAATTCCGCCATTACCGCTTGACGTGTCGTGACCGCTCTCCTCTTTTATAAAAGAGTGCCACTCTAAAACGCCTCATTAAAATTGCTGGAGAGTGCTGGGTATGCCTAATCCTGGAATTGCGAAACCGTACGTTGCCTCCAGTTGCTACGATGTCCACGAACGACGATCAGCAGGCGGCCGCCTCGGCTCCAACTACTGCAGCTCCTGTCTGTCTTGGCTCCTTTCGGCAATGCGATCCGCCTACCTTCAGTGGAACCGATGACAAAGACGTGGAAGACTGGCTCGACGAATACGACCGGGTGAGCAAGCACAACAAGTGGGACGATGCGCACAAGCTTACTGTCGTCCAATTTTATTTGACCGACGTCGCCAGTCTGTGGCACCGTAATCACGAGAGAGACCTCCCCACCTGGTTGTCCTTCCAAACGACGTTTGCGGACTTGTTTTGTCGTCCAGCGCTTTGCAAACTACGGGCCGAACAGCGCTTGCGTACTAGGGCTCAGCAGATTGGTGAGAATTACACCACTTATATCGAAAATGTGGTCGACCTTTGCCGGCATGTCAACTCGGCCATGACAGAAGCCGAGAAGATCAAACACATCTTGAAAGGCGTGACTTGCGACGCATTTCAGATGCTTGTCGTCAAAAGCCCGCAAACGGTACCGGAAGTGATCCAACTTTGTCAGATGTGTGATGAGCTCTGGAAACAGCGTGACACTACTCGTCGTGCCAGCGCGCCATGTGCAACAATCTCCGCTTTAACGTCGCCTGGCACTGCTATAGACGACACCACTTTGCTTCTCGTGATCAAGCAATTTGTACGAGAGGAGGTCGCACGCCAGTTGTCCTTCGTGCCTTATACCTCCGAAGGTGCCCCATCTACTTTAGTGCCATCAATACAGCGAGTAGTCCAGGAGCAAGTGTCCGAGGCGCTACCAACAGCTCACGCACCACCGATGGCTGCTCTATTGACCTATGCCGAAGCACTTAACGGAACCCGACGTCCGCCTGTCACGAACGGCCACGTTTCTTTGTCGCGAACGCCTACGTCCATGCACCCCTTTGTCGTACCGACTGAGCCTATGTACCAGGCTGCCCGTCCTTTCTCCCGACCACCACCTCCACGCTTTCAGAACCCTTGGCGCACTCAAGACAACCGCCCCGTATGCTTCGCCTGTGAAATTGCGGGTCACGTGGCACGATTTTGTCGACGGCGTGAATTTTTCCTGCGGAGCGACGTCAGGCCCAACAATTACGATTTCCCAGCACGATCGGAGCCTGCTGTATATGGCGACACTGCCACCAAGGACACATGTTCACCTCGCCGGAACTTCAACAGACACCGGTCGCCTTCACCCCGACGCCGTTCCCTTTCCCCTGTGCTGCGTCGACCTCGCCCTGTCCCTGAGGAAAACTAGGAGCCGCAGTTCCGGGGGCAAGAACGGCGGATCTTTCGAACTCCAAAAGACCTTGTTTTTCGCCGTCCAACGTCGTTGCTGTCTCCGTTGAAGGTATACCTGTTTTTACATTGGTCGATACTGGCGCCGCAGTGTGTGTAATGACTGAAAAACTTTGCCGTCGACTAAAAAAGTCACAATGCTTCTTCACGACTTTGTTTTCAGCACTGCGAGTGAGCAACGAACTCGCCCTTTTGCTGCATGCACAGCACGTGTCGTTATTGCTGACAATATTTATGTCGTCGAGTTTGTAGTGCTCCCGCAGTGTTCCCATGACATTATATTGGGCTGAGACTTTCTCTGCACTCATCATGCCATCATCGACTGTGTTCGCGTCGAAGTGGAGTACGCGCCATTATGCGACGCTGCTTCACTCGACTCGTCTCTTTCACCTGCAAAAGGTTTCGTTGCTGTCGACACCTCGATACCCCCGTTCTCGTCCGCCATAGTTCCGCTTTCCTGTGATGTCTCTAGTAGCTCAACTGTTCTTTTTACGCCTTCGGAAACCGCTGTTCTCCGCAAGTGCTTCCTGATTCTTTTCGCCGTTCTGAATGTTCACGATGGATCAAGTGCAATTTATGTATCAAATCCGTTTCCCTCGCCTTTCAAGTTACTGTGCGGAGAGTGCCTGGGCTTTGCCGATGGCATTGATCCCTCGAGTGCACGTGTTGTTTCTGACCACTCGACTACGCTACCTATTGACGCTGTTGATTGTTGCGCGTCATCCTCTTCCCCATCATTCACTGACGCAATTTCGCGCTGCATCGACACCAACCTTACGGCTCAGCAGCGCACCGACATCATCACCCTCCTCGAGCGCTTCCGCGCCAGCTTCGACCACCAGCAACTGACTTTGGGCCGTGCTTCCACAGTATCTCACGAAATCGACACTGGCCTTTACGCTCCTTTACGTCAGCGTCCGTATCGGGTATCGGCATCTGAGCGTCGCATAATCGCGGAACAAGTTGACGACATGTTGAAGCGAGGTGTTATTGAGTCCTCAAACAGCCCGTGGGCCTCCCCAGTTGTTCTAGTCAAGAAAAAGGGTGGCTCAATAAGATTCTGCGTCGACTACCGCCGATTGAATAAGATCACGCGCAAAGATGTTTACCCGCTACCTCGCATAGACGATGCCCTTGACTGCTTACAAGGCGCGGAGTTCTTCTCGTCACTACATCTTCGTTCAGGTTATTGGCAGGTTCCCATGGCTGAGGCTGATCGCCCCAAGAACTCTTTTGTTACACCTGATGACTTATACGAATTTAACGTCATTCCGTTCGGGCTCTGCAATGCGCCTGCCACTTTCGAGCGCATGATCGACAACATCATCCGTGGCCTGAAATGGCAGACATGTCTGTGTTATTTAGACGATGTCGTGATATTTTCAAGCGACTTTTCAACGCATTTTCAGCTGCTTGGGACAGTGCTTACTTGCCTCGCCACCGCCGGTGTACAGCTCAACTTGAAGAAGTGCTGCTTCGGCGCTCGAAAACTCCTAATTTTGGGCCATGTTGTATCTAGAGATGGCATTCTTCCGGACCCGACGAAACTCCGTGCCATTGCCGAATTTCCTAAGCCGAAGACCTTAAAAAAACTTCGCAGCTTTATGTTCCTATTTTCATCGTTTTATTCGGAACTTCGCCTCCATCATGTCGCCCTTGACTGGTCTTCTTGCCGGCAACAACGACCTTTCTAAGAGTTGGTCGTCAGCTTGTGATGATGCGTTTGCCACACTCCGCCACCTTCTTACGTCACCTCCTATACTGCGACATTTTGATCCTCTTGCCCTGACGGAAATACACACGGATGCTAGCGGAGTTGGCCTCGGTGCTGTGCTCGCCCTGCGTAAACCTAGACTTGATGAGTACGTCGTCTCTTACGCCAGCCGTGCACTCACAAAAGCAGAAGCCAACTATTCAGTCACCGAAAAAGAGTGTCTAGCCATCATATGGGCCATAGGCAAGTTTTGACCCTATTTTTACAGGCGCCCATTCAGCGTGGTTACAGATCATCATGCATTATGTTGGCTCTCCTCGTTAAAAGATCCCACCAGCCGGCTCGCCCGTTGGGTGCTTCGGCTACAAGAGTACGACATCCACGTCGTTTACCGATCTGGCCGAAAACATTCCGACACAGACGCTTTGTCCCGATCACCTCTACGATGTAGTGACAAGTCGCCATCTTCGCCTGCCCCCGACGTGTCTGCACTTAGTGTCAGTAACATGCTACAAGAGCAACGAAAAGATCCTTGGATCGCTTCACTTATTAACTTGTTGAGTCGAACTCCCTCGCAAAATATCCCTAGAGGTATGCGCCGTCAAATACAGCACTTCGTTATCAGAGATGGTTTGCTATACAGACGGAATTATCTCTCCGAAGGACGCCAATGGCTCCTAGTCATTCCCAGACGTCTCCGCTTAGACATATGCGCCTACTTTCACGCCGACCCACAATGCGCCCATGCTGGAGTGTTAAAAACCTACACCCGCCTGTCCCACCGCTACTAGTGGCTTGGAATGTATCGCTTCGTTCGTCGCTACGTACTTTCCTGTCTCGCTTGTCAACGCCGGAAGAATCCCACTCCAAGTTCTCCAGCTCCACTACAACCTTAACCTTGTCCTGCTCGACCGTTTGACCGTGTTGGTATTGATCTGTATGAACCTCTTCCGATTACACCGGCTGGAAATCGCTGGGTAATCGTCGCTATCGATCACCTTACGCGCTACGCAGAAACTTCACCACTCTCTTCAGCGTCAGCCAGTGATTTCGGTCGTTTCATACTGCATCAGATCATTTTACGTCGCGGTGCACCACGTGAACTCTTGAGTGACCAAGGGCGTGTGTTTTTTCGGACGCTGTTGAATCGCTTCTCAAAAAATGCCAAGTCATTCATCACACCACCACCGCGTATCATCCTCAAACTAATGGCATTACAGAACGATTCAACCGTACATTAGGAGATATGCTGCCAATGTACGTCGCAACCGAACACACCAATTGGGACAGTATTCTCCCTTTTGTAACCTACGCGCATAATACTGCTGTCCAGACAACCACTGGTTTCTCTCAATATTTTCTCCTTTATGGTCGCGAGCCCTCTTGCACGCTAGACACCATCTTTCCTTACAACCCGGATGTTGCTGAGTCGACGACGATGTCACAGGCTGCTAAATACGCGGAAGAGTGTCGTCAGCTTGCCCGTTCCTTCACAAGTGCTGAACAGCAACGCCAGAAACACCACCGCGATAGCCCGACGCCTCCGGCTTCTTATGCATCAGATGACCTTGTCTGGCTTCGCATCCCTTCAACAAGCCCTGGTCTCTCAACGAAACTGATGTACAAGTATGACGGACCTTACCGTGTGGTTAAACAAACTTCACCCGTCAATTACATCGTGGAGCCGCTTGAGCAGCCCCATGATCAACGACGCCGTGGACGTGAGACCGTCCATATAGACCGCCTAAAACCGTATTACGATCCCTCTATTGTCTCCTGCCCATGAGTCGCCAGGATGGCTCTTTTCCGGAGGGGAGGAAAATGTAGTGAAGAAGATGAGTGCTACTCAGAAAGGCAGGGGGCTAAATCCGCCATTACCGCTTGACGTGTCGTGACCGCTCTCCTGTTTTATAAAAGAGTGCCACTCTAAAACGCCTCATTATAATATATATAAATATATATATATATATATATATATATATATATATATATATATATATATATATATATATATATATATATATATAATATATATGTGACGCTACGATGAATGGGCGACGTGGCCTGGCGCATACTCCATGTTTATTCTATTCTCCACTTCTTCCTTCTCGACCTCTACCAACAATCGCTTCATACGTCATATATATATATATATATATATATATATATATATACAATGCAACGCTGTGTTGGTAGCAAAAGACAAGAGCGAAGAAGTGAATGGCAGCTGTGGCTGAGTAAACAGTCTTCTACTTCGAGTTCCTGCCTATCGTTTCCTCTCGCAACAGACTTGTGGAGGTGCTAAGTACTGTACTGCAACGTCTTATGCCTGCTGGTCCTGAACCAGAAGCAACCGCCGCCAGTGCACCAGGGTCTGCTGATATCTATCGAAGCAGCCGCCGCCTTCAAGGACTACCACCACAGTACGGCCCCTTGGCAAGTTCCGTGAGGACAATGTTTGCCACATCCGCCACCCAAACCGAGCATGACGCACTCGCTAGCGTACCCTGTGTCTTCAACACGCCTCGCACACCCAACCCATTCCATGGTGACCCCGGTGAGGATGTTGAAGACTGACTTGACCATTTCGACCGGGTCGCCGCCACCAACGACTGGGACAATCGCCGTAAGTTGAAGAACCTGTATATCTCCCTTTTAGACGCAGCAAGAGTGTGGTATGAGAACCACGAAACTTCATTCACAAGTCAGCAGGAATTCCATCGGCAGCTTCGTGAGGCGTTCAGTAACCCCGAACGGAAAGAGAGAGCGGAGCAGGCACTTTTTTCGCGGTTTCAAATGCCAAACAAGAGCGTCGCCATGTTCGTCGAAGAAATGTCGCGATTGTTTTGACGGGCTGACCCCACATGCCAGAAGACGAGAAAGTGCGCCAGCTAATGCGAGGCGTAAAGGAGCAACTTTTCGCCGGCCTTGTGCGCAACCCTCATACGACAGTGTCCTAGTTCATACGTGAGGCCACTATTATGGAGCGCATGCTTCGGCAGTGGGTGTCGCAGTATGAGCGTCAGACGGCCATGTCCGCTGCGTGCTCGCTTGTACCAGGAGGTGATAACAGGGAGGTCCTCACAGAACTCACACGGCAAGTTGTACCCGAAGAACTTCGGAAACTTCATGCAGCGTCTCCTCCCAGTAGTGCTGCTCTTACGGACGTCGTTCGTAACGAAATCAGGCAGTTCGTTCACTCCTCACCACCATCGCAAGTCGAAGCTCCCATGCTTTCCTACGCGGATGCCCTACGCGTCTCTACGCCGTCGACGGCACATTTTGCTCATCCACCAGCTGGGACTCCCAGACGCTTTCCAAGTCCAGCCCATCGCCTGCCTTCTCAGGCCATTTTTCGTCCTGGCCCGCGGAAGTTCACCATCTGGCGTGCACCCGACAATCGTCCTTTGTGCTACCATTGTGGTGAAGTTGGACACACGTACCGCGACTGTTACTACCGACGAATAGGCCTACGCGGATTGCACCCAGATGCACGTTGCCCACGCTATGGTGAACGCCCCCAAGAAACTGCGGATTACTTGGAAGGTAGTCATCACGCTCCTGTCCCGCCGCGATGACAGTCATGGTCACCATCACCCCGTCCGTCCACATCAACGCACCGCGCCTGACCCACCTTTGGGTTCCCTGGTGTCAGTGGCGCAAGCCCACGCCGGGGAAACTGATAACGGCGACCTCCGGAGGTGAGGCCGCTGTCACGCGAACCGACAAATACCCTCCGCCGCTGCCTTACGACGTGCCGTTAAAGCCTGTTTGTGAAACCGCCAACAGAACGTCCACTACCATTACCGTTTCCGTTGACTGTTATCCGGTGACTGCGCTTTTCGACGCGGGAGGTGATTACTCGGTGATGAGTGCTTCATTGGCCACCCGTCTACACAAGGTGCTGACAACGTGGGACGGCCCTCAACTAATCACCGCTGGAGGACACCTCGTATCCCCTATAGGAAGGTGCACCGCCAGGCTTGAGATTTGTGCGTCGGCTTTTGTAGCATCATTCCTTGTACTGCCCAATTGTTCTCGGCCGGTCATTTTGGGCATAGATTTTCTGCAAGAGTATGGAGCGATAATTATTCTGCGCGATTTGTTCGTCAGTTTTGTTAACTGTGTTTCTCCAGATTCCGACAACGAGAACAAACATCGTGGCGTGGCCTTACGCGTAGTCGATAATTGCGTCACGTTGCCACCTCGCAGTAGTATCTTCGTGCTTGTTGAATGTCCACAGGAGAAGTCGATTACGGGCATCGCCGAAAGTAACCTGACGTTATTGCTTGATCGGGAAGTGGCCATTGCTCGAAGTCTCGTTCAACTCCAAAATAGCCAGACTACGGTTTTAGTTACGAACTTCGTTGGCGCACACAGGCATTTGGGAAACGCACAATCATAGCTTAATTAGAGGCATTGGATGATTTGGACGCTTTCCCTTTGATTACGACGATCTCGACTGAGAACAGCTGCGATACTGACGTGACTAGTCGCCTCAACGTCAATCGCCAGTTAGAAGAACCTAAGAGGGCAAAGCTCCTTAGTCTCCTCTCATGCTTTAGTGAATGTTTTGCCACTACTTCGAAAGTTCGACAGACTCCTCTGATGAAGCACAGAATTATCACTGAGACCAACGTGCAACCTGTGCGCCAACATGCTTACCATGTGTCGCAGAAGGAGCAAGATGCTATCCGTCATCAAGTGAAACAAACGCTCGACGACGACGTAATTCAACCATCGACTAGTCCTTGGGCGTCACCAGTTGTTCTGGTTAAAAAAAAAAGATGGTTCATTACGATTCTGCATCGGCTACCACAAACTGAACAAGATAACAAAAAAAGACGTATATCCTCTTCCTCGTATTGATGACTCCTTGGATCGCCTGCGACACGCCTGTTACTTCTCTTCCATGGATCTCCGTGGCGGATATTGGCAAATTGAAGTAGATGAACGGGACCGAGAAACAACAGCGTTTATTACACCGTACGGTCTCTATGAAATTAAAGTTCTCCCTTTTGGCATGTGCTCCGCTCCAGCCACGTTCCAGCGAATGATGGACACAGTTTTATGTGGCTTGAAGTGGTACTCTTGTTTAGTGTATTTAGACGACGTAGTCGTTTTTTCTACGACTTTCGAACAGCACATTGAGCGGCTTGAGGCGGTTCTTTTGGCTATTCGCACTGCCGGCCTCTCCCTGAAACCGGAATAGTGTCATTTTAGATATGAGGAACTGAAATTTTTTGGCCACATTGTCAGCAGCAGTGGTGTTCGCCCCGATCCTGACAAGGCTATGGCAGTTGCTTTGTTCCCGATATCGAAAACAAAGCATGATGTACGCCGCTTTCTGCGACTTTGTGCTTAATACCGCCGCTTCGTGCCAAACTTTTCAAAAATCGCCGACCCTCTACAACAACTAGTCAAGGATGACGTCGCCTTCGTCTGGGGTCCCAAACAATCCAGCGCTTTCCGCGACCTTCAACAACGCCTACAAACGCCACCGATCCTTGGTCACTCCGACAACGAAGCAGACACAGAAGTCCGCACTGACGCCAGCAACCTCGGCCTCGGAGCTATTCTCGTGCAATATCAAGATGGCGTGGAACGCGTCATCGCCTACGCTAGCCGCACGTTGTCATCTGCGGAGAAGAACTACTTGACGACTAAAAAAGAATGTCTGGCGGTTGTATCGGCCATAACGAAATTCAGGCCCTACTTGTATGGATGCCCCTTCCGAATCGTAAGTGACCACCACTCTCTCTGCTGGCTAGCGAATCTGAAAGATCTTTCGGGCCGTCTCGCAAGATGGAGCCTTCGGTTACATGAGTTTGATATAATGATGGTTTACAATTCTGGCCAGAAACACACCGACGCTGACTGTCTTTCCCGCTCATCCATCGAGGTCGCTGAAGAAGACAATGATGAAGACTTCAGCTGCCTTGCTATTCTCGCTTCATTAAACGTGGCTGAGCAGCAACGCGAAGACTTAGAATTGCAACCACTGATCGAATACCTTGAGGGACGTCGCCTACAACCCCCACTTCCGTTCGCGCGTGATTTGTCATCTTTGTGTTTAAGCCAAGGCGTCCTCTACAAGCGCAACTTTCATTCAACGAAAACTGTTTACCTCCTGGTTGTTCCTGCTGCTCTCCGCGATGACGTTTTGCGTGCTAGTCACGACGAGCCATCGTCAGGGCATCTTGGCTTCGCGCGTACTCTGGCGCGGATCAAGGACAAATAATACTGGCGGAAACTTACGAAAACCGTTCGGCAGTACGTCAAGACATGCACAGCCTGTCAGCGCCGCAAAACTCCAACGACGAAACCAGCCGGTCTGCTTCAACCTTTGCGACTCCCTCACGAACCTTTTCAAAAGGTCGGGATGGATTTAATCTGCCCATTTCCGAAGTCTACGGCTGGTAACCGCTGGATTGTGGTTGCCACCGATTATTTGACCAGATACTGCGAAACACAAGCCGCCCAGCAAGCAACTGCTTCCGAGGTGGCTGACTTTTTCATCAAGAACATCGTTCTCCGCCACGGTGCTCCCGTTGTCGTCATCACAGATCGTGGTACTGCTTTTACGGCACAGTTGCTACGACAAATCCTGTTGCTGAGCGGCACGACGTACCGAACAGCAACTGCGTACCACCCACAGACTAACGGGTTAACCGAACGTCTTAACAAAACGATTGCATATATGCTTTCGATGTATGTCGCCAAAGATCAGAACAATTGGGATGAAATCCTCCCGTATATAACATTTGCCTACAATACGGCTTTGCAGGAAACCACCGGCTTTGCTCCTTTTCGTCTTGTTTACGGCCGCGACGTCACCACAATGCTTGACACCATGCTGCAACGAACTCTGCCGGACATGACACGATTACCCCGGACGCAGATGTATTTGTTCAGCGTTGCGAAGACGCCCGGCAGCTGGCGCGCTTTCGCATTTTATCGCGGCAAAATCAAGATGCTCGCCGGTACAACACCCACCACAGAGCAGTAATATACGAACCCGGTGACCTAGTCTGGGTTTGGACTCCTATATGTCAACGTGGACGCTCAGAAAAATTGTTATGTCGGTACTTCGGACCCTACCGAGTTCTTCATCGCCTCGGCGAAGTGAACTACGAAGTTGTCCCAGCAGACACGTCACACCGTTCTCGCAGACCCCGCTCCTCGGATGTGGTTCACGTCTCCAGGATTAAGCCGTACTATTCTCGCTGACTGCAAGACAAGAACTTTGTGATGTGGCAATATCCTTCAAGACAATTGCACATTACTTTCTTGCCTCTTTATTTTTCATCTCGTCCTTTTTCTTTTCAATGGACACAGACATTTCTTACTACTTTTCGTTGTTTTTCGGAGCCATATGGCATTCATTCGATGCTTCTTTTTCTTTTTTTTTCATTGGGGAGAGGGTAATGCCACGCTGTGTTGGTAGCAGAAGACGAGAGCGAAGAAGTGAATGGCAGCTGTGGCTGAGTAAACAGTCCTCTACTTCGAGTTCCTGCCTATCGTTTCCTCTCGCGACAATATACATAAAATAAAATAGAGGTGTTGTACGTCAAGAAAGGTGCATACGCAGCTTGGTGAAATGTGCTTTATCAGGCAGGTCTGGCTACTGGCGAGAGGCGTGCGCGAGCTACAACTACAGCCACCGATCACCATCGTCTTCTTCATTACCAACAGAGCGTCCGTTATTCAGATTCATTACAATTACTCCCCGCGAAATGAGGAGCCATTCTGGCGACCTATGGACAAGTAAACACGGGAGGGTCGTAGCAGGGCTTTAGTATCGACCCGTGAAAAATTTCCTGGCCACGACGAGGTTGTTCAGAAGATGGTTCCAGTGGCTCGATGAGGTAATTCACTGGTGACGTTTATCGTAGCTCACGATATGGGCCGTGATACTTGGGGACGAACTTGATAGAAAGGCCAGGTGTATCAGAAGGGACAAGCAGCCAGACGAGTGAACCTGGATCGTAGGAAGTAGTGTTATTTGATGCGTCATGGTGATGCTTTTGGCGTCCATGGCCTTGGGTTGTGAATGACCTTGCCAGTTGGTGGCATTCTTCAGCGTATGTAGCGGCTTGAGACAGAGTCGTGGACTCTGAGGAGTCAGGTTTGTACGAAAGAATGGTGTCCATAGTCCAAGAAAGTTCACGTTTGCAAAGGAGGAAAAATAGATAGAACCCAGTAGTGCTTTGAATAGCGGTATTATAGGCGAACGTGATAAATGGGAGCACTCGGTCCCAATTGGAGTGGTCTGACGAGATGTACATAAACAGCATATCACCGAGGGTGTGGTTGAAGCGCTCTGTCATTCCATTGGTCTGGGGATGATGGGCGCTTGTAGTGCGGTGAACGACGTGGCACTCACGCAACAATGCTGTGATGTGGTCTGACAAGAATACGCGACAACGATGACTCAGTAACTCTCGAGGTGCTCCATGACGTAATACGATGTTGTGAAGAACGAAAGTCGCAACGTCTTTTGCTGTAGACAAGGGAAGGAATGAAGCTTCGGCATACCGCGTGAGGTGGTTGACGGCAACTATGATTCAGTGGTTACCGTCTGCTGTGTTGGGAAGGAGACCATAGATATCGATGCCGACACAGTCGAATGGTCGAATGGGCATGGTGAGGTTATTAAGGTACCGCTGCCGTGATGAGGGAGAGGTTTTCGTCTCTGGCACGTCGAGCAGGCGCGAACGTATTGTCGTATAAAACGGTACATATATTGTCGTATAAATGGAGCAGTATGGTAGAAAAAGTCTTCAGGAAATCTACGTGGCCACATTGGGGGTCGTAAAGAAACGTGGAAGAAATTTCAGATCTCCGATGACGTGGAATCACGAGTAGCCACTGACATCTACTGGGTGCGTAGTCGCGTCGGTACAGGACGTCGTCGCGAGTGGTGAAGTGCTCGACTTGCCGATGCAACGTGCGAGATGGGGAGGGGGAAACCGTCTACCCAGCCATGATTTCTAGAATCGAAGCAACCCAAGGGTCCTTGCGTTGCTCTGATGGCTTGTCGGCGATGGTGACGGCAGTGGCATCACAGGTTAGTTTCGTAGGAGGCCGGGTCAGGAGGTAGGGGTGAACGGAGAGGGCGTCTGCGTCCGGATGTTTCCTGCCGGCGCGATAGACCATGCGGATATTTTATATTCTTGGAGGCGTAACGCCCATCGGGCGAGGCGACCGCTTGGATCCTTCAGTGACGACAACCATCAGAGGGCGTGGTGATGAGTCACGACGTCAAAAGGGCACCCATACACGTAAGGTCGAAATTTCTCTATCACCAAATAATGCCGAGGCATTCGTTTTCAATGATGATATAGTTTATTTCAGCTTTGCTTAGAGTTTGTCTTCTGTAGGCACCGACGTACTCTTGGAAGCCGTCTTTCTGCTGTGCTAGAATAGCGCCAAGCCCGACACCACTAGCGTCAGTGTGGATCTCTGTGGGTGCCAACGGGTCATAGTGTCGCAGAATAGGCGGCGACGTGAGGAGGCGGCGCAGCGCATTTAAAGAATTGTTACAGGTGGCAGACCAGGCTGAAAGCTCTCTAGAGCCGGCGAGAAGCTTGGTCAAAGGAGCGATGATTGTAGGGAAATTCAGGACGAAGCGCCGGAAGTAAGAGAAAAGGACTATGAAGCTTCGGAGCTCTTTCATGGTGGTGTGTTTGGGAAGCGCTGAAATGGCTGTAAGGTTGGAAGGGTCAGGAAGGATGTCGTCTTTTGAAACAACGTGGCCAAGGATCGTAAGCTCTCAAGCAGCGAAATGGCACTTTTCAGATTCAGTTGCAGCCCTATGGCAGAAATACAAGCGAGGACTTTGTCGAGGTGGAATAAATGGGTTGCGAAATCAGTTTAAAAGACGACAATGTCATCTAAATAACAAAGGCAAACGTTCCATTCGAGGCCTTGAAGGATAGAATGCATCATTCGCTTGAAAGTAGCTGGCGCGTTGCAGAGGCCGAAGGGCATGACTCTGAATTCGTAAAGCCCGTCGGGCGTGATGAAAGCTGTGTTCATGCGATCAGCCTCTTTCATGGGTACATGCCAGTATCCAAAGCGCAGGTCTAAAGAAGAGAAAAATTCGGCTCTCTGTAGGCAGTCCAAGGCATCGTCAATGCATGGCAGCGGATAGACGTCCTTGCGCGTGATTTGGTTGAGACGTCGGTTGTCCCCGCAAAACCTGATGGATCCGTCCTTCTTCACCAACACAACTGGAGAGGCCCAGGGACTGCTTTACGGTTCGATTATGCCACGTGTCAGCATATCGGCAGCCTGTTCATTGATGGCACGGCGTTCGGTAGTTGACACACGATATGGATGCTGTCGTAATGACGTCTCTTGACCGGTATCTATACGGTGAACAACAGATGACGCTCGACCTAAGGAAGGCTGATTGTGGTCAAGCGAGGCTCGAAAATGCTGGAGAAGCTTGATCAGCTGTTCCAGCTTCCAAGGCGTGAGGGGGCAATCAATGTACTTGCGGAATACATCCATAGGTTCATTAGCGTCAGTTGCGGGTGTAATGGCACCAGTCGGTAAAAATGGCTTGTCTGGATAGATCGGGTCTTCAAAAATACAATTTAAGGTCTCGAGGCTTCCCAGACACTCGGCGCGTAGCAGGATGTACGGACAAGCAGAAGCGTTGCATGCATAAAGTACCGCGGAACCATTGGAAAAGTTGATGACGGCAAACGGGAGGACGATGGTTCGGTGGTGCACACTAGCTATAATGGTTGGAACAGGAGCGTCGAGTTAGTAGTAGCAGGGGAAAGCACAGACACTAGGACGGAGGACAATGGCGCGTTGTGGACGTCTGCTGCGGCAAACACTATTGAGGGACTGTGGTGATGGATATCATGACAGGGTTCGTCAACGTGAGATCAGTACGAGCACAGTCGATGAGGGCCTGATGGGTAGAAAGGAAATCCCATCCTAGTATGACGTCGTAAGATGAACGTGGAAGAAGAACAAAGTTGACGGTGTACCGAACATCTTGAATAAAAACGCGTCCTGTGCAGTGAGCCGTCGGCGCAATGAAATGGGAGGTGGCTGTACGTAGAGCAAGATTTGTAAGTGGCGTTGTAACTTTTCTCAAATCGCGACAAAGTGCACGTACAGCAACACCTTCTAATAGCAGATCAATTCTATTGGGCGGACAAAGAGGAGGTCTTGGAGAGTTTAACGACGACGCAGTTCTTGCCTCCGGAACAGCGGCTGTCAGTTTTTCTCCCGAGCGGGGCTCGTGCGCCGAAGCTCGTGCGCCGCGTGGGGACAATGAGTCGGTGATAGAGGAAGATGGTCGCCGAGGATTCTGTTCAGCCTGGTAATTTGCAGAATTCCCATTGTCTGGAGGCTGGAAGTGGCGACGGCGACAGTACCATGCTATATGTCCCACAAAACCCCCTGCAAAACGGATGGGTCGATTATCAAAGGTGCTCCATGGGTTAACGTCAGAAGGTGCAGGGGGCGAAATAGGATGGGGTGCCGTGTATGTAGGCAGTGTCGTAGGGTAGGAGGACCCAGTGCTCTGGTTTGCGCCAGAGACAGGTTGGGCTAGAGGTCTAGCGACTGCGGCAGCGTAGGTAAGCGGGGTAGGAACAGATGGCGATGGAGGCAGTGCGTGCGTGACCTGTGTCTCAGTGACCTGGCGTAGACTTCGGTCTAACGAGGTCACTGGCCCCGCCGTGGTAGTCTTGTGACTAAGGTACTCAGCTGCTGACCCGCAGGACGCGGGTTCACATCCCGGCTGCGGCGGCTGCATTTCCGATGGAGGCCGAAATGTTGTAGGCCCGTGTGCTCAGATTTGAGTGCACGTTAAAGAACCCCAGGAGGTCGAAATTTCCTGAGCCCTCCACTACGGCTTTTCTCATAATCATATGGTGGTTTTGGGACGTTAAACCCCACATATCAACGAGGTCACTGGCTCGGATGCTTCGGCCACAAGAGAAAGTTGACGCGCAACTTCTTCACGAAAGAATTGTTTGATGTAGGGCAGTAAGACGGTGTGACCAGCAGCGACGTCGCGGACGAGGGCGGAAACTTCAGCCGTATCTTCAGCGGCCCTGCGTGTCGAGACACGCTGCTTACGCAACTCATCGTACTCCTGAGCTGGACAACGTCGGTGACAGTCTGTGGATACCTAGTGAAGAGCATCTGGAAGGTATCATTTTCAACTCCTTTGATGATGTGTTTGATTTTGTCGCGTTCGGTTAGAGATTCATCGACACGCTTGCAAAAAGACAAGACATCTTCGATGTAACTTGTAAAGGTCTCGTCTCTGCACTGGACTCGAATACGAAGACGCTGCTCCGTGCGAAGCAGGAGCACGGCGGGACGACCGAAGACCGCGGTGATGGTGTCTTGAAAGTGGACCAGTTGGTGATTTCGCCTTCGTGGTTCTTGAACCAGAGGATAGCCATTTCAGCGAGGTAAAAGCGCAAGTTTGTGAGCTGGTCACAGGCGTTCCGTTTGTTGGAAGCGCTTACGATTTCGTACTCGACGAGCCAGTCCTCGAGGTCTTGTTCGTCGTTGCTGCAAAAAATTGGTGGGTCGCGTTGCCGAGGCACGCCAGTACAGTAGACTGTCGTTGGTGGGGCTGCTTGAGAAGAGCCAGGAACAGTCATGGTGAACGATGAGGGTAGCGTCCGATTGCGAAGTTCCAGGTTGATGGGAACCCTGGCTCCTCCCCCACTTAAAATAGAGGTGTTGTATCAGTCTGACCTATGTTGTGGGGCAGAGGCTCGGCAGTAAAAGAAGTGTCTTGCAGCCAAAAACGTTGCTTTACAAGTGGTGGAGAGTGCTTTCCGGTCCCCAGGTCCTCTTCCTGCAGCGATTTTTTGTTATCTTTGACAACGGACAATCCCTGGAGCTCCAGTCGGGTCGCTGTCTGCGCAGTCAGCCTACGGTCATGTCGCAAGACGAGCACAACAACACGGCGCCATCCACCCGCCTGCACCCCTGGGCATGCCTTCTTGGACTGTCACCGCCCCTAAAAAAGATCCACCGTTGTTAGCCGGCCTTCGCGGTGAAGACGTTGAAGACTGGTTGGACGAGTACAACTGTGTGAGTGCGCTTAACTATAGGCATGATTCTGTGAAGCTGTCCCGCGTACCGTTCTATCTGATGGGTGTCGCTAAAACATGGTTTCTCAACCATCAGCTGGATTTCCCAGACTGGGCTACCTTTAAGCAGCAGCTCTGTCAGATATTTGCCAACCCTTCTGTATGTGCAGACATTGCCAAACGTAAGCTTGCTGAACGTGTCCAACACTCCGGAGAGTACTATACTTCATTCATTGAAGATATTCTTGCCCTATGCCGTCGCGTCGACAGCTCGATGGCGGAGCATGACCACGTTCGCCACTTGCTCAATGGCATAGGCGCCATCGCATTTAACGCTCTGGCGGCAAATAACCCGACCACGGTCACCGATATCATCAGTACGTGTCAGCGACTCGATTCCCTTCAACTGATACGTTTACAACCTGAAACAGCAGATATCAGGCCAACGCATGATGGTGAGCTCCGTGCGCTGATATGGTCCATGATCCGCGAGTAGCTGCAGCTCCAGGTCACCTCGTCATCTGGTGAGCTCCGCATGACGCCTTCTGCAGGCAGCCTCCGCAACATTGTGAGGGAGGAACTAGCGTCCATGACGCGTGAGCAAGTTCCGAGCTCGCATACCACTCCATAACCGACGTACGCTCAGGTGGTTGCAGCGTCACCTCCTCAACAATCACCACAGTATGGGGCAGCTATGCAGCCTTCACTACATGTCCTCGCCCCGAGAGCAACGCCTAATTCTTTTCTAGCCTGGCGTCCATCTAGACTAATTTGCTACTATTGCGGAATACGCGGCCACATCTCACGGTTCTGTCGTCGACGTCAACAAGACGAAAGGCGTGGCTATGATGACTTCGAGAGGGAGGAGTTTGTCCCTGCTCCACAACATCGTCACCCATACCAACTGTACCAACAGCCACAATAAATCCCGATCTCACGTCAGCGCAAAAGCGAGAACTTTTGGATATGCTTCAAAAACACAGCGCTTCTTTTTATGTATCTTCCAAGCTTCTGGGTCGCAGTTGTGTCGCGGTGCATCGAATTGAAACGGAAGCCAATACAATCGTACGCCGCTGCCCATATCGAGTGTCATCCGCAGAGCGGAAAATCATCGAGGACAACATTGCTGATATGCACAAACGAGATGTTATCCGGCCTTCGTTCAGCTCGTGGTCATCACCTGTAGTGATAGTCCGAAAGAAGGATGGTTCGGTGCGATTCTGCGTCGATTACCGAGCAGCTAATAAGATCACGCGTAAAGACGCCTACCCGATGCCACGAGTCGTCGACGCACTTGACTCTCTGCAAAGTGCTGAATTTTTCTCCAGCCTCGATTTACGGCCTGGTTATTGGCAAATACCTATGCACGAAGCGGACAAAGAAAAAGCTGCCTTTGCAACATCAGATGGGCTGTATGAATTCAACGTCATGCCATTCGGTTTATGTAACGCTCCTGCCACGTTTGAACGCATGATGGACACAGTTCTACGCAGCCTAAAATGGAAAGCAAGCCTCTGTTCTCTAGATGACATCGTCATTTTCTCATCTTCTTTTCGTCAGCATCTTGAACGTTTGGACGAAGTTTTGACGTGTATTTCCAGTGCTGCACTTCAGCTTAACAGAAAAAAATGCCATTTCGTCAACAAGAACATCAAGGTGTTAGGCCACCTTGTCAGCAAAGATGGCATTTGTCCGTATCCTGACAAGCCTGCTGCCGTGATACGCTTCTCTCGGCCAGAAAATCAGAAACAACTACGAAGTTTGCTGGGCCTGGCATCTTACTTCCGCCGCTTCAATAGTCATTTTGCTGCCATCGCGTCGCCTACTGCACAAGCTGCTGACATCCGTCTCAACTTTTGCTTGGAACGACGACTGCGAGCGTGCCTTTCAAGCCCTCAAGAATGCTTTAACGTCCGAACCTGTTCTGTGCTATTTCGACGAGAACGCACCTACATGTCTGCACACCGACGCGAGCGGCCATGAAATTGGTGCAGTTCTTCTACAACGGGATGCCACTTCACGGGAAAGAGTTATAGCATATGCTAGTCATGCTCTTTCGGCTGCTGAAGAGAACTACTCCATAACCGAACAGGAGTGCCTTGCTGTCGTTTGGGCCATACAAAATTTCGACCGTATCTTTACGGACGCCACTTCACGGTTATTACAGACCACCACGCCTTGTGCTGGCTCTCGACACTGAGAAACTTGTCTGGTCGCCTCGGTCATTGGGTGCTCCTCCTACAAGAGTACAATTTTGACGCCATCTATAAGTCTGGTAAAAGACACCAAGATGCGGATGCTCTCTCTCGCTGCCCCCTTCCGCTTTCATCATCAAGTACGTCAGCTTATTGCTCGTCTGGTGGGCAAGGCACAGCGTCACCCCTCACATTATCACACTTTGGGGTTATCGACACGCCGGCTTCAAATCGCTACACCGAGTTCGCCACACGCCAGCGTGATGATCCATATTGCAATCGCATTATCCAACGCCTAAGTGGCGTATCATCTACTCCTAATGCTAGATTGCGCCGACAACTACGACAATTTAAGCTCGATAACAATGTGCTCCATCGTTATGTTTACACTACTGATGGACACCGCTGGGTTCCAGTACTTCCGCGTTCTCTACGTCATCAAGTCCTCGAAGCTTTTCATGACGACCCAAGTGCAGGCCACTTGGGATTTCACAAAACACAAAGCTGCATCAGAAACCGTTTCTCCTAGCCAGGCATCTCTACCTTTGTGGTCAAGTACGTTGCATCTTGCCATCTGTGTCAACGATGGAAGCTACCAACTTCGTCTCCTGCTGGCCTTCTGCAAGCTATCCCGTGTCCCGAGACTCCATTTGCCATCGTTGACATAGACCTACTCGCACCTATCCTCACCACGCCAGCAGGTAATTGTTGGATTGTGACTGCTTTCGACCACCTGACACGGTACGCAGAGACTGCTGCACTGCGCACAAGTTCTGCTTCAGACGTTGCAGACTTCTTTCGCAACGCCATTGTATTGTGTCACGGTGCACCTCGCGTCCTCCTGAGTGATTGCGGCAAGACGTTCCTGTCCACCATAATCGAAGCCCTGCTCACAACCTGTGGCACAGTACATAGGACGACGTCAGCCTACCATCCCCAAACTAATGGGCTGACAGAGAGATTTCATCGGACATTAACAGACGTGCTGTCAATGTACATCGCACCAAACCACAACAACTGGGATACAATTTTGCCTTTTGTGACGTTTGCCCATAACACCACTGTTCAAAGAACTACTGGCTACTGGCCTTTCTACCTCGTGTACGGCCGGTCACCGACATTCACCATCGACGTCTCTTTCCTAAATGTGCCAACTGACGCCTCGGCAAGCGTATCAGAGCAGTTCATCACAAGACTTGAAGAATGCCGGCAACGGGCTCGCCTTAATACAGAAGCCAATCAGCAAGATCGCAAGCAACGCTACGACAGCTTTCATCGCGACGTCTCCTTCAGTGCGGGGGATGAAGTGTTGCTTTGGACGCACATTCGTACTCCAGGATTGTGTGACAAGTTTCTGTCACGCTTCATTTGACCTTATTCAATCAATGAACAAACGTCCCCAGTGAACTATCGTGCGACTCCCACCGACATTTCTTCGGATCGTCGCTGTCGTGGTTCGGAGATTGTCCACGTATCGCGTCTGAAGCCATTCGTTCGACGTTCCCTTTCCATCTAAGACGCGTCCGGGCTGGCCGCCTACACATGAGGGGAAAATAAGTGTGAGCATTATTCATACGCGTCATCTTATATGTACATACTCATCATCATCAGTCTGACCTGTGTTGTGGGGCAGAGGCTCGGCAGTAAAAGGAGTGTCTTGCAGCCAAAAAAGTGGCCTTACAATATATATATATATATATATATATATATATATATATATATATATATATATATATATATATATATATATACAAAACTGTGTGGGTAGGAATCACTACGCCGGTTAAGCTTAAAAATGGGCCATCTTTCTGAACCCTGATGGGATGCGATGCAGCAGTTCTGCACATCGAAACATGATAATCATGGCATCGCTATTGAAGAAACGTGCACCATAGCAATGGTGCATTTCAACATTGACCATTTTGGTGGATTATGGTGGTGAAAATGAAAGTGACACATGGTGTGTGATGGCGTATGGTGGAGCGGATGGTGGATAGCGCGCTCCAGCCGGCAGTGCTGGAGCGGGAAGCAGCGTCAGAACCACCGTCACGAGCGGTCACTAAAAAATAATAAAAATAGCTGTATAAAAAGCGATAAAGACTTGCGCAAAAAAAAAGATGTGCGACGCTGCGGAATCCAACCTGCCTGCCACCTTCGAATTCCCAACTGAGCGCACCAACCACTGCGCCACACCGACAGATGGCAGTTATGATGTTAAAGAAGTTGTCAACTCAAAATCTCACTGTTTGACTTCAGTTTTGTTTGTCGCTTACTCGAGATCGACGAGATCTTCACCTGGTGCTAACATTTTTACATTTGATAAACACGAACAAGTGCTGCCTGTAATGATTGCCACTGCGATATTGGCAACAGCGCTATGCTTTTGTTACGACTCACAACCGCAAGAAAAAAAAACTCAGTGGGCTGAAGAGCCGGTAGAGTTTATCGGTGCTTTCTGCCAAGTGTGATATGCATTTCTCGCTCCTTCCAAGGGGCAATATCTGTTCAGGCTCATTCGATAGATGCGCCCATACAATTAAATGTGATGTTTTTCGCGCAACGCAAAGCGCAGTCGTGCCAATGCAGCACTGTTGCTCTGTCGTTAAGAAGCAACTGCATAACGGCTTGGCCAAAATGAATACAGTGCGCCAGAAACATTATGCTATCATATTGGTTCAATAGGCATGCGAATTGACCAGTCTGTGTTCTCGCATAAGAGCCAGTGAATTGCCGGCGTCTGCGACTGGCGGCTGTCGGTGAGGGGAGGCGTATACTTGGTGGAAGTGCTGCAAGTGCGTCGCATCGATATTTGTCGCTTCTTGGAAGGACACCGTACACAATAAAAAAGGCTTCATTCAGGTTAAATGATGGCATATATGCGCTGTATTGTCACTTTTACTCGTCAAAATAGTGCATTCTGAAACTCAGAAGCACCGATACCACTTGTACGGGGTCGGTAGAATTAACCTTTGGTGGAAATTATGCTGGTAGAACAGAAGGGTGAAAGTCAAATTCACTGGGGCTTGTCTCGACACTTGTCGAAAGTGAAAGTTTATCCATATTCGCACTCACTTTGTTAACTTGAAAGTACGGCTCAAGCAATAGAGTGTGCGATAATTGCCAGGATTGCGTTTAGAGCGTGGTGACATTTAGTGACCACTGTGTTCTGCTCTAACATTAAAACGGGCAATTGAGAACTGGAGCTCATTTATTGCTCGATCACTGCGCGCTGATGTAAAACATTCATTGTCACTGTTTACAGTGACACCAGTAGTCTTTTAAACATCACAACAAAGAAACACATCGCGGTCGTCAAACTGAGGTAAGTACTAGCACGAAATGTGAACATATTCACGGCCACGTATTCTACGCTCCACGAAAAATGAAGCGTTGTTCACACCACTGGAATAAAAAATAAACGTGCTTGAAAACATAACAAGCGGCGTTAGTTCCTTTTCACCATAAACAAATATTTCTGCGCATACAAGACTAAAACGCTATAAATAAATGCTTTCACATACTGTCATATGCTTTTTCATCATGTTACCATCATCCAACAAGCTTTCATTGCGCCATCGTCATCCACATTGCTCACCACACCTTCCACCGAACACCTTTTGCCACGCCACCATCAGCCGGTCTTTTCCACCGTCGCCACCATAGGCTCGCCACCACCGCCACCATCTGCCATCATTGTTTTTTCACTCTCGCCGTTATCAGCCCTTATCCACTAATACTTCCACCATATCCACCCATGATTCCAGCATCCACCAACCCAGGACTTCCAATAGAAATATGGAGGTCATGTACGGCATAATTTACGTCCATCACTTAAAGTTGTGCTCATTGTGAAGTGACATATCAACCTTACTCATTCGTGCTTCGTTTATCATTGATTCCCCAAGTACGTGGGATCTGCCAATATTTTTCCGTCGCAACATTCTAAGCCGCAAAGGACGAAAAGAGGTCTCTGGTTCGTCTTTTTGGGGGGTAACTGCATTGCCTCAACCATTAGTCTCTGAAGGATGAACGGTTCATTCTTTCGGAAGTAACTATCAAGAAACGAACTGTTCAGTTCTCAGTGTGTTTGAGAGACGAAATGTTAAGGAGTAAAAATTTCCCATTTATTAGAGGAAGGGTCTGCATAGGGACAAATTGTTACTCTCATCAGTTGCTCGTTCTCGAAAAAAATAAATTTAGTACAATTTATGGTCCAAATACCGAGAACTTGGAGGTTGATGAACGCATTTGAGGGCGTATGACACCCATACACAAGAAGTAAATTCAGAAATAACTACGGCAAAATCACGACAAACACAGGATTCAAACTATAGTGACCATTGGATCAGCGGTAGCGTATGCTAACCACCTACTACACCACATTACAGTTCGTAGGAGTAAAATTACCGGAGCTCATGTAGGCACCGTCTAGATGCCGCGCGTTCTGCAATGCTCCTAAACTATAAAAGATTTCTTATTGATCTTAAGCCTTCAGTGTTTGGCAAAAAAACGATTGATGATCACGTTCGTGAAAATGTGAAATACGTTGAATGGGTATTCCTGCGCGCGTGATTCGGGCGCATTTTTATGCTTGACCAGCTTATACGTATATATAAATGTTCCAGTATATGTTGCCGCCACTGTGCCGAGCTTCCTTGCTTCATAGAGTACAGAGCGTGGTAGGTAATCTCGTTAGGCGAAAACGTCTGTCTCATGACCACAAAATTAGAACGTTCAAAGAAACAGCCAAGTTTATTCAGCGACTCGTGTCAATTCTACAGCTTCATACACACGCACACACACACACACACACACACACACACACACACACACACACACACACACACACACACACACACGCACCAATTCAGCCCCTTTTATTAGAACCAAATATACACTCTAAGAAAGACCATGAAAAAAGATGCTTCACTGAAATGGATGCTGTCCAGCCGACTTATCGAAGTGCAACCAGCCCATCGACAACTACTGAGAGCATGTTCATAGCTGCAATGTATGGACATTCCTCGGAAGGCACAACGCTTTCATTCATCGGTTTCCTTAAAAGTAATTGCAGAAGCATTCACTATTTCAGGTATAGCTGCTCGTGCACATTTAGTAACGTCCGATCGCGTAAAAATTAGACGAAAACTGGTTTTTCACTGAACCCGTCATAATTAATGCCATGAAAGGGTTGAAAACTTGTTATGAAACTCGAGAAGCCCGTTCTCGAGTTTAATGCTTGAATGTTTTACTGCGATACGTGTGTGGGCTAACCTATTTATCAATGAAGCTCGCGCTTTATTTTAGAGCTTTGAAACTGAAACATACTTAGCATCGCTACAAACGAGCGAAATCACCGACGTGGTCACCGACGGCCTGTGTTAGCGGTGTCATGCCAAGCGAGGCATGCAATCTTACCAGTTGATCTTCCTAAATCTTTTGTTTACCTCGTAAATAATTACATTGTGTGGAGTTTTAGTGAACTTTTTTATAAAATGCGGAAATCTCTGATAAAAAATGTTTAATTGTGCTGCACCAAAAGAACAACAATTTGTGAACAGCTGTAGTCGATAGAGCCAATGGCTTTACGTTTCGATGGCTCATGCACATTTGACATTCTGTAGCAGATGGGGCCACTCTCGCTACGCTGTGTAGTGCGAGCTCGATAATCATGCGGGTTTTCTTCGCGAAGAACGTGAGTGTTAAAAAAACGGTGCTCGTTATATATCAACAGCGCAGAGGTAAATCTCGCGGAGTGATGGCGGTCTTGTTTACACTCATCTTTGCAGCGATATTCTTGTGGGCGCGTGGCATTTTGATAGCGTAGCACTTCATTTCAGTATTCCAGCGCAGAGATGATTCAGTGCACAAGAACAGCAGCCGTAACCACATAACGATAACACATCCACATCCCACCACTACACAAACGAGGGTCACCTTGAGGAGAACACCATGCCGCGCATTGATACAGCTTGAGGGCGAGCACCTTTTTTTTTTGAAGATGGGGGTTTACACATTTGCTTATGTTTACGCTATTTAAACAATCTTACTTTGCTCTTGACGCAGTTGCCGAAGTTCTCATGACCATTTTGCACTAGGTCAAACTGTTAACAGCCCATTTCTTTTTGTAGCTATTTGCTTACGCGAATGGTTACCATTCTTGCCAGACCGCCTCTGCGCCGGCACGTTCCGCGGGATTAGGCGTTGCTCCGCATGGTCTAAAAGTTGTTCCCTCTATTTGCACGTGGCACTCTCGTCTTACAAGACTAACTGTTGGTTTCAGAACGGAAATGGAGCATTTACTCTCGTTTCACTCCCTTTCCACTCCTTTGCTGCTTAGGGTGTAATATGTTTACTATATTTCATGCAAGCACGTAATAACATAGTGAATCATGTTTGCCTTACGTATGTGCGCACATTGTGCAGCCGAAATTGCAAGATGCCCATGTCAGCCACCTATGAAACGGGAAGCAGCTCTTTACTAACCTATGTAATTATGTCCTCTTTACTAACCTATGTAACCTATGTCCCTCCGTACCGCCCCCTTCCCCTCTACGCATGTTTGCGACTCGTGCCGGCCTAGCAATACATCGGCAAAACTGTTGCTCTCCTCCCCTCTCTCGCCTCGCAAGGCGAACGCAGGCAGCGTCTCATCCCGCCATGCACTCGCAATTTTGGAGGCCATGTCACGAGGCGAGATGGCGCTGGTAGTACTATCATCAGGGCATGTTTTTGAGCGCTTCTGATTGACTGCGCAGATAAGTGTTTTTGCATGTCTTGAGCTTGCTTTTTTAATTGATAAGGCGGTACTTTAAACCTTTGTAGCATTTATTACATTGTGCGGCTATTTCGGGGGTTAGTCCCAAGGTATTTACTTGTTATAGTGTGTGTCGTTTTTCTCTTGCCACCCCGTGTTGGAGGTGCACATACACCGAAAACTCAAATTTTTGTAGTAGAGCTTAGACTTTCGTTTTTTCGAAGGGCAGCATCCGTCGAGTGGCGTGTTATGTAATTATCGAGTGGGAGAATTCATATGAAAAATTGGGATCAAAAAGCATTGCTAAAAAGCCTGTGAAATGTAAAGGTTGCGGGGTGGGCTTGAAAATAGACGCAAATGCAGATGCGAATGCAGAGTAGGTGGACGCCAAGTGTATGCAATGTGAGGTCAAGGGAAAAATGGGGAAAATGATGGTTGCACAGAGTGAACTGCTGATGAGAATCGCCGAGCTCGAGATTGCTTTGGGGACAGAATCAGAAAAAAATGAGAGCTCTGAGATAAAAGCTCAATTCCGCCGAGTAGGAACTAGCGAAGGTGAACAATGGAGGGGCTGATGAAGAGAACGGTAGGGCACCGGCAACCAGAACAGCGGAGAAGAAAGTGGAAGAAGTTTGAAAAACAAAAACAGGTTCAGTTGATTCAAAGTTCGGAAGACCCAGCTTCAGGAAAGTAGTGGTGGGCTTGCGAGGGGACAAAGTAGTATGGCTTCACAGGTGCAAGTGACCCGCAGGTGCAGGACACTCGAGCCTAAAAGTCACAGCACGTGATAATCACCGGAGGTTTGAATTTAAATCGATGCGCAGAAGCAATCAGAGAGAGGGTAAGAGGTGACGAGAAGGTTGAAATAGGGACGTTCCCAGGACGCAAACTGGATGCCGTCATGAGGCAAGCGAGCACAAAACTCAAAACTACAGCAGATGAATGAAACTTCGTGATAATTGCAGGCGGTTTACACGATGTCCTAATTGATGATACGGCAGAACAAGCGACTACACTGATAAAAGGGGTCGATGACATGCGCGCCATTTCTCCTCAGTTACAGGTAGTGATGTGCACAATACCGGAAGCACAGGTGCATGACGACCACCTGTTAAAAGCGGTTTTCAAAGCAAACAAAGAGGTATGGCCGATGAGTCGAGAGAAGGGTCTTGAGGTGGCGGAAAGTAAACAGAGAGGTACATAGGTAAGGTGGTTTTCAACGATACAGAATTCACTTCGATGGCAGGCTACGTCATGAGGTAGGCTGGCGACTTGCAGGACGCACAGTAGCTTTTTTTTGTGGGGTGCGTGGGCTCTTCGGGGTCCAAGATAGTGAGTAATGAGGAAAACAACCAGGGGTACTCTTTGACTGGTGGTATATACAGCTACGGTTGCAAAGAGGCTGCAATATCCAAGACAAGTAGAGTCCGGGGCAGGAATCAGTGTTTGCACGAGGGCCGAGCCACTTCAGACGTAGGGTATTAACATGCAGAGCTCCAGGAAAAGGCTGATGTGGGAAGCGATAGAAGAACAGCTAAGGAAGGAGAAGCTCGTGGTATATGGGGTTGGTGGAAACACAACTTCGAGACATGGAACAACCACCTAACAATCCAGTCAACGCACGAGAATATTGTAATTGAACAAAAGGCAGGAGAAAGGGGGGTGGTATTGGGGCATTCATTCATAAAACTGCAGACTGGCAAGGGATCAAGCAGGAGTGCAAGGAGCATTTATGGCTGAAAAGGAAAGTGGCAGGGCGAATGACGTTCGTGGGTTTTGTATACTTGTGGACAGGGGAAAAAGGCAAATCGGAAAATCAACAAAGACTGCAGTGCATAAAAAAATGACAATTAGGAACTAGGAGATGAGTGCGAGTTAAATATATTAAGAAATATTAATGCACATATAGAATATATGGACGGTTGTATTTACCCAAAATGCAGAATTCTAATGAATATGTGTGTTACGCATGATTTATACATTTGGAACAGCCCCGAGAAAGGCAAAGGGCTGATAACACGGGAGGTGGGAAGCCTGCTGTCGGCGATAGATTGATTGACTGATTAAAACTTTGTTTTTTTCCTGAGAAGACGCAGGGGGGACCCCGCGCCACCCGGCTAATCGCACATTGGGACCGTCAAGCCGAGCTTGGCGGCCCGTTCACGGGCACTCTGGACGGCCAGGCTTTGATCAATAAGCTCGAGGCTGCGTAAGAGCGCCGCCCACCTGTCCTCGCTGATGGCGGGGCCGATGGCTTCACATTCCCACAACACATGATTGAATGTGGCTAACAGTCCACAAGCGAGGAAATCCGCACTTGGATACCGTTCAGGGTAAATGGCACGAAGAACCACAGGGTTAGGATACGCACTGGCTTGCAATAGTCTTAGGGTGACTGCTTGCGCCTTGCACAAGGCCGGGTGTGGGAGAGGGAATACCCTTCTTGACAGATAGAAGTGCTTTGTTATTTCGTTGAACATAAGTAAGGGTTCCCAGCGAGGCAGAGCGACTGTGGAGGCGGCGCGGTCAGTGAGTCCGCGCACGGCCTCGTGTGCGCCCTCGTTCGGGTTAGAGGTAAAGCCCTCAATCGACTCCAGGTGAGCGGGAAACCAAATGAGAGAATGGGGCGTGATACTCTCGACGCTTTGGAGAATGCGGAGGGTCTGAGGGGCTACCATGCCGGTTTCGTAAGCTTTGATAGCTGCCTTGGAGTCGCTGTATATTGACTCTCTGCGACTATCTAGCATAGCCAGCGCGATCGCAACCTGTTCTGCTATCACGGGCTTCGATGTGCACACTGTGGCGGAGGAAGTGAGCTTGGAGTTTCAGTCGACGATGAAAACAGCGAATGCCTCTTGTTGGACATATGGCGCACCATACACAAAACTTGCATCAGTGGGGTTGCTACGGACGTGCTCGAGCAGAGCTCCACCCCTGGCCCCACGCCGGCCGACGTTGTGCGCAGGGTGCATATTGCGGGGAATGGGTGCAATGCGCAGTTGAGACCTGATGTCTCTGGGAATCCGGATAGAAAAGGGGCACTGGTCAATAGAGTTGTGGCCCAAATCATCGAGTATCTTGCGGCCCAATTTGGTTCCGGAAAGCCTGAGCAGCTGTGAGCGCTCTTGCGCCTCGATTATCTTTTCGAGTGTATTGTGAACACCGAGCTTGAAAAGGTTTTCAGTGCGAGTGCTTACAGGCAAGCTGAGCGCGAGCTCAAAGACCTTTCTTATTAGGGAATTGAGCTTACTTCTCTCTGCAACATGCCAATTATACATGGCCGCCGAGTACGAAAGGTGGCAGAGCACAAACGCATGTATGATGCGGATGAGATTGTCTTCCTTGATTCCCCAGCACCTGTTGGTGATCCTCCGGATGCGGCCGAGAGCACTTTCCGTCTTGGTAGTGATCTGTCTCAGTGCAGCTCCGTTAGCGCCGTTGGACTCGATATACATTCCCAATATTAGGAGCGAATCCACTCTGGGCACTGGGGACCCGTCACTAGTGAAAAGCCGTATTTCACTTGGAGACGCAGGTTTCCAGTCACGGTGGCCGCCGCTTTGGGGACTTTTCTTGTAGAGCAGAAGTTCATATTTCGATGGGGAGCACCTGAGACCGATGGGACGGAGGAAACGTTCGGTCACGTCGATTGCGCGCTGCATGGCTTCCTCAACTTGACCATTGCTTCCGCCGGTGCACCAGATGGTTATATCATCTGCGTAGATGGTATGATTGATTCCTTGAATCTTCGCGAGTTCCTTGGAGAGCCCGATTATCACGATGTTAAATAGTGTTGGTGAAATAACTGAGCCCTGAGCCGTGCCGCGTAAACCGAGGTTGATTTCTCATGAGAAGTACCCTTCGATCTTGAGCTTGGTAGTTCTCTGGTAAAGAAAGGATCTCACGCAGTCGTTCGTAGACCCTCTTCCCTAGCCCTAGGATGGCAATCGACTGGAGAATAAATTCGTGAGAAACGTTGTCGAAAGCCTTCTCCAGGTCTAATCCAAGGATGGCTCTGGTATCTCCTGTGCTCCGGTCAATGATCTGATGCATTATCAGCTTCATGGCATCCTGTGTCAAGAGACCAGCTCTGAAACCAATCATATTTTGGGTGTACATGTCATTGGTCTCGAGCTGCACCTTCAGTCGGTTCAGAAGGGCGTGCTCTGTGACCTTACCGACACAGGAAGTTAAGAAAATCAGTCTTAGATTATCTATTCCTGGTGCTTTACCAGGTTCCGGGATTAAAACTGTGTAGACCGTCTTCCATTATGCGGGAACCTCCCCACTGCGCCACACTCCATTAATCTTTTGCGTAAGAAATTCGATGTAGTCATCATCAAGGTTCTTGAGCATCTTATTGGTTATGCCATCAGGGCCAGGGGCGGATTTGGCAATTAGGGAAAAGAGCGCCTGCCGTATCTCGGCCACAGTATAGTGCTGGTCCAACTCCGGCACGTCGCACCCCGCGTAGTCCGGAAACTGTGTGGGTGCAGAGCTATTCGCGCCTCGCAGATACCTCTCTATAAGCTTGTTGACAACCAATTCGTCCGGGGTAGAGTCAGTAGCAAAATGGATGGCTCGCGCGAGAGATCGCCTTTGGTTGGACCTCGTGCTGCCCTGATCGAGAAGGTGTTTCAGAAGACCCCAGCTCTTCCCAGATCTGAGCTGACCCTCGATGCTCTCACAGAGCTCATGCCATTGTTGTTTACACAAGGTTTTGCAGTGCTCCTCGATCGCCCTGTTAACCTCGGAAACCTTCTTGTGGAGCCTCCTGTTATGCTTCTGTCCCTTCCACCTCGTGAGTAGGGCTTGCTTGGCTTCTAGTAGGTGTGCCAACCTGCTGTCCATGTTTTCAACATCGAGGTCAGTGACGACCTTCTTGGTCGCTGCCGTGGCGTCATCTCTGATTGTACCATCCTTCAAAGTCTGTACCAGCCGTCAGTGCTCTCTCAGCTCTGACTTCGCGAAAAACGTCCCAGTCGACCACCTTGAATTTTTTCGTCCTAAAGCGGGCAATCGCGAAGAATACCTCGATGATGTAGTGGTCACTTCTGAGGTCTAGAGCCGTGTTGACCCATTTGACCCCATCTATATTCTTCACAAATGTCAGGTCCGGGGTGGTATCCCGACATATGGAGTTACCTCTCCTAGTGGGGAAATCCTTGTCAGTTATAAGCGTCAAGTCGGCTTTTGTCGCAGTCTGCCATAGCTCGCGTCCCTTGGGGGTATCATAAATGTATCCCTACACGCTGTGTGTGGCGTTTAAATCCCCTACGACTACAAGGGGATAACTACTGGCCATGCTCACAGCCTTTTTGAGGAGAGAGTTTGCTCTCGCCCAGCGATAACTGTGACTGCAGTATACGTTAAGAATAAAAAGGCTATTTCTTTGAAGACCCTTCTTGGGTGAGTTCATTATAATTTCAGTCATTACGTACTCAATGCCATCGGTAACTGCACCGAGGTCACGCGATAGGTAATTGTACCTTTTGCTGATAAGTGTGGCAACTCCCCTACCTCCTGAATGTGATGACACTACTAGGTAACCCGGGAGTTTGATGGGGGTGCCAGACGCAACTTCTTGAACAGCGATGATTTGGGGCTTAACATCGAGAGTTCTTAAATATTGCTGTAGAATGGGCTTTTTGTGAGTAAACCCGCCACAGTTCCATTGCGAGATTCTGAAGTTTTCGTCCACACTATCCATGTTTAAGCTTAGGGGATGGTTGAGCAGCTATAGCGGCCTGGAGGATCGCGCCCTCAGTCGGTAGCGCTAGTACATTGCGTTGTGCTGGGACCTGCAAAGAAGTCGGATCGGGGTCTCTCCACGCATCGACCTATTCTACATTGCTTATGCGTTCACTCAGTGCTCCTAATTCCATCTAGGGGTGCACCACGGCTTCCTGAATTTTCGCTAAGGTAGCCTGAATGTTCACAAAGGAAACCTTAAGTTCCGACAGTACGTTTACCGCCTCTTCTTCTTGTGTGTGCTCAACCGCTCGGCGCTTGGTTCCGCTAGGCCTATGAAGTACCTCAGACGTATCTATGGCGACCGGGGTTGGGGCGGGCTGCGCCGAAGGGGGCGAGGACGGGAGCTTTCTAATCTCCGCCATCTCCGCTGCTGGCCTACTCATTTTTTGCTAATGCGGCGCGTTTTCTTTGCTCAGCTGCTCGTTAGCTCGTCGCATCTCATCGAGCTCACTCGCGTAGGGAGAACCTCCATTCGATTCGTCATATCTAGGAGACTCACATAGATTGCGCAATAATATCACGTTGGATATGTAATCAGCTAAGGGTGGTGAACAGAGCTGAATATGGGTCCAGAAACTTAGGCAGTGATCAAAAACGTATCAAGCTGAGTATTGGAAGAGAAATTAAATGGGAAGGCGGCATTACGGGCAACCACATGATAATATTTATTAAAAAAGGCTAATACAAATAGCAACTAAAGAGATTGAGAAAATCATCACTGAGGATACTAAAACAGAATGAACGTACAAAAATTTAACTCTATTGTTTGAGTTTGAGCTTGCTAAGGTGCGAGTCAAATTAAATGAAAAAATCAAAAACAAACCAAAGTGCTGGTGGAATCAGGAAGATTAGAGATTCTTGGTAAGACGTCAGGAAGCAACCAGTGAACACAGGTATGCTAAACAGAGCGGTGTACTGGAAGATGATGACAAAATAAAATGGGATAACTTTCTGAGCTGCAGAAGGAAAGCATTCAATTTGATCATTGAAAAGATTAGAAGAAAGGGGGCCCAATGAATGGCGGAAGTGAACAAAAAGAATAGACAGGCAGCTACAAAGTTTTGGAACCATTTCAATTCTCTGAGTAATAAGGCAAACACAAAACAGACGTTTATAACTACAGTTCACGGGGTCAGACTAGACGGGGATGAGGCAATGGAATAAATAAAACAAATGATCACAGAAAAATATAAACACTAAAAAGCGCTGCATGCACCATACCCGATGAGGATGAACCAATTAAGTTAGTGGTTCCACTGTGAAAACGAGAGCAGGAAAGGGCAGAAAAAAGGGTTCCCAATAGCCCATCAACAGGCCCCGACGGCACCCCCATCATGCTAATAAAGAAATTAGGACCAAACTCTCAGCAAGCATAAGAGAGGCAGGGAGCGAAGCAATGATGAATGGTGAAGCTTTCAATGGGTGGAAACTAAGCTGAAGGAGCATGATCTATAAAGGAAAGGGTGACAGAGCACATATAGGAAGATACCGTCCTATAACACTGACATGAGTAGTTTACAGACTAGTGATGCAGATAGTAAAGGAAGAACTACAAACATGGGTGGAAAATGAGGAGGTGTTGGGAGAACTACAAAACGGGTTCTGCAAACGAAGGATGTTGGAGGAATATCTGTTTTCATCGATGGCGTGTATTGATATAGCCTTAAATTTCACAGGCCCTTGTATCTAGCATTTATGCATATCAAGAAGGCTGCTAGTGTGGTTCAAGCAAGACTTGTGGGGAATACTGGACACACTAAATGTGGAAGATAGAATAACTAATCATATAAGAATATCTTTAAAAGTAGCACGGTAGTTATCAAATTAGACGAACAGGTATCACAACCTGTAGAGATACAACGCGGGCTTCGACAGAAATGTCCTTTGTCACCCTTGTAATTTGTGCTGTATCTACAGGGACTAGAAGCCAAATTAGAGGGGAATGGACTTGGCTTTAGCTTCTCTTTTGCCAAGCAAGGAAAACAATTTGAACATTCATTACAAGCATTGAAGTATGCAGATGATAGAGTAATGATAGTTGATAACAAGGAAGATGTGCAGGGATTGATAGAGGTCTGTGGTAATCAAAGAGATACGTTAAATTTGATGTTCAGCAGGGAAAAATTGGCGATCATGATTTGTAATGATAACAAAGGCAGTGAGCATACCATACAAGAAGTCACACTAAAAAAAGTGCATAAATGCAAATAATTGGTCGTATGAATAAATAACAGGGCTGAGTATATAAGGGAGCACGAAAGATAAGTAATGACAAAGGGCACCAGGAACGTAGCTGTAATAAAAAGTAGGGCACTGTGGAACTACAATAGGTATGACGCTGTGAAAGGCATTCTGAAAGGTGTCATGGTCCCGGGTTTGACGTTTGGCAATGTGGTCTTTTGCAAGAAATCAGAAGATCGAGCAAGAATGCAAATAAACAACGTTGTATAGTTTTACTTGGTTTTGGAGCACTCGAAAATACCCTAATTCGGGGGGTACAGGGAGACATGGATGGACATCATTTGAGTGCAGGGAAGCTAGCAGCAAGATAGAATTTGAGAAGCGATCGAAAAAAATGGAAGAGGAGCGTTGGGCTAGGAAAGTTTTCAGATACTTGTACATGAAGAAGGTCGACATTAAATGAAGAAAACAAACTCGAAAATTTTCAAGCAAGTATTTACACAAAAGTAGAATACGGAACCAAAAGGAAACATTGGTTAAGAAGAAGGCGAAGGGAACAGAAAGTGGCATGTGGAAGATCGTAATGCTTGTGAAGTCGTCACTGGAGACCAACTCAACTTTTACGCAGGATATAGCAAGGGAAACGATCTACAGTAATCATCGGGGTAGTTCTCTGCTCTTCGTGGCAAGAATGGGAGTATTGCGGACCAAAACGTACCGAGCAAAATACGGAGGCACTGACACGGCAAGCAGTGCGTGTGGAGAGGAGGGGGAGACGGCTGAGCATTTGATAATGTTGTCTAAAGGATTCCACCCAATATTCCAAGATAATAGCACGGATTTTTTCAGATCATTGGGGTTTCGGGACAGTAAAAGCAAAATAGACTTTACTCGGGTATAATTAACCAAGAGGAGGCTAAGTGATTAGTGGCTACAATTGAGGCGCCAGTGAAATTCAATCCTTAAACACGCATTGATAGTCATTAGCATAATGGCTAGGTGGCATGAGCCACCGCCCAATCTAAAGGACACAGCTGCATACATTCATCCATTCATCTCAATTCCTTGCAAGGTGGTGAATTCGTTTCGAGCCTCGACTTAAGTTCCGGCTATTGGCAAATCCTCATGCAAAAAGATGATAAAGAAAAAACTGTGTTTGCAACCCCGGACGGCCTACACGATTTCAATGTTACAGCGATCGGTATATGCAATGCTCCAGCAACTATTTAGCGCATGATCGACATCGTACTGCGTGGCCTGAAATGGAAAACTTGCCTATGTTTTCTCGATGGTATTGTTGTCTTTTCATCGATGTTTCCTCAACATCTGCTACGCTTGGACGAGGTCCTGACTTGCCTTGCAGGCGCTGGTCTTCAAATTAACGCGACGAAGTGCGATGTCGCCAGCAGATCTATCAAGGTCCTCGGTCATGTCGTGAGGAAGGACGAAATTGGTCCAGACCCTGATAAAACAGCTGTGGTGCTTCGCTTCCCTCACCCTCTCAAACCAAAATATTTGCGAAGTTTCTTTGGTCTGGACTCTTACTTTCGACGATTCATACAAAACTTTGCCTCTATAGCTGCTCCACTCCACGAGTTACTTGCTTCCGGTATGCCCTTTCAGTGGTTTTAGGAATGCGAATCGGCTTTCGACATGTTGAAGGGTGCCCTCATGTCCAACCCTTTACTTTCTCGTTTTCACGATAGTGCAGCGATCTCCCTGCACACAGACGCTAGTGGCCGCGGTTTAGGAGCCGTGCTCCTGCAACGCGACAACTCTTCGTGAGAACGATTCGTTGCATACGGCAGACGCATCCTCTCCGCAGCCGAGAGGAACTACACGATCACCGAGCAAGAGTGCCTGGCCATCGTCTGGTCAGTGCAGAAATTTTGTCCCTATCCGCACGGCTGTCACTTCACAATTCTGACTGACCACCACGCTATATGTTGGCTTTCGACACTCAAGAACTTATCGGGACGCCTCGGCCGCTGGATTCAACGCCTACAAGAGGAAGAGTTTGACATCGTATACAAGTGTGGCAGAAAGCATAGTGACGCCGACGCGCTTTCTCGCTGCCCACTACCAGTGGCTCCACTCGGTTTTTCCGCAATCACTTTGCACAACACACCCTCAGAGTCCATGCCTACGGCAGTTGTCTCTCTCGCCTCTATAGACCAGCTGGCTGTGGGCACCCCCCCCCCCCCCACGGCCCATTTTATTTCTCGGCAGCTGACTGACCCATACTGCCAGCGTATTACAGGCTACCTCACTGGCAGTTCCCATCCACCTTATGCGAGGCCCCGTCGCCAACTCCCGCCATTTAAGCTGGACAATTCGGTGCTGTACCGCAAAATTTACCATCCTGACGGTGAGCGCTTGATTCCCGTTGTGCCCCGATTGCTTCGGTGTAAAGCCCCCAGAGCACTTCGTGGCCATCCGACTGCTGGTCACCTTGGTAACCATATAACCTACAATCGCCTTCGAAGTTGGTTTCATTGGCCAGCGCAGCTTGGTCGTCGGGTCCTGCACCACCTGCCAAGGTAGAAAACTACCAACATCTGCTCCAGCCGATACACTACAGTATCTTCCATGCCCAGCCACGCCATTCGAAGTTGTAGGCGTCAATCTTTGTGGCCCCCTTCCAGTGAGCGCCGCTGGAAACTGGTGGATAGTGACAGCCGTTGATCATTTGACGCGCTACGCCGAGATGGCATACGTCACTACTGGTTCAGCTTCTGGAATCGCTGATTTCATCCTCCGAGCCGTTAAACTGCATCATGGTGCTCCACGTGTATTGCTCAGTGACCTTGAAAGGTCCTTCGATTCACAACCAGTAAACAAACTTCTTTACGCCTCTGGCACAACTCATAATACTGCCTACAGTTATTATCCCAGGTCTAACGGCCTCACTGAGCGACTTCACAGCACTCTTGCTGACTTGATCACCGCCTATATTGAACCAGACCACAAGAACTGGGAAGTAGCCCTACCTTTTGTCACGTTCGCCTACAATACGACCATTCTGAGGACAACCGCCTACACACAATTTTACCTAGTTTATTAACGCTTCCCAACTTCTTTCCTGGACGTCTCTTTCTTTACCTGCCACACGGATTCTACTCCATCTTCTATAGAGGAATAGTTTTTACGACTCGCACAGTCTCTCCAACGTGCTTGTATAAATACTGAAGCCCGATAGCAAGAGAAAACCCTTGTTTATGATGAATCGCGTCATGCTGCATTCTTTCAATCTGAAGACGAAGTGCTGCTCGTGACGCCTATTCGAACACCTGGTTTGTGCGACAAATTTGAGCCATGGTTTATTTGGCCATGCACAGTTCTTCACTTCACCTCTGTATTACCACGTGACGCCACTTGTAGCCCCAGCAGATCGCTGTTATCGCACTGCTGAGGTCGACCATGTCTCCCATACGGAGCCCTTAATGCGACGTTCTTTTCCCCTTTACTTGTCGCGGCCAGGTTGGCCGCTTTCACGTGGGAGGAATTCGTGTGCACATTGAGTATACTTATCCTCTTCATTTGTATATTATCATGTGTTGCTCATGCATCCTCATCGCTGTCGAGTAGCATCATCATCTTCGTTAGTTTATCGTAGCTGCCGGCTGCCAGTTCTTCGGGCCTAAGAAAGGTCTTCCAAACCAAAAATTCATAATATGATCAAAAGATGCGAGATGACAGTAATTGGAGTGTTCACTACATGGACACACAGATGGAGAGACAGACAGAAGCACGGACGGACAAATGGACAAACGCGCGGAAGAACGCATAAACTAACGCACGAACAAACGCACGGGTGGACGGATGCGTGGACGGTGGGACGCCTGAATGACGGAATGACGCATGGACAGACACATGAACGCATGCGTGAATGGCTCCACAGACGGATGCACGGACGAAGGGAAGCAGGAACAAACAGACCGACGGACGCTTCGCCCCACCCATAAATATGCACTTTATTGATATTCTGTGATTTTGTGGGCAGTCATTGGTTTCTATGACCTTGCAGATAGCACCTGCCAACGCCGGACGCCACCAGTGATCAATTTTTTCTTTTGATGAAGCATTCAAGGCTGTTGTCGTAATACGCTGTATAAGGCTGTAGCTCCATGAAATTCCAGCTACCACTTGCGTACGAGGGGGAGTGCTTTCAGTAATCAGGTTAGCTACTTTGTCTCTTGATAACTCTTGGTACTACACTCGAAAATGTAGCCGTCGTTTACAACCTGAATGTTTCAGAGATTCTATGAAGGGGTAGCTCAAGACTACTCTTTAAGTTTGGAAGCATGGCGATTGGTATCACTAAACGTAAGTACGCTGCATCTGAACAATCAACAAGTGCGTATCAGTAGCAATGCTGCCTCTCGATCACTGCCGTGTTTAATGCTAAAATACGCCTTGAATCTGGATCGGAGCCCATTTGTAACACTTGAGTTATCAGTGAAACAAGCGACAGTCGTCATGTACTGTGTCGTAATGAATGAGCGCTTTAGAGCCAAACAGGGTGTCCCATGCGATAAAAGCGTCTGGGCCGACAGACATTTGGCCTCTATCAGGCATTAACCACTGAGCCACCGTGGAGCACGACCTTCAACGTTAAAGCAGCAAGCTTCACTTGACGTTGCATGGTGATGGGCATCGCAATGAAGGGACTATCATGTTTTCAGCATTACCAGCAAGATGGCGTAGTGAGGACACGGTGGTGCGCTCTTATTCCCACACATACTTTGCCCCGCGTTGAGGAGAAGGTGGATGCTAGCTCGCGTGCCCTTATCTCGCGGCGGGGAGGATTGTACGTCTTGGCTGGTCTATAGCTTTCACCGTAGCGAGTCTGTTGCAGTTACAGGGCGCACAAACGTTACTGCGATTGTTGCACAATCTCTGTTTGCGATAAGAGCGTGCTTTTCAGGCACACCAAAGTCACGACTGAGACAAATATTCGCGTACATCTGTACTTGTGAGTACGTTAGGTGCGTTATTTGTGCGTCGTGAGAAACGTGAGGCACGTTTCGATCTGCTTGGCATTCTGCGCGTATTCTTCCCATTTTTTGCTATCGCATTCATTGCTTCGCTTCTGCAGCAAAGCTGTGACTTTTTTGTTATGTCCAGAGCTGAACGACCAACTCCGGGCTGTCCGGCAGGCCGATGATGCCGCCCGAGTCCAGAAACTACAAGCCGCCCTCTAAATAAAGCCACCAAAACCAACATGCCGGCTTATTGTGTTCAATAATGTATTTTCTCTCTGGCACACTTCGAGGTGATGTCATTTGTTCAGCCGTGCAGACAAACTGTGTCATAATACCGCCTATGTTTAGAAGTTTGCCCCGCGTTCCTCAAAAAGCTGCTGATTCTCTGCACGTCCCCCATCACTCGAACAGGTAAAGGCGGCAATGCAATCTGTGAAACCTGGGACCGTTCCTAGTTGAAATGATTTTCCGGTCGAGTTTTACTTGTAATTTTGAAATGAGGTAACTGCCTCTACTTAAGTAATCCAGCGTTCTTTCCGGAATGCTGTTTTTTCTAAGAGCTTTTCAAAATACTGCATTGTACTCATCCCAAATGTTGATGCTTCCTCTTTTAGTCCTGAAGATTGGAGGCCTGCCACGCTCCTTAAAGTGAACTATGGGATACTCGCGATGGAATTTTTTAACATTTTAGGGCCCTGTTGAACACCCTCGTGTCTCCTCACCAAGCTTCGTCAATGTCTGGGCGAGAAATGCGCAGCTTCTTTTTTATCACCCGATATATCATAGTCTACACTATGTCGCAATCTGCGTGTGTTCTCCTTATGTCTTGGGTCAAAGAGAATGCATTTGACTGACAAGAGCCCACGTATATGTTTAACGTACTAACGGCCTTTGGGTTTCCTCGTCCTTTCGTGGAATTATTTTAAACGCGAACTCTGGTATGAAAAGCACGTTAGTTCTAGATAGTTGAGAGAGTGCTGTCTTTTCCAGTACACCTGGGCTCCCGCAAGGAGGTCTATTGTATGCTATTCAATTGGTCGTCCGCCTTTAGCCATTTTTGGGTGCTCTATAAGCCGATTCATTTGTCCGGGGTCTTGCACTTCCGATGAGCAGTGTCATAAAAGTGACAGCTTTTGCTGACAGCATAACTATGAACCTGTCCTGTGAGTATAGCCTTTCACACAGCCTTTGTTTAATTTTGGGGATGGTGGCATTTCAGGTGCCGCTCTGACATTCTCCAAATTGTTCATTGTCTCTCCAAAATCCAGACTTAGCTCCACTTCCCCACTTCATCGGATGGCATCTCTTTGAATTTTAAGACTTTTATACAACCACTATGGAATTTCTAACTCCGTTTAGTTAAACGCTCTCGAGGAAGTAAAACTAAAATGCAGGACGCACATAATTTCACCTACCGCTTCTTGAGTGTAGGTACCTTGCGCAGACTGTATGATGCGGTCACATTTTGTACATTTCTGATGAAGAGCAACCACCTTGGCGTATCGTAAGACCATTGTAGCCTGCTTTGTGCTATTTGGGGGGGGCTCCAAACGCACTTAGTTTCTCGTGCGGTGGCGTTAAGAAAGCAGCGTTTTGAGAGAAGCTTTGCTTTTCATGCGGTGTCCATACGTTGCATACTTGCATTTGAAGTTCTTTAATGTGGCACCAGTTGTCACAGAGACAGATTTATTTGTCTGTCAAGATCACTTTTCACGTACAGTTAAGACACAGGTGTGATCACATGGGTCATCTGCAACCCTGTAGCACCTTTTTTTGTACCTGAAGCTTCTGAGTTGGCAGTTCAATATTAATTCCCCTACTTCGCAATTCTTGTGGCAATATTATTGCGATAACAATTATATGGACACTGGCAGCTCGATTTTGCCGCTGACACCAGCATTGACGTAGGCGTTGCCGTCACTCATCGTATATGTATACGAATCTATATATTTAAAAACGCACAAAAGAAAATCAAGGAAAAGACTCCAGCCCGCACTGTTGAACGTAGAACTTCCGAGCCGCGAGTGCGAGGCGTTAACCACAGAGCCTCTAAGGAGCACGTCCTTCAAAGCTCAAACGGCAAGCTATTGTATTTTCAGCAATATCACCAAAATAGCGCAATAAGCGCGGCGGTGCGCGTTCGCATCTCCCACGCGTACTTCGCCCCTCCGAGTAGAGAATGTAGATGCTCGCTCACGTGTCCTTATCTCTCAATAGAGACGACCGTAAGTCTTGTTTGGCGTTAAGCTTTCGCTAGAACGTTTCTGTTGTAGTTCCCGGGCGCACAAAAGTCACGGCAATTGTTGCGAATTCTCCGTTTTTAAATGCGCTTATCATGTACTGGGTTGTAATTAATGCGTGTTTTTAGGGCTGAACAGGGTGCCCCTTGCGATAAAAGTGTCCGGGTCAACAGACATTCGGCCTCTACTCTGCTTGCTGCCCAATTAAGAGGCCTGAGTGAAGAAAAAAGAAACAGAGCTATGCAACCCAATATTATGAATAAAATAAAGCGTCCACAATTACAACGATGACCTCAAGCCTCCGAAGAGCGCATTTCGCTCGCCTGCCATTTTGGCTCAAGTTGAGGCGCTTCACTACACTTCAGACTCTCAGAGTGCCTTTTCAAACCATACGCCATAATGGCAGGAATCGCCCACATAGGGAGCTGTTTTAATTTGGTTAGCAGCGATTTCACTGTTTAAGCTCTCTGACGGTGAAAGCACCTGGTATAGTTCCCTATTTCCTGTCACCTGATTTCTAGGCGGCCACACATGTAGTACTCAAGAGCTATGCGAAGAGAAGAGCTGATCACTTATATTCCTGATTTCTGTCTAGTGGCATTTAACGCTATTTAGCGCATAAAACTACAGGCTTGGGTATAATGTACTATGCCACTAGACCAAAGCTAGCATCAGGGAACCTTAGACACCCAAGGTTTCAGTATTAGTTACTGGCCAAATCTTGTCTCAAATATCGACTTTCATTGCGTCTTAAAGTACCTGGCTGGTCGAAATCTCCGGAGCCCTCCACTACTGGATCTCTCATTCACATATGGTGGTTTAGGAACGTAAACCCCACATAAAAATCAATAAACCTTCAGAGAGTCAAAAAGGCAACTTTCAGTAAAGCGAACGCTACGGTGACAAAACGATCTTCCGTAGCTTACTGGCATGAGCTATCACGTATAAGCTTAGCAGACGGCGCCCAAATGCCTCGATCAAAGAGTCATGAATGACACGACCTTTGCAATGAGGTGGGTGTCCAGCAAAGAAAGTGCTTCGTGATTCTCGTTTAAAAGTTTCTATTATACCTTAAACAATGCGAATACAGCCAAAAAATGAACCATATAGCAGCTTCGAATGCAGCCGAAGCATTCAGTTGCACGAGTACGACGTCGCGGCATGTCTACTCCGGTTGCGGCGCCTGGCGGCTAAACGCCGCACTGACACCAACGGCCGCTACCCACAAAAATCCACTCCATCGCCCGGGCACTCAAAAGATATAGGGGGCGCTACACCAGAGCATTCGCTTGCTATGCGTGATTAATCTGTCTCTCCTTCATTATTGTGATAACAAGTATAAGAAAAAACTCCGCTGGAGTTTGCCACCGGCGTCGGCGTCATCGTATATGTATACGTATCTAAATATATGTGAAAACGCAAGAAAGGAATCACTCTTTCTCCGGATTTCATGCCGACCGGTTGTGCCCCCGCGATCTCCGACGACAGCACAGCTTAAACTGACTGGTTCACCTTAAACCATCTCCTGCCGCCGACAAGAGCTCTCGCTCAGTGGTGCCCCGTTCTCGCACTTCTGCGACCGTGTCCACCTTTCCTATCTTCTCCTTGCTTCTGGGTGTCGCTGTCCCTGCGCCACGCTGTTTCCGTATCCTGTCTATCTCTATACTTCTAATCCTATTCTTTTAATCCCTCCTTATCCCAATCCCTCGTGAGCTACTGTTGAGGGGTCACATTCTGATGAAGACAGTTACAGGGCTCACATCTCTGTTCTTTCCTTTAGGAATCACATAAGCAAGAAAAGAATTCTGAGAAGACTCCGGCGCACGCAATCGAACGTGCAATCTCGGATTCATGTGTGAGGCGTTTACCACTGAACCACTGTAGAGCACGTCCTTCAACGCTGAAACGATAAGCTATTTGTATCTTACACATACCGCTCGTGATTGGCACCTCGGGGAAGGGGGACTATCGTGTTTTCAGCATTACCAGCAAGATGGCGCAATGAGCGCGTGGCGGTGCGCTCTCATTCTCACACGTACTTTGCCCCGCAGAGAGCAGAAGGTGGACGTTAGCTCGCACGCCGTTATCTCATGGTGGGGAGGATCTTACATATTGGCTGGCCTATGGCTTTCACCAGAACGAGTCTGTTGTAGCTACCGGGCACGCAAACATCAATGCAATCGCTGCACAGTCTCCGTTTGCGAAAAGAGTGCGCTTTTGACTGCGAAGCGTTTCTTAGCGAACTTCGGTGACTTTTAGCGGATCTATCTATCTATCTATCTATCTATCTATCTATCTATCTATATATCTATTTATCTATCTATCCACCTACGACTTCAAGCTCTCCTGGCCATTCCGATAATGGTATCAATAATGCATGACGAACATATGTGAGTAATAATATGAAAATATGATAACTTGAATATCATAATAATTAAGTAATGAATGTGATAATTTATGTTTCATAATCCTGCTGCTCTTGCCGGTGGTTTCGTTTAAATGTCATGTTGCAAAACTGGTATGGTATGAAATGACTGCATGGCGAACAGAAGGAACAGACCCTGACAAAAAAATCTTGACATGCGTTTCGTGTAACACATGACTACATGCCACACTCATGATGCGCTCACGGCCGTTTCGCTAGCTTCGCATATAGTATATTTTGTATCGCGGGGCGTCGATGGATGACGAAGGCATGTGACTGATGCGAACATGATAATCGTTAGATGCGTGTCGTGTAACAAAATTGGCAGTATATCTACAGGGTGAAAGGTGGAGAGTGGGGCAAAGCATCCGTCCGTCCATTCTTTCTTGCTTCCGTCCGTCCATGCGTCCGTCTGAGTGACCGCCATGCGTCCACCCGCCCGTCCGTACGTGCGTCTGTTCGTGCGTCTGAACGTTCATCCATGCGTCCATCCTTGCGTTCGTCCATGCATCCGCCCCTGCGTCCGTTCATGCGTCCATCCCTCCGTGCAGCCATTCATGCGACCGTCCATGCATCTGTTTGTGTATCCGATCGTCCATCTAGTCGACATTCCAAGTACCACCATCTCGCATCTTTTCATCATATATTCCCGATATAGAAGCACCGCCATGCAGCGGACATTTCAAGGACCAAACGAGAGGTGGCACATGCACACTTTCTTATGGCATGCACTTTGTGTTTACTTCCCACATTTAACCACCACGACTTCATATACTAGTTCACTGTATTCATGGCACTGCAGCCCAATGCTCACTAAACCTTTCTAAAACCAAGGAGGTTACGCCCATTGAGTATAACCTAGCAACCCTTTCTTTTTCTTGTCAGATAGTGCCTGATGTACATGCCACTCACTGGTTGCTAATTAGGAATGAGAGACAGGAGAATTCGGCTTTACGTTAACGCGCACGCAGTGATTTTTTTTATTTTTGAACATCGCACAAGAGATATTTCCCGCCGGCACCGTCTTGCAGGTTGAAGCGTAAGACTCGTTACGCACTACGTTTACGACAATGGACGAACGGGTGCTGCTTTAAGGAGCTTCGCCCCTAAAACATGAGTACAAGCCAAGTTCCTGATACGCCCACGCTCGTTTCGCTACCTTCACTTATACCAAATTTCGTATTACGGGACGCGAATGAAGGGTCAGCGTATGCGACTCATGCAAACTTGATAATCGTCAGTTTTGCGTCATTTTACAACATGACTACATGCCACGCTCATGATGCGTTCACAGCGGTTGCAACGGCTGTTGTCCGCTCGTTACGCTGACCGCGGAGACAAGAACGCACGCGAAAGCCGGCACATTCATGGAGTTTCCTTGCGGGTGGCAAATCGTACTTGCGGCTTCGTTTATTGCCGGTTACAATTTTATTTTGAAGGAAAGAATGAAGCCTCTTGAACTTTGTGACTCGATTCAAAATGTTAAGCCTAAAAGAATAATGTTGTGAAACACAAATTCTGAACATTTGCTAATTTATTTTTGTGGAAAAACAGCTCAACGCCACACGAACACACACGGAGTCAGAAGCAGGCCAGACGTACGATAATTAGACAAATTTGTGTACTACTCATCATTACCATGCTCGCTGAAGCGCCCTGCGTTACAGCTCCCATATACACTAGCGCCAGAGTTTCCTCTAGTGTATTTAGGAAACGATATGGGCACATTAGCCCCAAATCTTGTATAGATTCATAGAAAAAAATGAAAATATGAACGCACTCATTTCCTTATCGCGTCTCAATATATATCTAAAGATTTATTAATCTCTTCAAGTAACAAATACATAAACAACAGATGTCACGTTAAAATATTTCTGCCATGTCCCGTGCCACTGTTGGCAACGTCAGAGCACAGTCGTCGACGTAGAAGATTGACGTCACTGCATTGCCGTGTACGTAGGGCCATTCATACGCGCACGTCATGCCCTCATTTTCTGGTTGGTTGATTGGTTCCTGAACACCTTGGCGCAACCGACATAGGGGGATAGGCCATGAATGGGACGGTGCCTTGCTTTTTGAATTATTTCACTTCTTGAAGGGGAAGGCAGGAATTGTTAGGTGATATAGGTAATAATATAAAGGTGTTAGATTTCTAAACAAACCCGCAAAAGAAAGGGGGAGCAGCGTTCGTCTTGAAATATGACCCGTTTCCGTGGTGCATAGCGTTGAAAATTTTGGCACACATGATTGTCAACGCCTTATCTACGCATTGTGCTTGTCAGCTCCAAGTTGTCAAACCTAGTGAGATGCCCTTTAAAAAGAAAGAACACATAATGGGCTAAGCTATCTTCATCTGCAGCCGTTTTAGTTGACTGAGTCTGATTATTAACTAATGTCTTTAAAAAGACCGCGTAATGTGATATTTCCAGAGCCTCACAAGAATTTTCAGATGAAACTAAGAATACGCTAAATCTGCAGATCTATTATAAGTTACTTTTTAGAAAAAGTATATAACGATTCAGAGCACTGGTACTCTATTGTGTGATAGCAGAAAGTCGTCTCGACGAGCGATAGCGATGTGAGTAGAACAGATACGAAACAATCTAGAATACTATGTACTCAAATAAGGAGGACCTCAAGCCAACCCCCGCAATTCCAAATCAACCAACAAGCGTCATGTAGCATCGTGAAGTGTAGCATCGACGGTCAATGCCTAAGCAGTCATTCCCTACTTTGGCAAACCAACGCTCTTTCCGGGGTTATTTGGGAAGAATATGCCTGCACTGTCCAATTCACATTGGGTGACTTTTGTTGCACTATAAATAGCACAGGTGAGGTTCTCAGTACGGTTATGTCTTTTAAATAAATGGTAATATGTCATTTATAATTTAGCGCTCTCTGTAACAATCGAAGGTATAGTTAAAAACACAGACTGGGAGAGAAAGGTAGACAGCTTTTTGCTGTCCGACAGCTCGTACTATGTGGAAGCTGTACGCGGTCGTGGTATGCTGCTGTAAAGCAGCACGCAAGAAAGCCTGCAAGGTATTTGGGGTGAAGAGCTGCGTAGCAGCCCGCCCACTGTTAGATTTGCCTCGCTTATGTGTGGGGTAATAAAGCCCCGGCGCGCTGCTCATACGCTTGATGTGCCCATTTCTTCACCGAGTAAACGGCTGCACGACCTATGTGCTTTGTATTTGTTTGAACTCGCGTTATGTATCATGCAGTTGTAGCACTTGTTTATTCTTTAATTTGTGGAAACGAACTGTGAGTTGAGTCGCATATCCAGCTTTTCTCGACACCATTGGTTTAGTTCGCGTGAGCGACACCACGTGGCTTATCGACACTAAAGAATTCGAAAGTCCCGTCATGACGTTTGCAGTGACGTAGCAAGGAATAAAATATAACAAAAAATGGTGCATACACCCTGTGCCTGCCGCTTCACCTCAGTGCGCAAATAAGAGCACGGGGTTTCGACGTGATTGCGACGGCGACAAATGGCAATGAATTGACAGTTTTTTTTGACATACCGTGCCAGACAGCTCACAGCATTCCGCACGAAATGTCTGGCCGTCATGAAATGTCTGGCCTTCTTTCGTGTATCAAAAGAAGAGTTTTATTTTTCTTTCTTTGTTTTCCTTTAAGTTTCTGTGCTGCCGTATCGGTGGGGATCTTAGAGAAGCATGCTGCTTTCAAGGTGTTGTGTGCACTGAGCCTCAAGCATTATGCTTGGGTACGAACAAGATATTGTGGTCGTAGAATAACCAGTTTTTTGTGCGTGCTACTTAAGTTATGCTCGCTTGCTCCTTGCGTTACGGTCAAGTAGTAGTTGTAGTAGTAGTAGAAAACTTTATTATATACATAATCCAGACAGGCTTGAACTCCAGTGCCCCAAAAAATATACGGGGTGGAGAGCGAAGTCTGTCCGGCAGGGTGGTGCCCCTATTCCAGGGCCCCACTGGCACGAGCCATCTGTTCAACTCTTTGGATCAGTCGCAGCTGATCCACTAGGGCTGGGCTAGACAGCTGCGCCTCCCATTCCTCCCACGTGCCAGTGGTGTCGTGCTCTTCGTCGTGCTCTGCACACTCCCACGTGATGTGAAAGAGTGTTGGGGTGGCTCCACAACACGGGCACATATCTCTGTGCGACGTGGGGTAGATCAGGTGAAGAGTGTGCAGATTTATGTAAGTGTTAGTCTGTATTCTTCTTAGCACTGTTGCCTCCGCAGCACTGAGCTTGCTGTGAGGACGTGGATACAGCTGCCTATTTTCTCTATAGTACTTTAAAATTGCTGCGAAGCAAGAGCCCAGGGGTGTAGGGTCATCCCTTGCATTGGCTTGAGTGGCTCGGTGATTTGTGAAGCCTCGAGCGGCCTCATCCGCGCTCAGGTTCCCTGTCACGCCCTCGTGCCCCGGTGCACAAGTCACAGCCTGTACGTATTTCACTGTGGGGTCCCATCCTGTCCCAACCAATATACGGAGCGCTTGTGCTCCAATTTTGCCCTTTAGATAGTTTCTGCAAGCTTTTTGCGAATCTGAAATGATTGTTAATGGAGCGTTTCGCGTCCATCCCTCTTTTATTGCGAGTGCTATGGCAACTTCTTCTGCTTGTGTTGTCGACGCCTGATCTATTGAAGCGCAGGCTGTAATTTTCCCTCTATGGTCGGTGACTACACACACATATCTCTTTGCATTGGTCTGATAAGGCGCGGCGTCAGTGAATCTGGCCGTGTTCAAAAATCTTGTCTTTTTGTCTATGTAGTCAGCACTTGTCTTTCTTCTTCCAGCATGCAGAGTAGGATCCATGTTGCTTGGTATTGGCAATACGGTGTACCATTTTCTGAATTCGCTTGGTACTCCTTTAGTTTCTTGGTGTGTTTGTAATAAAGTATCGCGCCCTAGTTTTTTTAGGACGGCTCTGCCCGTTGGGGTCTGGAGGAGGCGATTTTATTGCGCTAGTAACTGGGCCTCGGATAATTCTTCAATTGTGTTATGAAGACCAAGCGCCAGCAGCTTGTCGTTTGAAGTATTCCGCGGTAGTCTCAGGGCTGTCTTGTAGGCCATTATAAATATTTGGTTTGCTTTTTCCTTCTCTTCCCTGTTCATAATTTGATACGGAAGCGAGTATGTAATGCGACTGATGACGAGGCTTTTGACCAATTTATGGTATCTTGTTCTCTCATGTTTTTATGGTTGTTTGTTATTCGCGAGATCATGCGTGATTTCTGCTGTACTGATGTTTTGAGTTGATTTAGTGTGTGCAGACATCTCTGATTAGCTTGAAGCCACATTCCTAGTATGCTTACGGTATCTTTCTCCGGAATGACATTTCCGTCGAGCTTGACTTCCATCTTTAGATTCGCGTCGATCCTCCGTGCTTTTCTCTTCGTGAAGCGAATGAGCTCCGAGTTTTCGGCTGAGCACTGAAGACCCCGCATCCTTGCGTACTCTTCTATGGTGTTAGCTGCCTGTTGTTATCTATCTTCATTCTCTGCTAGGCTGCCTGTAGTTGTCCATACCGTAATATTGTCTACATATCTCAAGTAAAACTGGATAACTTTGAGAACGCTAGAAATGAGAGTATGAAAACGAAGTGTAAGGTATGCGTTCTTTTTTCATTTTTTTCTTGTCGGAATGAAGGTGCCACCTCCAGCGTGGCACCGTCAAAGCGGCTGTGGCTCGAACTTACCTACGCAGTCAGGCTTGCTTTCACACCGCACCATCACCTCGGTGTCGCATGGACATTTTCGCTCGTGATCATGGCTGGTACAAATTGAGTTTGGTTCAGAAGTTAGGCACTCAGTGATTGAAAGTAACCATGCAACATGTCAGGGGAATAATGACGTAGAGCGTCAGTGCTGCGACACTGACAAACAGCACTTCAGACTTTGTCAAGATCAAACCTGCGATCAAGTGCGCCCGTGTCAGCCTGTCAATGCTGTCGTGTCTGCGTGCTCCGCACACTGTAGTCCTACCCGCACAAGCAAAAACAAAAGAGAAAAAGCAACAGTGATCGCCTTAGTGAAAAGCTCACGAGAGAGAAGAACATAAAATATTAATGGATATTTTATTTTATAATGAAACATACAATTATATGGTAAGGTAGTTCAGGGAGTTTTCTTTAATAACGAGAGAGTTTTGTTTATTATAAAGTGTCATTCTTTAAATATACATTCCAGGTTACGAGGAGTTCTTGAGGAAGGAGCAGTAACCTCGCTTTTTCTTTTGATTATATTGCTAAGCACAACTCCCACTCATGGTGAAGTAAACCCACATGTATATGCAGATGACATAGCATTTTTTTTGCTTCAGAGAGTGATATACAATTGATATATAATCGCTTAAAGAAGTATAAGTGAGCAAGTAATGACCGGTTGCACGCTATTCATTTAGGGATTATTGTTTCGAACAGCGCAGTCACAATTTCACCTTTATATAACACAGTCACTATTACCTAGAATAACTCGCACCCTGCGAAATATGTCATAGTTGAACTAGGTTACATCTTAAGTAATATCAATTGATAACCACCTCTTTTGGCATGCGACCATGAAAGGTGTACGGGCACTGAGAGCCTTACGAAGGCTGTGCAGTATTCGATCAGGGATACGGAGAGAACCACTAATTATGTTTTACAAAATCTACATACATGCAGCATCTCAAGACACCAGCGCTTTAGCGCCGTATTAGCAATCGGATGTGTTTTATATTCTGGTGCACCAGCTTATTAATTGTGGTAAGGGCGGCTTAAATTTACTTTTTGGATTACCGAAATTTCCATCCAATTAGGTCTTCTACTGAGAAGCGAGGGTGTCCTCTCTTTATGCAGATTTAGGATACTAACTGTGGATGCATTCTTTAAACTTTATAATTACTCTATAAAAATAAAAATTATTTTGATGTATGTTTCAGTATGAGTATTTTTTATGTATCTTTTTCATTTCGGTTTCATACAGCATGCTTGGGCTTCGTTGAAGCACTTGTTGGATCAATAAATGTTAAACTGAGTGAAGTTCCTTGCATAAGAAATGAAACACAAATTCAAAAACGTTTTTCACGATATATATTCTAATCGAGCAAAATTTTGCATTACTGTATTATGAAATACCTTCTGGGGAGATATTTAGGGCGGAGAAATATAAAAGAAATCATAACTACAGGTGCCTCACACTCTGAAAAAAAACCTGGCATTGGTATTTTTTCCGAGACGCTCTATTGTTCACTCTCCATAAGCCTTCCCGATTTATTATCAGTTTCTTCAGCGAAATGGCATTATGAAAACTCAGCCCATCAATCTCATGTGTGGCCATAGTTCGAGATTCTTTATCTGTGTTCGGCACTCACTAAAAATACTTTTCTCAACTATCACATGACTTTGGGACGTTAATGTTAATATTATGCACAAATATATCACAAAATTTTCATTTTCTGTCGATTACCCACATAACTCTAATCAGTTTAATCTGGGTACTGGGCCACAAAGGGGCAATAATTAACGAAAATGACGAAATAGCGGATGCTCAAGCAAAAGGCACTCTCAGTGAGTTGAGAATAACGGATGATATCCTTGATTATTCTGACAAGAGCCCTCATGATTCGTGACAGATTCAGATGGCGAGTGACAACTTGACCCTGTGATGTCATTTATCACTCACCTATAGGAGTATAGACACCTCTTGTTTCCCTGGTGTAGCAATTCCTCTTAAACGGGAAAAGTTGTATAGTTGCTTTTATAAAACTACGCGCTCGCTTTTCGAAATTGAACATTACTATATACGCACAGAGGTGGTCTAGCTCCTTCCCCTCTTTGCTAGTGCTGTAACAAGAACGAAACAACTGAAAATTATTTCTTATCGTGCATCCACTTCAACCTACTGAGGGGAAACATTTTCCAAACGGCTTTTAATTTAATCTGAATAAAGTTTGTCATTTAAAGTATTCTATCTGCGGGAGCCCATCATCATCATTGTCACTGAAACTTCCGATCTACGGTGAAAAGTTTCAAAATGATTCAGGGCGGTGTTGACCTGGACTATCTAAGTTAGCGTCATAAAGGTATTTTACCTGTTTCATAAATGTTTATACATACAAATAATATGTGAAAATTTTTTATATAAATAATTTGTTTCTTGGCCAGTCCCAAATAGTGAGCATGAGTCATACATATAGGTAATTTTCATTATCAATATCATCAAAAGGTGGAGTGGCTTCGGGGGAACAACTAAACAAAAGTGATGACAAGAAACGAACGAACAATAGCGCAAATAAAAGTGGCGCTGTCCCGTATACCTTAGTGTACCTCCAGAAGAGAAGACCAAAAAAAAAAAAACGAGTAAGCACCACTCGGTGCAGGCTGCACCAGAATATTTGGCCACTTTCGCGATCGTTATAAATTGTTCTGGATAAGATTGCACTCAGGACACGAGTAGTAAATGTTGTTCTCGAAATTACGTGAGCACCAGAGATTACACCGGAAAGTTGGATCACTCATGTATAGAAGATTTAGAGAAACCAACAATGTGTTTTGGTACCGGTTCAATTACGACACGCATGCGCTTCATTAGCCAATACATGACACGCTCCCACCACCGGGCATAAGTTATAATTATTTTGCTTCATTAGCCAATACATCACACGCTCCCACCACCGGGCATAAGTTAGAATTATAATTATTTTGGGCCAACGGTATTAAAAGGGAGATTCACTTCACAATACAAGCACGAGCTGTATGAGTAACTTGTAATTCACAAGTTGAAAGCTGCTTCTAGGAGCCTGAACGAAAGCGCTGGTAAATCGTTTAGCGGTCTTGCATATTGTAGCAACGCTTCCTAAAATGCGACAATAGCATAGAGTGCATGCAAAGTTCCATGCTGCCACAGACTATCTCTGTTGGCGTGGGCAATCATTCTATCAAAAATGTATTATTTTTGTTGCAGTTTTCTGTCTGTTTTTGTTCGCAGAGTGCAATCCTTTTCTATGTACGCTTTGCATGGTGCCTATCAATCTGACGAGTGCTATGTCTCACAGTATCTCATTGGGTAGAATCGCAGTTTCTTATCTAACAGGATAAAGTTGTTCGTGCCATGGCGATTCGCATCGCAGTGCTAAGTCTACTACGCACTGCTCCCTAGAGTATACATCTTTCAACCTCAACAGGGTGTTTTAGCGAAAATCGCCAAGTAATGAAAAAAAATATACAAGAGCACTACACGTCTACATTTAGTGCAGTATGCTTCTGCGCTATATAGAGCATGTCTGAATATTTTTTTTCAGTCTGTCAAGCTTGTCAGTCTGACAAAAAATTGCTTACTGAACATTGAAATAGTGATTCTAGAGAAAAGTATTTATTCCGAAATTTGTAGCACTTAAACAAAAATAATAAAATTTTCATTCTGCGGTAAGAAAACTCCACTGCTCAATTTTTGCCAGCCTCGTTTTAAAGTTTGCGAAAATAAAACATCGCCCGCCACGGTCGTCTAGTGGCTAAGGTACTCGGCTGCTGACCCGTAGCTCGCGGGTTTGAATCCCGGCTGTAGCGGCTGCATTTGCGATGGACGCGGAAACGTTGTAGGCCGGTGTGCTCAAACTTGGGTGCACGTTAAAGAACCCCAGGTGGCCGAAATGTCTGGAGCCCTCTACTACGGCGTCTCTCATAATCATATGGTGGTTTTGGGGCGTAAAACCCCGCATATCAATCGATCAAATAAAACATTATCACATCACTGCCGCCTTACGCGCTGCGTTTTAGTGTCCTGAATTATAGGATCAAGGAATTATAAAATACTGTTCACAAAAAAAGGTCGCTTGAACAGGCTACGGGTGACTAAAATGGGCGGTAAACGATGGCAATATGATAACGATATGAAAAAAAGCATCGAAAAAGCGGCTGCCACGTGCGAATGTGATGAGAGACCACTGCCAGAATTCAACGCCGCGCCGGCATTTTTTTTCACCGATTAGCGAGCACCGGAACGTTGGTTGCGATCTTGAGGCAAACAAGGAATGCGCGCTTGATCTGTTCTTTAGCTGATGAACCATTATTGTGTTTGTCTCACGAACACTGTACGGAGGGCAGTCTAGTGAGCATCGAACACTTGGCTCATTGAATATTTAGGGAGAACATTATTGCGAAAAGCGCTCGTTGCATTGAACTTTCTTTTTCATTATTCTCATTCACTTAGTTGCATAGTGCTGACATGCGTGCCTGTTCCGAGTAAGTAAGAAGTAAAGACTGAATGCATGTGGTAATGCCCGAATTTAGCCTCTTATATAGGGATTACTCTTTGAATGGCGTTAAGTGGCATTGCGGCAATGAAACTAGTGTGTCATCGGTTAAAACGTCCGATGAAATTATGCTGATCAAGAGATCACCGCATTGGAGCAGGAGTTATGGAGCTCGGCCTCTGATCTAGAGGTCCCCTGTTTGATCATGGCCGGGGCGGTCGCATGCTAGTGGGCCTTCAGCAGTGCAATTTCAGTGCACGGAAAGAACACCAGATGGTCAAAACTTCGGAAATCCTCTACTGAGGCGTCTTTCATATTAATTTCGTGGTTTTGAAAGGTGAAATCCCAGATAATATTATGCTGGTCAGGAAAGCAGAGTACACTAAAGAAAAAACCTGTTCAACGAGTGTTGTTTTACCTCACAAAAACAGTCCTGAAATCTTACATGCCTCTCGATTGTATTATCGACACCCTTCCATTACTTTCACTCACGAATGGCAAGCATGTTATCAGCCAGAGGCACTTTTTTTGTTTGTTTGATAGGTAAGTGGCGAGCGCTGAAAATTCACGGAACGAAACGCAAGCCAGTAGCAAAGAAGCCAATGGAAGGTATCTCTGTCGTTACTTTGGCAACTACGTCTCTGTACTGGAGGCTCGACTGGACGATGCGGAGAATCGTTCCAGACGAAACAACTTGTTGTTTTACGGCCTAGCGGACGACAAGCCATCCGAAACGTATGCGCAGTCTGAGGAGCGTATTACTGGGTTTTTCAGGGACCACCTAAAAATAACTGTCAAATCCAAGGATGTCGAGCGTGCCCACCGTCTTGGCCGCCACTTGCAAGGCCGGTGTCGGCCTAATATAGTGCAGTTTACATCCTTCAAAACCAAGGAAGCCGTCCTTGCTAAGGGCCCCCAGCATAAACATACAGATTTTAGCACCGGGGAGGATTTCTCGCATCGGGTCCGGAACGCACGGAAGCACCTACTGGCTTTTGCTAAAGTAAAATCAGGTCCCTTCCTTTTACGGTATAAGACCCTTTTTATGGGCTCCAAACGATACGTATTTAACGAGGCAACTGGAAATGTAGAAGAAAGCTCGTAGCAGTTGCCTTCACGCCCCAGATCTTCTAATTGTCCCGTCTTTGGTCACAAAGCCAATCTTTCTTTTTCGGTCATTTTCACCAACATACGTAGCTATCTTTCCAAACGCGACCACGTGTCCAACCTTGTATCTTCATCTAACAGCAGCCTACTTATACTAACTGAAACGTGGTTGACCTCTGACGTCACCAACAGCGAAATTTTGACCGACTTGCCTCACTTTAATCTTTTTCGAAAAGATCGTCCCGGCACCCGGGGCGGCGGCGTCCTGATTGCTACTAACGAACATCTTTCATGCTCCCTTATAAACATTGATTCCGACCTAGAAATATTGTGGTTGCTTTTTCGTTCCGTACCACAGTCCGTACTATTAGGTGTTTGTTAGAGGCCTCCCAAAAGTAGTCTGGATTTCGCGCGCCAGCTTAATGGTATTTTAGCCGAACTTACGACCAAATACCCAAACGCTCACGTCCTCCTCCTGGGGGACTTCAATTTTCCTAACATTGATTGGTGTAATCTAACTTCATCTGCACCCAATGCAAAGGAGGCCAACGATTTCCTTGATGTTTGCCTCAACTTTAATCTCACTCAGTTGATAACACAACCTACACGTGTTACTCGAGATACTGCTAACATTCTTGACGAAATCTTAACAACTGATCCTGAGAGCCTTTCTTCTATAACATATCTTGATGAAATAAGAGACCATAAGGTCATTCACGCTAATTTTACCTTCATTCCTCAAATGCGCCAAGCCTGCACTAAAACTATTAGGTTATATGACAAGAGTAACTACGCGGCCATCACTCGAGAACTTGAAGTCTTTCTTCCGACGTTCCGTGATGGTTTCTGGGAGCGACCCATTAACGATAACTGGTTAATCTTCAAAAACAAGTTAAACCAGATAGATGACCAATTCATCCCTAAAATAAGCTTTCGTCCCACCCGCCAAAAACCTTGGTTTACTAAAACATTAAAAAGGCTTGAAAATAAGAAAAAACGCCTCTTCAGGGCTGCGAAGAATAAAAACACTGATTCTGCATGGGAAAAATACAAGGTTGCCGAGAAAGCATATTCAAGTGAAGTGCGCAACGCCAAGCACTCATTTTTTCATATGGAACTTCCGAAAATTCTTGCTGATTCACCGAAGCGTTTCTGGCAAATAATAAACCCTCCTAACACGCCCCCCATCACCCTTACTAATGATACTGGTCAAAAATTAAGTTGTTCAGAATGTGCCAATATATTCAATGTCGCCTTTTCGTCTGTGTTTACGAACGAATCTGACCCCGTTGAAACAGAATTAGTCCCTGTTAATCTGCCTGAAATGCCACCCTTTAACACAGGTTTCAATGGTATCCTGTCTTTGATAGAAAAAATGAAACTGTCATCCTCGGCGGGTCCCGACAAAATTACATCCAAGCTGTTAAAGAACACAAAGCACATATCAGCCGAGTTTTTGTTTTTGCTGTTTTGCCAGTCACTTTCCTCAGGTATTCTGCCTCTCGACTGGAAGTGTGGGAAGGTCATTCCGGTTCACAAGACAGGTAATAGAGACTGCCCGTTAAATTATGGCCCCATATCATTAACCAGCGTGTGTTGCAAACTCATGGAACATGTCATATACACTCATGTCATGCATTTTCTTGATTCTAACAATTTCTTTCATTCCTCTCAACACGGATTTCTAAAAGGCCGCTCATGCGAAACCCAACTAGCCCTTTTCCTTCACGACCTGCATGCTAACCTTGATGGTAACCTCCAAACTGATGCTATTTTTCTTGACTTCAATAAAGCTTTCGACAAAGTTCCACACCAGCGCCTACTAAAAAAACTTTCTCAAATAAATCTACCAGCTGAACTTCTTATTTGGATTGCTCAATTTCTGACTAACCGCTCTCAGTTTGTTTTCGTTAACAACGTCAAATCTAACTCGCTTCCTGTTCGGTCTGGAGTGCCACAGGGATCTGTCCTTGGCCCACTTTTGTTCCTAATCAACATTAACGACTTACCTAACAATTTATCCTGCAACCTTCGTATGCTTGCAGATGATTGTGTCATCTACCGCAAAATAACCAACACTTTTATCAAGCAGCACTACAGAATGACCTTAATGAAGTATTAAACTGGTGTGACCATTGGCTTATGACCCTTAATCCTAACAAATGCAAATTAGTTTCCTTCCACCGCCGCGAAAACCCACTCCAATTTTCTTATGAAATTGCTAACATGCCAGTCGAAACAGCCGTATCCTATAAGTATCTTGGTGTAACATTAACCCCTGATCTTTCCTGGCGAACGCATATCACTAACATGATTTCATCAGCCAACCGATCATTAGGATTTCTAAAATGTCACCTACGTCACTCACCGTATCACGTTCGTCTTGTGGCCTGTCAGTCGCTAATCCGGTCCAAACTAGAATACGCATTACCCATCTGGAGCCCTCACCAAGTTTATCTGATCAACGCTATCGAAGCAGTTCAAAATCGTGCCGCTCGCTTCATTCATTCTTCTTATTCTTACAATGTCAGTGTTTCATCCCTTAAAAATGAATCCGGTCTATTAAGTCTTTCCCTTCGCCGCAGAATTGCTACGTTGTCACTGTACCACAAGTTGTATCACAGCTCACTCCACCAACCACCTTACATCGCTCCCGCCGCACGCATTTCTCCCCGCACTGGCCATCCACTTCATGTCTTCCGACCCCGATCTGGCACCTCAACATTTTCTGCATCATTTCTCTGCCGCGCCGCCAAAGAATGGAATGACCTTCCCCACGATGTTGTTTCAATCACCTGTCCATCACGTTTTATTCAAAGTGTGTCAATGCATCTGCAATGTTAACCTGTGGCTTTTGTATCTTTGTTGTACAACCCACCCCTTATGTAACACCCCCCGTGTGGGGTCTTTAAGAAAATAAAGTGAAGTGAAGTGAAGTGTAGCCACACTTCGTCGCATTTTCGCGTCTACTTGTCTGCCGTTTCGCCGTCTGTTTCGCGCACATGAGCCCGCGCCGCCGTAGCGGCTGACCTCCGGCAGTCAGTGAGGCAAAGGGGGAGGGTATTTGTACATGCCCATGCGTTTATTTATATGTGCGCGTGTCTGCACATACAAACTTTGTAATTTTAAAAGGAGTTCAATGACCCCCTCCGCCACCTACGCCTATGTTGGCTGTTGAGGAGTACATCAGAGCAACGCGCCATCTCTGACGCCTCAAATCGGCAAATCTACGCGTATGTATATCGTTACTGCCACCATTTTCTAACAGTTGAGGTCACAGTAGGTCGTTGGTTTTTGCCAATAGTGTTATCATGTGTTTTCTGTCTTATGTTCTTATATGCAATTGCCTTTCTTGGTATCCTCGTTGAGTAGAAGGAAGGTGGAAGCGAAGTGAGCCTGTTTGCCAAGGCAGCTGGTATTGCATTTAACCTTAACACCTCCGCTTCACATTCATTATTCTAACGAATTGTGTTGCTAGCTGTACTTTGTAGAAATGCCGCTTTTATACCTGCAGGCAATGTTTTCACTTCCGCCATGGGTGTGGATACAGGGAAATAAATGTATTAGTGTAAGTTCCTCCAGAGTTATCGAAAGGGTGAGGAATTTTCGGCAATGAATCAGTGGCGCCAGCTTTCTATCCCGCTTCTGCCGTGGTGTGAATTGATATGTTGACACTGTCGTGATACCATATGCAATCACACTACAAATAAGCGCTCCATAAACCTTCATAAATATTAAAATGGGACTTCTTTAACGGTGTGCATTGAAGCTGGAATACCGAGGCTTCATTGCTACTCTCAGGGGATGTAGAGCTAAACACAGGCCCTATGAACTCAACTGAAAAAGAGCATATGGCGAACATTGAGAAGATCCTTTTGGGTGTACAAAGTAGTCAAAAAACCATGCTTACTAAACTTGAAGAAACAGTAGCGAAGCAAGCCGACCTGAAACAGGAAATAGACAGCGTGATAGCAAAATCAAATGTAATCGAGGAGCGCATTACATTGTTGAAATATCCGAAAGAAAAATAGAGGCTAAGCTTGACGATCTCGAAAACAGGAGCCGCCGGTTAAACTTAGTTTTCTTTGGTGTGCCAGACAATGAACGCAAAGAAACATGGGAAAATCTGAGAGCCTGGTTGAAGATATTTGCAGTAACGTGCTCAAGCTTAGTAACATTCCGATAGAAAGAGCTCACCGGCTTGGGGCCTTCACAGAGGGGCACATTAGCATTAGGCCTATCGTCGCAAACTTCTCGGGGTGGAAAGCCAGGGAAATATTATGCGTAATGCTTACAAATTGAAGAACACCTCTTTCCGTGTATCTGAAGACTTCAGTCAGGCTGTTTGCGAAAAACGACGGCTTCTTTGGAATTATGCCAGGAAAAAGAGAGATACCAAGGAATGCCCAGTGCGCCTTAACTATGATAAGCTTGTTATCAACGGAAAGACGTTCGTGTGGGACAGTGAAATGAACCAACCTGTCCCACTGCATGCACAAGCGCGATCACATGAAGCCGACTCGGAACTGGGAGAATCGCAGAACTGGGAGAATCGATACTTCCAATACGTGTGGGCGCATACCACTGCTTTTTGTGAACTGTCGAAGTAATAATTATAAAGTTGACGTCTTTGCGTCTTTTGTGGCAACTACTCAAGCAAAAATTTTTATGGATACAGAATCTTGGCTGTACAGTGCAATACCTGCTACTGAGGTCTTCCCACATGGCTTCACTGCTTATAGGAAAGATAGAAATCACCATGGTAGGGGCGTATTTATTCTTGTAGCGAACGAGAGGACTAGCGAGGAAGTTTCTTTCCACAATTCTGCCGAGGCCATTTGGCGCCGTGTTTTTTTACCGAAGGGAAATGCTGTCGTGGGTTGTTTTCATCGACCACCAGACAGTGATGATACTCCTATGACACTGGTTTCTGAAATGGTACATTTATTTCCAGACAGTGTACTCCTGATTGAAGATTTCAATCTACCAGATTTTGACTGGATAACCAGTGGTACACAAAACAGGTCGTCAGTGTATACTTATTTCGGCGAATCCTTGAGAGTGTTTGGTTTTTGTCAATATGCAACTGTTCCAACGAGACATGATGCCATTCTGGATTTAATATTATGTAATGACCCAAATATTGTTTCCACTGTGTCGGTGATTCCTGGTATAGGTGACCATAAAGCTATTGTAGCAGTGTTAAAGACAGAATACTGCCAAGTAGCACAGGCAATACCCCGACAAATTTTCCTGTATGAACAAGGTGACTATGATTCTGTTGCTGCAGAATTAGAGTCGTATTACCCAAAATTCTCGCTTTTGACATAAAGTCGTTGCTCTTTAGCTCTGTGGTCTTATTTTCGTGATAAGCTACTTCACGCAGTTGAAGCTCGTGTACCAAACAGAATACTAAAGAAGAGAACAAAACAAGGTCCTTGGTTTAATAAAGACATTCGCAGGTTATTTAGTAAAGCACGAAGTTCGCACAGAAAATTTCGCAATAGGAGTACCACGTCTAATGAACAAAAGCTTAGGCATGCAAACCTGACACTGAAATTTGCAATAAAAACAAGGAAGGATACTCTGTTTGCCCAATTAAGCGATAGGTTAAAGCAAAACCCGAGAGAGTTCTGGAAGTATGTTAAACAAACTAGAAAAGACGATATAATCATTCCTGCTCTGACCATGGAGGGTGATACTTTGTGCACCGATGAAGAAAAAGCTGAAGCTTTTAACTATTTCCAATCAGTTTTTACTCAAAGCACACCAGGCGATTGGGGGGGGGGGGAAGTGCTTCGAGTCACGTGGCCTTCCATGAAAGACGTGGAGGTTGACATTACTGGTGTTGATTGCTTGTTATGGCAGATAGATACAACTAAAGCAGTTGGACCAGATGGTTTATCACCATTTCTTCTTTAAAACTGTCACAGCGTTATTGCAAAGTATTTATGCGCTATATATGAAATTACACTAAATACTGGAGTTGTCCCACATGACTGGAAAGTTGTAAACGTTATCCCGGTTCATAAATTATGTGATAAAAAGCTTGTCGAAAACTACAGGCCCATCTCACTAAGAGCAACATGCTGTAAGGTGTTTGAGCATATCATATACAGTAAAACAGTTAAACACCTAGAGTCAATCAACTTCCTCTCTCCATCTCAGCATGGTTTCAGAAATAGATGCTTATGCGTAACACAACTAGTCAAATTTCAGCATTACACCGCACAATCTATAGACAGTGGCGCTCAAGCAGATGCAGTGTTCCTTGACTTCCGTAAGGCCTTCGATACCGTCCCACACAATCTATGAGAATTCGCAATGCTCTCTGCAAACATAAACCTTAAAGTTATCAACTGGGTAAAGAACTATCTAAACGATCGACAGCAGAACGTGGTGCTTAACGGATCAAATCATCTGCGGTAACCATTACGTGCGGTGTACCACAGGGGAGCGTATTAGGACCTTTGCTTTTCCTGATGTATATTAATAGCATAGTCATATGGTATTACCTCTCCCATTAAGTTTTTCGCAGATGATTGTGTAGTGTTTAGAGTGATTAAATCGCACAAGGATGCTGAGATTCGGCAGCATGATCTGTACCGAATATCAACGTGGTGACGAAAATGGAAAATGAGTCTAAACGTTGTAAATGTTGCTGTGTATCATTCACGAACCGGATTAGTAAACTGGACACAACATACGAAATAAATATTTCAATGATTGCCAGTCACGTGCCTTCGTCATCGATTTACGTACTGTAATATTAGGTTTCGTAAATGTGATGCTAGCGACACGGCCGCGAGCGCATATCGATCGTGGCAAGTAGCCGCGTTGTTACATGACACGCACGTTATGATTTTTATGTTAGGGTCTGTCTGTTGTGTTCGCCATGCAATCATGCAATGCCATACCAGTTTTGCAACATGCCATGTGAACCAAACCACCGCAAGAGCTGCGGGACAGTGAAATGTAAATTATCACATTGATTACAAACATATCATGACTTTTATGTGATGACTCGTCAAATATGTTGTTCCTACAGTCATGTTATGTCATACATAATTTGGTACTGATACCATTATCGAAACGGCCAGGAGAGCTAAAAGTCGTAGGCGGCTGGATAGATAGATAGATAGATAGATAGGTAGTTAGATAGATAGATGAATAGGTAGTTAGATAGATAGATAGATAGATAGATAGATAGATAGATCATCATCATCAGCCTGGCTACGTCCACTGCAGGACAAAGGCCTCTCCCATGTTCCGCCAGTTAACCCGGTCCTGTGCTTGCTGCTGCCAATTTATACCCGCAAACTTATTAATTTCATCTGCCCGCCTAACCTTCTGTCTCCTCCTAACCCGCCTTCCTTCTCTGGGAATTCAGTTAATTACTCTTAATGACCAGCGGTTATCCTGTCTACACGCTATATGCCCGGCCCATGTTCATTTCCTCTTCTTTATTTCAACTATGATATCCTTAACCCCCGTTTGTCCCCTAATCCACTCCGCTCTCTTCTTGTCTCTCAAGGTTACACCTACCATTTTTCTTTCCATTGCTCGCTGCGTAGTCCTCACTTTGAGCTGAACACTCTTTGTGAGTCTCCAGGTTTCTGCTCCGTAGCTAAGTACCGGCAAGATACAGCTGGTATATACCTTCCTCTTAAGAGATAATGGCAATCTACCTGTCATAATTTGAGAATGCTTGCCGAATGTGCTCCACCCCATTCTTATTCTTCTAGTTACTTCAATCTCGTGGTTAGGCTCTGCGGTTATTACCTGCCCTAAGTAGACATAGTCTTTTACCACTTCAAGTGAACTATTACCTATCTCGAAGCGCTGTTCCTTTCCGAGGTTGTTGTACATTACTTTCGTTTTCTGCAGAATAATTCTAAGACCCACCTTTCGGCTCTCCCTGTGTAATTCCGCAATCATGAGTTGCAATTCGTCCCCTGAGTTACTCAGCAATGCAATGTCATCGGCGAAGCGCAGGTTACTAAGGTATACTCCATTAACTCTTATCTCTTACTGTTCCCATTCTATGCTTCTGAAAACCTCCTGTAAGCACGCGGTAAATAGCATTGGGGAGATTGTGTCCCTTTGCCTTACACCCTTCTTGATTGGTATTCTGTTGCTTTCTTTATGAAGCACTATGGTAGCAGTTGATCCCCTGTAGATTTCTTCCAGAATGTTTTTATATACTTCATCTACGCCCTGATTCCGTGTCTGCATGACGGCTGATATTTCTACTGAATCAAACGCCTTCTTGTAATCTATGAAGGCTATGTATAGTGGTTGGTTATACTCTGAGCATTTCTCTATTACCTGATTGATAGTATGAATGTGGTCAATTGTTGAGTAGCCTGTTCGAAATCCTGCTTGTTCCTTCGGTTGATTGAATTCTAAAGTTTTCTTTACTCTGTTACCAATCACCTTTGTAAATAGCTTGCATACTACAGAGAGCATGCTAATCGGCCTGTAATTCTTCAAGTCCTTGTCATCTCCTTTCTTATGTATTAATATGATGTTAGCGTTCTTCGAAGACTCTGGTACCCTTCCCGTCAGGAGACACCTCGCAAACAGCGTGGCTAGTTTTTCTAACACAATTTGTCCTCCATCTTTAAGCAGATCTGATGTTACTAATCCTGATGTTACCTGATTTGCTATCGGGGCTTGGCAGACAGAAGAGAACTGGGAGTGGGGTTCCTAATTCACAGAAACATAGATGGCAACATAGAGGAATATTATAGCTATAATGAAAGTGTGGTAGGTGTTGTAATTAAACGGAATAAAAGATACAAGATGAAGGTAGTACAGGCTTACGCACCTACATCCAGCCATGATGACGCTTAAGTTGAAAGCTTCTATGAAGACGTGGAATCGGCAATGAGTAAGGTAAAAACACAGTATACTATAGCGATGGGCGACTTTAATGCAAAGGTAGGGAAGAAGCAGGGTGGAGACCAGGCAGTAGGAGATTATGGCATCGGAACTAGAAACGCCAGAGGAGAGCTACTAGTAGAATTTGCAGAACGCAATAATTTGCGGATTTTGAATACCTTCTACCGAAAATGAGAAAACCGCAAGTGGACATGGAGGAGCCCTAATGGCGAAAATAAGAACGAAATAGACTTTATAATGACCGCACACCCAGGAATCGTGCAGGATGTGGAAGTGGTTGGCAAGGTACGATGCAGTGACCATAGAATGGTACAGTCTCGAATTCGCCTAGACTTGAAGAAGGAACGACAGAAACTGATACGCAAGAAGCCAATCAATGAGCTAGCACTGAGAGGGAAAGTACAGGAATTCAGAATGTCGCTGCAGAACAGGTACTCGGCTCTCAGTGAGGCAACCAACCTTAGCGTAGATACATGAATGATAATCTGACGAGTATCATTATGGAGTGGGCAATGGAAGTTGGAGGCAGGGTAGTTAGACAGGACACTGGCAAGCTTTCCCAGGAAACGAAGAACCTAATTAAGAAGCGTCAAACCATGAAAATGTCAAGTAGAAAAGAAGAAATAGAACTGGCAGAGCTTTCGAAGTTGATTATTAGACGTAAAGTATGCGATGTAAGAAGGTATAACATGGAGAGAATTGAACATGCTCTGAAAAACGGAGGAAGCTTCAAGGCAGTGAAGAGGAATCTTGGGATAGGCAAAAGTAGGATGTATGCACTAAAGGACAAAGAAGGCAAAATAACTACCAATATGGATAGGATAGTTAAAATAGCGGAGGAGTTTTACAGAGATCTGTACAGTAGTCGAGACAACCACGACCTTAATACTATAAGAACTAGATAACCCAGGCGACACCCCACCAGTAATGATAGAAGTCAGAAAGCTTTGGAGAGCATGCAAAGATAGATAGATAGATAGATAGATAGATAGATAGATAGATAGATAGATAGATAGATACGCGCAAATTCGCCGACACTCGCTATGAAATGCTTCGCATTTAAAATGAGAGAAAGGAAGCATTGCAGCCGGACACGGGAAGGAACGCGTCGACGGAGAAGCAGTTATACGAGAGCCATGATAAGCGTCGGAGTGAAACGGGATCAAAATGAAGTTATCCGCTGACATGAGCGCCTACCGATCTTCAGCATGCAGAGCAACAAATCCACGCTTCAAACTCTTGGTGTGACTGTTGATTTAACAGTTTTACTGTATTTTAACTCCGAAGCATTTCTTGAACTTCGGCTACTTTGAACGTATCTATGTATCTATCTAGCCGCCTGCTACTTTTGTCTCTCCTGGCCGTTTGAATAATCGTATTGATATCAAAATTAGTATGACATAACATGACTGTATGGAGAACATAGCTGACTAATCTTAACATGAAAGTTATGACTTGTATTCCATAAATGTCATGATTTACATTCCATAATCTTGCTGATCTTGCGGTGGTTTCTTTCTCATGACATGTTGCGGAACTGGTATGGTATGACATGACTGCATGGCGAACACAAGTGACACACACTAACGTGAAAATCGCAATATGCGTGTTATGTAACATCATGACTACATACCACACTGATGATGTGCTCATGGCCGTTTCAAACGCTTTGCATACATCAATTTGGTATTATGGGACGTGAATGGATGATGAAGTTATGTGACTGCTGCAAACATGATATCCATGAGATGCGTGTTATGTAACAACGTGACTACATGCCACGCTCATGATGCGCTTGCGGCCGTTTCGCTAGCTTCACATGTACCAAATTCGGTGTTGCGTGACGTAAACGGACGACATAGATAAATGACACGTCCAAACATGATGATCATAACATGCGTGTCATGTAACAGTATGACTACGTCCCACACTCATGGTGCGCTCGCGGCCGTTTCGCTACCTTCACATACGCCAAATTCTGTTATTATGTCACGTGAGTGGAGGGCGAAGGTATGTGAGTGGAGTAAAGATGATAATCGTGAGATGCGTGTAATGTAAGAACATTATTACACGCCACACTCAAGGCACCAAAACATTTTGACGTGACCCGGTGCGCGTGCACGATGGTGTTCATTTTATCGCGTCACACCAGCAATGCCACACCAGGCGCCAATATTCCCCTAGTAGAGATCACTGTATCTGCCCACTGACCTTCCATGTGGATCTGCCTGCCATCTACTCGCAGGTACACGCTGTGTTGCTTTGACGCATGCGCGTTTGAGCACACAGTGTCCCGACGTCACAAAGGGAGGCAGACGCGGTGCTGTCTAAATAACGTCGTCGGCGCGAAACATAGCATGTCGCATTTCGTGCCGGTTGCAACCGGGCCCCACCAACCGACGGTTGTCGCACCGGTCAAGCCTTGCGTCAGACTATTAAGTGGTCGCGTTTCGCTAGCGTAGCGTCGCTGCGCCCAGCCTGCGCGCTCGTCAACGTTGCGGCGGAGTGTATTGGGCCCTTCATGAAGTGCTTGCCGCCGTTTCGCCGGCTTTACGTGTACCGAATTTTAGGTGTGAATACACTTTATAAGTGACCCCAAACCATCTACCGCCGTCGGCGGCGTCCGCAGTCTTCTCTCTATCTTTAAAAGAAAGAGGACTTGGCGGGCCGCAGCGCGACGCTCTACCGAATAAGCCACGGACGCGACGCTGATATCGGTGTCAGTAACGCGCCTTATACCCCCTCCCCCTTCGCTCGCTCCTCTGTTCTCCCCGCTCGCTGCAGCTGCGCGCGCACCCCTCTCTCTCGCGCGCCCGCCTTCTCTCTCAGTCTCCCGTCGAGAGCGGGTCGTGCGATGGATGTCCCGGAGGCAACGCTACCATCAACAACGAATGCAGTACAACCAAATGCCAGCACTGCACCCGTCGTTGGAGGTGACGGTACCACGGTTGTTTCGCCGACGTTGGAAGACAAGGCGGCGCTGAGAAGGGCTCGTGAGACCGAACGTAAGCGGGCGAAGCGTGCAGCGGATGCGAGTAAAGTTAAAATCCGTTGGCATTCGCCAGTGAGTTAACGCAAACTCCCCCGTGTGATCAAATTGCGGTTCCCAGGAACCATTACACCATAAAGGCACCATAGCGTGATTAATAAATATAATAGTGCGAATTAATAAATACCCCTTATAGCATCACACCGTGCATTCGCACTTAACCATGTTCACTCTCGGGGAAATGCTTGGGAGTTTTTTGGGCGATCATTACGACTACCGTACAAGCGAGCGCTACCTGAACGGCGGCGCGCCGTCTCTTTAGTATTCTTTTATTCACTGGAAAGAGCACACCTGCCCTCCTAGCGGAAGCAATGAAAACTAGCCGATAAGGCAATCGATAATCCTAGATCATAGGGAGCGAACTCCTAAATATAGAGACAGTTGAACACCGGAAAAACTATCGAAAAATGAAGCTCGGACACTGAGTGAGAATGATAAGCTATAGCCAGATTGCCTGACTCAACTCATTGCCTTACCAGGGTGATGGCGATGACTGGTAGTACTACTACTACTAGTGCTGCTGCTGCCTCTACTACAATTACTGCTTCTACATCTACTACTATTATACTACTGCCACTACGACTACAGCAAAAACAACAACGGCAAAGCGCAGTCTAAGTCAGTTCACTGCAAAGAGTCTACCCAAGTTTATACAAATGTGCTCCGAATAAGTGACACTTGAAATGTATTCTTTCGAATTAAATAACGCAAATTACTGCATTCGAAAAGTCATTCCCAACGTTTCCATTCATAATGTCACGAAACAGGACCCTGCATTTGACAAGTAGGATGAAATAATGAGTACAGTGTTCTAAACTCTCTTCACCCAAGCTATCATCCGTGCTGCATCACATCGTTTGCAGCACTGTTTCTTTGTATTGAGCATAAATACTACCTCTGAACACAGTATTGTTTTTTATTATGTTCATTTGCACATATTAGCATAAAATAAAGTCCTTTCCTGCGCTAACTTGTGGTCCACTACAGCTTATAATCCAGTGCGTTGTAGTCTTTATTTTTTGCGTTCATTTTCAGTGAATTTGGCCATACACTCTCTTCCATTCTTTCTTTTTGTTCCTCCATTAAGGCGTGCACGCACGTCTGGATCACGAAGAGCTCGCAAACAAGTCGTCACGTTGCGGTCTTTCAGTATTGTCAACGTCAACAATCAAATGTGCTGTTCCAGCAAACGAACTGCACGCACTCACAACATAACGAGAGATGCATTTGCTGCGTCACAACTAGCTGATGCGGCCACTGGGCTTTCGTTCATGATTCGCCAAACTCACAGTGTTTGCTCTGAAAGTTTCAGGGAAAAGCATTTTCGTCGGCACGCTTCGTTATATCGCCGCTGTGTGAGCACGTCACATCAACGCTCGTGGTTTTGCTTTTTCTGTTTGTGGTTGGGTGGAGTGCCCATGGAGGCTGGAGTACGAGTCGGAGCAGAAAGGAGTGTTCGCTTGCGCTGTAAGTGAAATCTGTTTCATTCTTTCTCTGGTCCGTCTTCTTGCTCTACAGCTACCAGTTTCGTCTGGGAACATGAATGCGTCCCCGCGATGTTTACTGATTATCAGGACATGAGCCCAAGACAAGGCAAACACCCGCTGTCCGCTGAAAGGATGCACTGCAGTGGAAAAGAATGTAAAATCAAAAGGTTGTCCTCGCATGCGCACGTATCAAAGCACCACCTGTCAATTAAACACAGGTGATTTTATTTGCGATAAATAACTATTCAACGATTTCACTTCTTTCTAATGCAAATTAGTCAAAGGCTGGCTCAGGCATGCGCTTTCGATGTAATATTTATATATCCGTATTCTTGAAATTGACGTGTTTTTTCAATCTTATGACTTTCTGACCCATCACAATCATGGAATTTAAGCGTGGTTGGCCATCTCTGTGATAACGTGTTAAATTAGTTAGGCTCAATTTAACAACGTTGTGATAGAATATATTAGGTGTCCATGGCTATGTGCTGTTGTATTGGCAACACTGGATTAGTTCTATCCCATCGTTATGCTCTATTTGCTGACAATTCTTTAACTTGTGTGAACAGCAACAAATCTATCTCACAGTGGGAGACGCGTTAGAAGAAGCTGTTCAATTCTGGTCAGTTCGCCTAAATTCTATTCATTTACTCAACTTAGCACAATTAGGACAAAAAGGTAAAGTGGAGCATGCGTACTTAAAGAAACATTTGCAAGAGAATTGTAAGAAAAAAAGCTTTTCTCTCGGCGTCTTACTTGGTAATAAGGTACAGACGGATGTTTATATCATCATGTTTTTAGCGTGTGTGCCATTATGTTTTTAGCCATGAGTCATGCACAGAACGTAACCATGCATTGATATGAAAAAACGTTTTTTTTGAAAAAGGTTTATTTTTTTATGAAAAAACTAACCGTGCATTCTGAGATAGTTTTCCACGGCTTGATCATGAAGTCGTTAGAACAGCCGTCGTTTCGTGCTTCTCACGGTTCTGCGCAATGACAACCTGAAAACGTTATACTCTTGTGGTGGCTTTTACAAGCTCATCTACAAGACTATAGTTCTGTTGTAGTCTTTACAAATATCACTTCAAAACATTCACTTACAATTTCGATTTCAAGCTGATGAATATCTTCTAATATATTTATTATTATTTTTTTGCTGACTGAATGTAACTCTGACGCTTCCTCGTGCTGAATACCAATCCAGCATTCAGAGATCATGTAAGTGGTACTTGGGACATTTTCGTCTTACACCGAAAGATTTCACCAAGGACAACGTGCGCCTGTAGTAATGCAGAAAAAACAACAGCCTGGCTAATAAATTTTGGACGAACCGCAATTCTACGCTGATTTCTCAACTATGTAGGGCTAGCTACTGAGCCCTAGATGGGGAGTCATATAAGAAGACGGCCCTCGTTTCAATCACTTCCTCCCCTTACACGGTTCTTTGAGAAATTCCAGCACATCTCTCACTTCAATATGCCACAATGACACATTTTCGGAAATGTTTTCAACGAATAAACCATCCTTTTTTAAACATTATCTTTTTCGCCACACAAAATGGCATGTCATAAAACTAACTGGAACACTTTTCAAGGCCTTCAATTGATGCCAGGAACAATCAAACACTGATGATAGCCTGGAATGGTGCGCCTTTTGCCAAGAGGAGCCACTCGGTCTTCAAGTATGGTAATCACCCTACGCCGATGCGCCGAAGCACGGCATCAACAGAAGCACAAGCATGATGTCTATTCCATCTCAAAATATTGCTGTACCATACATTCAAACCGTATTACACGTAATTTTCAAGGTAGTTTATGTTCGAATGTATTGTTAAAATCTATATTAGCCAATTACACACTTTACTTCAAAATACTGGCCATATTTGGCTATGTATATTTTAGCCACAATAGAGATTTGTGGTATTTAAAGAAGAGGACCATACTAATAAAAAGTTGTTTGAGTCGGCCCACCATATTGTCGGTAGAAAGAAAGTACGTTTTCCTCAATTTAATTTAGAGTGCATTGCGCTCTTTTAGACAAAAAAAAGCCCCATTTGCTGAATGAAGGATTAGCGCTGCTTTAAACGTCATACAAAAACCAAGACGCCCTAGACTGAAGTACGAACGCATGACTAGTGCCTCAGTATTTGGTTGTGCAGCACGAGCTGCCTGCGTTGGCCTCGTGAGCTGAAAGGGGTGAGGGGAGTGACAGTTTTGCAAGTGTCTTCCTTGGCCGGCACGAGACGCGATCATGCGCAGTGGGGCTGTGGATGGTGCCGAACACAACATCATGCGACTAAGAAACGCTAGGCATTTAAGAAATAACGGCGCATCTGCCGAGCGAATGATGACGAGTGGGCGAATATTCGGGGGATCATTAACCCCCGTACATTGCCCACTCGATCATGCCAAGACCTGCCAGCTCATGTGTGCAGTATATACCGGGTGTTCAAAATTAAGCTTTATGATTTTTTTAAAATTAGGCGCTCGAAGGCACGTGAGAACCACTTGTGCAAATAAGTTAAGCGGCCAGGGGGACAGAAAGTTAGATGATAATTATCGCTGTCAGCAGCCCAATTAACTAAAATTTAATAATTAACTTTTTACTGGCTGCGGTAAGTTGGCATGTTTATATTGAAAAAATGTAGGCAGTGGTGTTTGTACACAGTTTCAGTTGGAAGATTTTTTCTAGCACGCCTGTGTTCCGAGATATCCGGCTCCAAAGTTTAATTGTCTTTCGCACGATTACGCATGCAAGAGGGTGAGGGTCCGCGCAAAGCTCCTCCCTAAAGTGACGCATCTGTTGCGTGTGGTGTTTAGTGTGTGAAGAGGGTGGAAGCGTAGGCATAGGTGATAGCAATTACCCTTGCCCTCTTCGGCCGGCGAAATCAAAATGTGACAGCGCGGTGCGCCATGAGCCTTACGCATGATCCTGATGAACGCGATAACAGGAGACCATTTTTCGCGACGTTTTTTCGTGACTTTAGATCACACTGAGACATCTTCTTGTGAACGCGTTAGCAGGACCGTCCTGCACTAGGGTGCCTCCGGTTAGAGCACAGCGTCTCTGCATTGAAGGTCTACCAAGGAAATCCACGTGGAGTCCTTTCGAGCTAATATGGCTGCTTCTGGCGTGAGGTATTCTACCAAAGTAAAAGTAGACGTGGTGCTTGCAATGGCTGAAATGAATGGCAACGCTTCGTTAGCAATGGAGCTTTACGCGTCTCGCCACCCACACCGTCCCCTTCCAACAAGGCCCACTTTCACAAACCTGTTTCGACGCTTCTGCACAACAGGCTCTGTCCACCTTCCGAGACGGACCAGGAAGGCAATCGTCGATGAAGACTTTGAAATCGACGTTGTCGCGTGCGTAACCTCGATGCCAGAGCTCAGCATCCGACAGATTGCCGATCAGTGCGGTCGCAGCATCGGAACAGTCACAAATGTTTTAAGAAAGCACAAGTTCCATCCATATCACGTTTACCTTCATCAGGACCTAAATGAGGCGGACTTTGAAAGGCGAGTTGACTTCTGCAATTGGGGCCTCATCAAAACTGATCAAGAAAATGACTTTTTGCACAGAATAATTTGGACTGATGAAGCTCGGTTTTGCCGAAATGGAAGTGTTAATCTTCACAACGCCCATTATTGGGCACAAGAAAACCCACACTGGCTGAGGCAGCACAAGCATCAAGTTCGCTGGAGTGTGAATGTGTGGTGCGGCATACTCGGGGACAGGATCATCGGACCTCACTTTTTTGAGGACAACTTGAACGGAAAGATGTACACAGAAGAAATATTAGGTGTTGTCATTGATGATCTTGTCTGCAGTCTTTCCCTGAATGACCTGCGCCAAGTATGGTTTCAGCACGATGGAGCACCACCACATTTTTCTACCAGGGCGAAGAACTGGTTGGACAGACGTTTTCCACAACAGTGGATTGGGCGCGCAGGAGCGATGTTTTGGCCACCAAGATCACCTGACCTTTCTCCGCTCGACTTTTTCCTTTGGGGCTACGTTAAAGATCGAGTTTACGTAACAGAGCCCAGCGATGTTAATGACATGAAGGACAGGATAACATCTGCCTGTGCGAGTATTCCTGCAGAAGTACTGCGCCGAGTCATCGAGTCGACGCGACAGCGGTTCATGCTTTGCGTTGCTGCCGAAGGCAGGCATTTTGAACACTTTTTGGGGCATTGACGTCTTGAGAGGTGAAGAGTTTCGATGAGATTTGTGCATGACCGAAATATGCTTATGTAGCAGCAGGAAATATGCGTTAGCAAGGATAAAACTGTTTCAGTTATTATTGGTGGAGTTGTTGCTCTTGTTTCAATAAAAGTTACAGTACTCGGACATCAGCAGTCACGCTATTCGCGTAGCCCAGGCAACGACCACGCATGCTTCTCTAGTGATTATTACGCACGCGCACTGGCATCCAGATTCTCCGCTCGCACCATTATCTCGGCATGGTATCTGCCACTATCGTTAGAGGCTCTGCAGTTGCGTGTTACGACACTGGTTGCAAGCGTTCTTCGATTTTTGATTTCGACGGCCGAAGAGGGCAAGGGTAATTGCTATCACCTATGCCTACGCTTCCACCCTCTTCACACACTAAACACCACACGCAACAGATGCGTCACTTTAGGGAGGAGCTTTGCGCGGACCCTCACCCTCTTGCATGCGTAATCGTGCGAAAGACAATTAAACTTTGGAGCCGGATATCTCGGAACACAGGCGTGCTAGAAAAAATCTTCCAACTGAAACTGTGTACAAACACCACTGCCTACATTTTTTCAATATAAACATGCCAACTTACCGCAGCCAGTAAAAAGTTAATTATTAAATTTTAGTTAATTGGGCTGCTGACAGCGATAATTATCATCTAACTTTCTGTCCCCCTGGCCGCTTAACTTATTTGCACAAGTGGTTCTCACGTGCCTTCGAGCGCCTAATTTTAAAAAAATCATAAAGCTTAATTTTGAACACCCGGTATAAAGTTGTTGTTATACACAATTCGCATATGGTGTGGAGATGGCCACAAGCATATACATAGGGATATGCATACGGACATCCATATCCATGTGAATATCCATAGCTTGTCACATCGACGCACAGGGGACATGACTCGACCATAAGGCGCTTCGCCCCTAAAAAAACTAACCAAAGTTATGGGTGACGCCGAGGTGGTCAAGCTCAGGGGCGTAAGTGCTGTCTTCGGGACAAAGTCCTGAAGTTGCTTCATGAACTCCCTCATTGCCAATTGCAACGTTGGTTTCACTTTCGAGAGCTTCAGGAAGAACAGAAATATTATGCCATTTTTTAAATCCCACGGCTACGGAACTCCTGTGACCTACTTTGATATCATGTCTGTAAAACCATAAATACTTACAGAACTGTGTCAATTTTTGCACGTGGTTTTCTGAGGTGCTAGCGATTAGAAATATTCATAATAAAAGTCTATTTGACCAAAATGAAAATTGCTGAGCTTTATTGGCTAAAAAACGGGCCAAACGCCGCAACTTAATTAGCCTCACATAAGAAGTAGCTCTGCTGTGAGCTCTTGCCCTAATTAGTAGTAGAGTATCGAAATTTTCACATGCACAACAAAAAAGTACGCTCATTAGCGAGATAGCGTAGTTTAAATCTGTTACTTCAAGCTATACAAGCTTTAAGGCACCCAAAGCATATCGTTTTTATACGCACCACAAATATTTCACGCCTCGCATCCACCTTCTAGTCTACCACGCAAGCAGCAGTATTTATGTAATACCGCAGCAAATCCAGTTTTCCTCACAAGCTCCACGTATATGTTTTTATTTCTTGCGTGTTTATCTCACTTGCACATGCCATTTTTGGCTTGCTGTTCACCTCCAGTGATTTATCATGCGAGAGCTTTATCATGCCTTCGAGGCTCTCCGTTTGTTCACGACTCGACCCCAACTGAGTCCGGCTATGAAAGCACGCCATGAGAATACCGCGTGGGCTCCGGGAACGGTGCCAGAGCGTGAATGAAAGCTAACGATATATACGCACCGTGCCTTGCCATTTAAACATGAACGCTCTGTGTTTTCTCTCTCTATACTGCGCAAAGCGACCATATTTCTTTATTTCCCTCTTTGCTGCTTATCGCACATGGGCAGACAGCTGAAAAGAGCATGGCCTGTGGCTCCAGGGCAAAAATGTTCCCAGTATGCTGGCGCAGGAGCAGGAGCAGCAAAGATTATTAGAAAAACTGAGCATGCGTTTGCAAAAAAGACACGCAAACCGGCACGTGAAGAAGACAACGCTTTCGCTACTCACCCGCGTTTTTTTTTCCACTCCCTTCTCCTGCCGCGGTGATCTAGTGGCTAAGGTACTCGGCTGCTGACGCGCAGGTCGCGGTATCGAGTCCCGGCTGCGGCGGCTGCATTTCCGATGGAGGCGTAAATGTTGTAGGCCCGTGTGCTCAGATTGGGGTGCACGTTAAAGAACCCCAGGTGGTCGAAATCTCCGGAGCCCTCCACTACGGCGTCTCTCATAATCATATGGTGGCTTTGGGACGTTAAACCACACATATCAATCAATCGATTTTCCACTCCCTTTAACACGACAGCATGAAAAACTCGTTTCGCAGGAATTCCGGCGTCGTCATCGACGTCATTTGTAGTGAGCGGAGAATAAACTTATGCGTGACCAAATAATCGTGAACGACGCAAATAAAATAAATAGTAAGATATCCTTGGTGAGAGGCAAAATCAAATCCAGGTCGCTTGGGTGCAAGTAAGGATTGAACTCGCGTTGTTAGCGTGGCAAACTACTCGAGTTTACCACACAGCGACGCTTCTGCTTTAGAATGCAGTGAAAACAACTTCCTGAACTTGGGAATGCAGTGCAAGTAACTTTCATGCTTTACAAACACACGCGTCCTCTATGCACGGTTTGCAGTGAACCACAAAATATTGCGGTAATAACGCTTGGTACAAGCGTACATTGAAATTGGCCCGTCAGAACATGTAATTATCGTAGTCATTTCATGTTTTAAGCCGTTTACCTAGTACCAAGGGCACCCGTGTACGTTAGTGCACCTATTCCTCCGAGACCACTGAGACGTTAAACCCTACGTATCAATCAATCAATCAATCAATCAATCAGTCAATCAAATCAACGAATTCTTTGAGGCCACGTAACACTGCAAGTTCAAAAAGGTTTCATGAACTAGAGAGAGAGAGAAATAAATAAATAAAAGGAAAAAACAGGATTTCATGAACTAAGTGTTTGAACTAAGTGTTTGATATACCCACTAGGGACAAAATATTGCTGTGGCATTTAACTCTTAAAACAAACCTTAATCGTCCCACAATTTGGTTTTACAGTTCTTATTTTCTTTTTTGTCATCACACTGCTTGCAGCCTAGCTACTGCAGTTGATTTGGCCGACAGCTTTTTTTTAAAGATTGCCCCGCCGCGGTGGTCTAGTGGCTAAGGTACTCGGCTGCGGACCCGCAGGTCACGGGTTCGAATCTCACCTGCAGCGGCTGCATTTTCGATGGAGGCGGAAATGTTGTAGGCCCGTGTGCTCAGATTTGGGTGCACGTTAAAGAACTCGTCGAAATCTCCGGAGCCCTCCACTACGGCGTCTCTCATAATCTAATGGTCGTTTTAGGACGTTAAACCCCACATATCAATCAATCAGAGCTTTTTAAAGATTCACAATTTCACATGTTGGAAATTTCACATGTTTCGTGGAATCGTTTTAACACTATTATCTTTAGACAAGACCATTAGAAAACAGATCTTGCACTATAAAAACACAAGGTCTATTAAAATCATAATACCATCTTGTTTTAAAAATCAGTACAGCCTATTCATCGTATCAAAAATGAATGCTCATTATTTGCCATGAATCTGTGCTGGCAAGAAAGGTCTTCACTCTTCACACATCACTTCAATGAATTCAATCAATGGTAAAATTGGCAAATTATTGGGGGAACTGGTAAATTCGGCATTTTGTGAAGTGATGTATTTGTTACTGGCCTACTAACTGTAGTTCTTCATTTGGAAACGACGTGCGCCTCAGTATAGAATCAGTGTCAAGACTTCACCCGTAGCAAGCCATCTATCTTTTGAAATATTTGAATTTTGCTTTCATCGACTGGGTAAGGTTAAATTTCTCATGTAACATACCGACAAAATTTACCAACTTAGTCTTCAATTTTACTTTTTCTAGGTTCTTACCCAACCTACACATGGTAACAAGTTTTTACACTATTCTCACAAATGCTCCTGAGACCATTGGCGAAATGGTTTCTATTGATAGATTTAGCGATCATCATCTACTACGAGAAACAATAAACGTTCGTTCATCTTTCACAGGTGTTACCCCTAAATAAATAGGCTATTGCAATAAAGCTAATTACAAAAATATAAATTTCAAATTATCATTGCTCTTTTTTATGTTTTTCTGCCTTCGTTTTACAGCCGATCGCTTGAGAAGAAGTGGACTCTTTTCAGAAACAAGATAACTGCTCTAGTTGACGAGTAGCCCCCCCTTACTAAAATAACTAATGACAAGTCCAACCCACTATTCACTAAAAAACTACGATAGCAACAGAAAAAAAAACCACATTATGATAGCGCTGAGCGCTTGCGCACGCAAGTAGCTTGGGCAAGTATAACGCAAGCTTAAAGTATTTGAGTTCTGCCTTATCTTCAGCTAAAAATAAATACTTTGCTCATAGCCTACCATTACTTCTTAAAGGCAATAAAAAAAAATCGGGCGCATCATAAGCCTATATGACGACAAGAACAGCATTGCTTTACACGTCGATAACAACACTCCTCCCCCACATTCTCAGTCCGCCTCAAATTTCGATTCATATTTTTCTTGTATTTTCACCAGGGAAGATTGGTAAATACCTTCCAAAGTACCGTAAATAAATTATCAATCTGTACTAACTATAGAAGAAACCTTTGAAGGTGTCGCACACCTAATAAACAACCTCGTGATAACTGCGTTCTGTGGCATCAATGACATTATTTCAAAAATACTCGAAAACATGGTCATATTATCCAGTCAAATCCTGACACATATTCTTAGATTCATTAGATACAGACAGGCTACCCTTAAATTAGTAGATATCGAAAGGTATACCTATATTTTGGTCGGGTAACAGACACTCACCCACAAATTACCGTCCAGTATCATTAGTATCCATATGTTGCAAAATGTTAGAACATGTAATAACAGCATCCAATGTTTGCAGACACCCAGAAGCTAACATTTTTTTTTGATAATCAACACAGATTTCGAAGGAATTTTTTATGTGAGACTCAATTACTGGAACTAACAACTTACATGCATGCTAACAAAGACGAAGATCTGCTAACTGATTGTGCCTTTCCTAACTTTTGAAAAGATTTTATCTTATTCCTCACCGCCACTTAATTCTGAAGTTATCGATTTTCCAATTGGACATTTTTACACATTTATGGATTTGAATTTTTTTTGTGAAATTATAAACAACTAACAGTAGTTATTATTCACACTTCCCATTTTACTCGCGTCACCTCAGGTGTACCACATGGAAGCATTCTTGGGCCGTTACTGTTTCTAGTATAAAATTATGAGTTACCGAGTACTATATCCTCACACATGCGCATTTTTTTCACATGGCGGAATTTTTCACCGTCCCTATGAAACTAATGACAATCGCCAAGTTCTCCAGAAACACGTTGAACATGTTTCTTTGTTGTGTAACATTTTGGTAGCGAAGCTTAACGTTGAAGTTTAGGTTTGACGGAAGCCCGTCTCAACGGGATGATACAGGCTTGAAGATAAAAAACCTGGAGGCACTGCGCTGACCAAAGTGAAAGTTTAAATAGCAAGAAACACAGAAACACAGTTTTGATGTGTGTGTTTTTTTTTAACATTTACATCGGTCAGCACAGTGCCTCCAGGTTTCTTACCTTCAACCAAGCCTAACGTTGCTAAATGCAAATTAATTAGTTTTAGCCGCAAGCAAACTACATCTATCATTACGTACCATATAAATAACACGACTATCTTGCATGATAAACAATATAAATACCCTGGTGTCCATCCAACTTCTTCCTTTCATGGTCAACTCATACTGAATACACTTCCGCCAATGCTTTCAGATATTTGGGCTACATACGTCGCAAGTTACATCGTTCTACTAATTATATTTGTAAACTAGCATATAAAACATTTCAACAACCTCAGCTTCAGTACGTGGCATCCATTTATTCTCCCCATCAAAAATATCTAAGCGAAAGGTTAGAATCTGTACAAAATTGGGCATCACATTTCATTTGACGTGTTTACGGCTCTAACAAAAGCTTCATGTAGAATAAACTCGACTTATCTCTTCATTTTTTTGCATATACGTCGGGTTATTGCCCTGATAACATTGTTTCATAAATGCATCTATAACTCACCGTCATCATTTTTGCAGCTTGAAACTCCCTCCTATGGTACAACGTTCATATGTACAGTTTAACTTCCTGCGCATTTACGGAAAGACTAGCTCAAATAACTACTTCGCTCTTCCAAAGGTCATTCGCCTTGGGACGACCTTCGTAACACTATTTCTTCTGTGAATAACTAAGTAAACTTTAGGCATCTACTAAGTTCACATTTGTTAAAATAATGTTTTATTCCAGAACAATATACTTGTTATTTCAGATCTCTTATTGGAGTTTATGTGCAGTTTCACTTCACAACCGATGTCGCATTCACTCAGTTATTATTGTGTCACTCAGCTGTCATGACTGTAAGTGTGTATTATTGGCCTTTTTTGTTGTATAAAACACAACGCAATCGCATTAAATAATGCATTTCCACTTGCGTTACAGTCGTATTTTTAATGCCGTTCTCATACATTTTTTTATCTTTCTGTACACTACACACATTCAAAATGTTTCTTGTATTATTGCATTACCCCTTACACAGTGACTATTGAAGGTATTTCTGAATACAAAAATAAATAAAACAATAAATATATAAATAAATAAATAAATAAATTGGCAGATCCCACGTATAGTGGGAATCGATGATATGCGAAACACGAATGAGAAAGCTTGATATATCACTGTAAAATCAGCACGACGTTACGAGCTGACACTCATCTCACTCATCTCATAATTATTATGTTGGCACCAGTTATGCCTTCGTCAACCATTCACGTGCTCTACAACCAAATTTGGTATATGTGACGCTAGCGAAACGGCTACGAGCGCATCATTAGCGTGGCATGTAGTCATGTTGTTACATGACACGCATGTCATGATATTCATGTTAGGATCTGTCGCTTGTGTTGTTCATGCAATTAGGTCATGCCATACCAGTTTTGCCATGTGCCACATGTGAACGAAACCACTGCATGAGCTGCAAGGCCATAAAACGTAAATCATGACATTCATGACATACATGTCATGATTTTCATGTCATGACTTGTCAAATAGGTTCTTCATACAGTCATGTTATGTCATACCAAGTTTGCTATTGATACAATTATCGAAATGGCCCGGAGAGCTAAAAGTCGTAGGCGTCTAGATAGATAGATAGATAGATAGATAGATAGATAGATAGATAGATAGATAGATAGATAGATAGATAGATAGATAGATAGAGAGAGTGATAGATAGATAGATAGATAGATAGATAGATAGATAGATAGATAGATAGATAGATAGATAGATAGATAGATAGATAGATAGGCATGCTCGAAGTCGCTGACGTTCGCTAAAATATGCTTCACATATAAAATAAGTATATTTCTTTTGACGCGTGATTTCCAACTTCGACGGCCACCGTTCACAGTTCACTGCATTTAGCAAAACACAATAGCCAAGCTGGTTCTTTAAAGTAGTAAGATTTATAAGCCAAGTCCGTGTATTTCACTACCCACATTCTTTGAAAGGGGAATTTAGTGAAAGGGGAAATTTATTTGTAATTATTTCCCCGAACAGACACCGCCCCACAAATGCCGTAGTGTTACAAGTTTGCTTAGGAAGCCTCGAAGCCTTGGCAGATATTAGTCGAGAGCAAGCTAGTAATGGTAATCGATATTTATTCATTTCGACAGACGGACCTGTCTCTTGTTCTATATTTATGCTAGCGTTCATGTTATCAGAGCAGAAGCACGTAACCTCTAATTGAGTATGACGCGAGAAAGTTTTGTTTTGAGGTAGACTCTTGGCGAATGGTGGCTCACAGCTCCTGCCGAGACATAGTAAACACTTCCACTCTAGAATTTTTTAAACTTCCTTTGTTGTATCCCATGCCCAAAAATCCCCTTTAGCTGAAAAAAAAGTTCAAGGAATGTAATAAATGTTCTTACTAGCCTCTCGCGCTGGTATTTTTGCTACCCTTCCTTCGTTTAGTTTGAAATTCGAAGCATTTCTTGGAGCACTTCGGTGACTTTGAGCGTATCTATCTATCTATCTATAGACATATCTATCTAGCCGCTTACGTTCTAGTGCTCTTGTTGTCACCCCTTTCACTTGGCGTGAACCAAAATTACCATGGGAGGTTAAGATGGTTCGTCGAATATAACGCGCTCGTGAAGATATAATGTCTCAATACCATCGCGTACGTTGTCAAATACTCCCGCAAATATGTGGAACATATCCACGGGCAGGTATGTGCCGCTGGTATGCCGGTATGTACCACAATCGATTGACACTTATTATCGAACTAGGAACGACGAGAAAACATATGGGCAACTTTAACGCGCGATCGTTATCAAATACCTGACATTGGTAGCCTCTACCCGACGAATCCAAAGAATTAATGTCAGGGTCCCAGCTGGAATCAAACCCAAGCATTATGCAGGGCCATGAAGAATTTTACCACAGAGCTACGCCTGATCTCGGAACTGCCTTTCAAATAAACGCTAATCTTGGTGAAATGTTAATAGTGGTAGCGATGCTGCCTACCCAATATTTAAAACGATATTTATGTACTCTTTTGATACAGCCGTCACGTCGGGTAAGCGTTAAATGTGCCTATTTGCGAAGCCCTGAACTTGATTTTTGTGACAGTTTCCAGGACCAGCATCCTCACGAGCATCAGCACTTCACATCAGCTACTAGTTTTGCTAATAGGCATGTTCCAGTTGTCATTGTTGCGCTAACGCAAACAACTGGTTATATAAAAGCTGCCACTCTTCAACATATGTGTGTGCGTTAAGCATTTGTAATTTATTTAGCATCCTTTAATGACGTGTCGATCAATAAAAAATTTCAATATGGTCACCTTCTCTTCGCATGCATCACATAACGACGATACTCAGGTACGTGGGATTTTTTTGTATTTATGGAGTGATTCATTCCACATAAACAATCTTCATTCAAAACCTGTTAAAACAGTCAGCGGAAGATATTCTTTTATACTACGTCATTCAATGAGCTGGAATCTAGTGTTGTATTCTAAAACAGAAATGAAAATGGGCACTAAATAAAAGTACTGAATCACAGAACCATTTTTAGACGTAATGTTGAACACCTTATAAAATAGTTGGTGTCCTTCAGACTCTAATTCCTACATGATTAATGACCCAGTCTAAGTTATGTCCCATACATTTGAAAAGCAATTTGTCACTGACCTTTTTCAACGCACTTTGCATATTTGTGCATATTTGCGTAAAAGAGCGCAGCCAAGTGTAGCGCAATTTTGAAAATACCATATACACTGTGTGCTTAGCCTCAGAACCTTCCGAAAAAACTTACGTCTACGCCACAACGAAGGAACCGTTGATTATATTTTTTGAGTGAATTTCTCGTTAGCAAACTTTGTCGTCAAACGAATGTTGTCCATGAACACTAGAAAAATACTGTAAACTTCCGAGAAAAGTCTAGAACATCATAAAGATACAATAGAAAGTACCTTTTTAATTAAGTTGCGACTGACAAAATATGAGTTTGATAAGCGGAAGCAAGACGCACTCGGGTCCTGGAAACTTCAGCGATTTCCTTCCCTTTAGAAGCCTCAGTTTTGCTGTTAAATATAATACCTGATTATTTTTCCAGTAAGTAAGGTGATCGTAGCTTTATTAGAGGCTGCTCCTATGAAATTAAAAACAGGACAAAAAGTTTTTGCTTTTTATTATAAAATGACTAAAACAGCGACGTTTTAGAAGGAGTTTAGTAACTTTGTAGATGAATGGATAGATTTATGAACTTTATTTGGCCCTTTAGAACGTGCTTTAGCACGTTGCCGGCTGCTCCAACGTCGGAACAAAATATCCAAGCCCCTCTTGCATAGCGGGCCCGGTAGACTGCCCATAGCTTTTGTTCAAGTCCGGAGCTTGCAATAGCACGCTCCCATTTGGACGGCGTGATGGCTTCCCCGCAGCGTACCTTGGGGCACCGCGAGAGCATATGTTTCAAGGTAGCTATATTGTGGCAGCACGAACATGTATTAGTTGGCTGTATTTCACGATAAATTTTGTTCAATAGTATGGGGTTAGGGTACGCCCCGACCTGAAGATGCCTGAGTGGCAGAGCCTGAGGTGTGCTTAGTTTTCTGTGCGGTGGAGACTATTGTCTCCACGCCATGTAAAAATGTTTTGTAAATTTATTATACGAGACGGGATGGTCACGGTTCTCCAAGACATCAGTGCCACGCCCCCCGATAGCTACGTGGTTTACTAGTCCAGGTGCAGCTATGTCGGCTGACTCGATGAGCTTGGGCGCGGCTGCCTGGGTGCGTCCTATATAAGCTGAGAACCTAACGTGTGTGTGTGGCTCGATGTCTTTGTCCGGAAGACTTCGTAAAGCTAGTTGCAATATTGGTCTCTTTGCAAATGCTCGGACCGCTGATCTCGAGTCACTGTAAATTGTGGACCTGCTGTTATCCAGCAAGGTCAATGCAATTCCCGATTGCTCTACTATTTAAGCCACTATAGTCCGGACTGTTGTCGAGTTGGTGATACCACCCTCGTGGTTGACGCTCACTGCCGTATACGCCTTCCCCTCGGGGTATTGGGCCGCATCGACGAAAGAGCTGTTCCCGGCATGTTCTTGAGCCTTTTTCTTTCTGGAGTTTTAGGCGCCATAACCATGATATGATTATAAGGAAGGGTATATAGTACGTATTATTTATTGTATTTCGGCCACCTGGTGTTTGAACACGTGCACTTATATATAAGGGCACTAGTGTCTTGCATTTGGGCCCCAGCTGAATACGGTCATATTAGTGCACCTGCTGCTACCAACATTACGATCGTGTAACTTGTTACTAGCACGGGGATTGGTTTGAGTTTATTGAGGCGCTATATGTACGCTTAATACCCCTAATTTCGGTCTTAATGTATTAGGCCATGACGAGGCGGTGTTATGCAAAATAGGCATAACATATTATTTGTGTCATTGTTTGAATAAAAGTTCTACAATGTGTTAACGAGAGCACTTAATGTAATTGTAGGCTGCAAAATAAATGAGAAAAGATAAACTATTTATGCTAATTCATAGCCACCCACTGGCTCCAGCTGCATTCCCCAAGCGCAAGGCTTTCATTGCTCCTGGAACCACTGACGAGCTATATGTGTCGCGTGGACTTATCGTTGCGTATGTAGACTGCAGAGGCACTGATGGCCTACTAGGTAGTGCAATAAAAAAATGTGCCTCTGTATTTTGTCGATAAGGCCTCATGAAGGGTGACTCGCATGGGACGGCTTTATGCTCTACCATATTAGAGTACCTATAAATCTAAATCATTACCCTCTTCTTCTAAACCCCCATGTGTAGAGTTGGCTTCACGGAAACCTGCTTAGTTGCTGATGTAGAGAGGAAGAAGATTATGTGCCGCAGTGGGTCACGCTTTTAGCGAGAGGAGCCAAGCACGAGCGTTTCCTTCGAGGGCTGTGATTCCTGAGTCCGTTGTAGCCGCCCGCTTTCCTCATCAATACACCTGCTGTAAAGTACTACTTGTGCCGATAAACCCCGTTTCACTGATAATTCTTCAATACCATGAAAATCTAGAAACGTCAGCAATACTCATGATGCACTGACTGTCATTATTATTATTCTTTATGCGCACAACTATTCAATAATGTTCCCGCCATTGAAAGCGTTTTGCTTGAGTATGAACCTGATGTACTAATTGTTCCTGAACTTAGTTGAACGAATGCACAGCAAACTGTGAGTTTCTTTCTCCGAACTGTACAGCTTATTGTGAAGATAGGGTGTCTAGGAGTTGTAGTGTTGCTGTTAACCGTGAAGGATCAACTGTGTGCATAGAACGATCTTCACCACAAGAAATTGAGTGATTTGACATGGTTTTCTACCGCACTTCGTTCACATTTATTGCAGTGTATCGTCCTCCCGATTCTTCGGAAGACTATATGCTATCTTTCCTTGACTTCTTATATAGCGAATTGGAAAATTGGAAAAGAATATTCCTAATGGTTGGTGATTTTCCTCGTCAGCTTGTTGGGTGCACTCTAAGACAAAATTACCCGAAAAGGGAGTAACGAAGCCCAATAGGCGCGCGCGATGAAAGGATAGACTGTTGAAGAAAAACCGCAGGGGGATGCGTGCCGCGTGCAAACAACTTAGTCTCCCTATTCCATGCAAAGGATGAACCGCGCGGAAAATGCGGGCCGTGCACAAACCGCTGTCGAGGAAACTATTCATTCTCCTCTCTCTTGGCTCAGTCTTCCCCCCAATTTTGCTGGCGAAGGTATGCGTTGAGTCACCCTCGGAGAGCTTGAATCTAGGATTTACGATGTGGTTGTTGTGCGTACGCTTGAACGAACGTGCTGTGCTGTTTTCACGTTTCGCCAAACGCATGAAATCTGGAGCCGGTCTCGACAAGTCGCCACGCCGCGCTTATACCCATGGCCTAGTCAAGATGATCACGACCAACACACGACACCACCGGTTGGGAATTACGGCCAATATGGTGGCCGAGAAGACCGCAGGCCTGTCGGATACATTAATTCTGTCTGACTCAGGGCAGAAATCAGCGCTAGATTCTTTCACAAGTAGGTGATCCCTCTATATTCTGCCGTAGTTGTCAGGTGTATGATACGCATCGCACTTGCGGCAACGGGCTCGGTTGTTTTGTATATCGCACGCACAAAATGAACCGCGAAAGTCGGCTTCGGCGCAGCAGTTCGCCTGTGCTTTTTGAACACTCTGAAATTGGCCGTCGTTGCCCTCGGCCATCCGGACGCTCACTCATCGAGTGTTCGCCTGTCTTCGCCGTCGTGATGACCTCCAGGCTGACGATATTTGCGTGCAGACATCTTCGCTGTTTTGCGAGTCGTCCAAAACACGTTGCAGTTGCATGTAACGAGATTGGTTGTACTATGTTGCGCTCTGTAAGTGCAGCGGCGCACGGGCTGGTGAGGCTTTCACTTGCGTCGGAACTGGATCTGTGAAAATTGGTTGCCATTACAGTTGGCTTCCCCATAAATCGGTCGCCAGCAGCTCGGTGCCGACTGTTGACGGTTGCCATGGTGGCGGACTCTTGTTTGCTCGCTGCCCTCACTTGAGTATGTGGAAAAGGGTCGCATCACCGTCAGTTTTTTAGGCACTCGCGCCAAACGAACTCAGCGTTGTTCGTGGCGGCGGCCCCGCGTACGGTCGCTCTCCCCTTCGAGGTTCGCTGGCGGCAGACGCTCCACGTGCAACGCTGTGTTTGGTCTCGCATTCGCTTGCTGGCGCTGAACGGCGGCGCTGGCTTAGAACTCACTGCTTTGCTGGCGGCACGGTGGTTCACGGCGCCTCAGAGTTATGACTGCGGCGACGGCACTTAAGCTGTTGTGCTACGGGGATTGATTTGCGCCTTTTACGATGCGTGACATCACGTTAAAATATTTACATGTCCTCTTATACACGTATGATTTTATGTCACCTTGCACATAATTGTCATACCCATGCACATTCATCCTCTGTCACACGTAAATAATTATTTTTGCAATCTTATCGTGCAGCCGTGAACACACACCGCGCAGAAGGCTGTGGCTGTGTGTGCTGGCGTCTGCAATGCATGTCATCTATCGCTTTTGTCGGACCAGCTTCAGAAGCACTGTAAAAGATGTGAAGGAGAGTTATTTGCGTGTCATATTTACACGTATGTTTTCATATCAACTTGCACGTACTTGTCATATGCATGAATCTTCATCTTCCATCACGTGTGACTAGCAATTTTTTACTATCTCATTGTACATACGTGGTCACGCAACATGCAGAAGGCTATGTGCGCTGGTATCTACAATGCCCATCATCTATCACTTCCGTCGCAGGAGCTTCACACAGACTGCACAAGATGTGACAACGAGCCCGGAATGGTACGTTCCACTACAAATTATCTTAAAGAATAGAGCACCTTCATGTGTATAGAGAAAAATAAAAATATTTTAATGTCTCACTTTTGTCTTCCATTGTTGCAGTGACTGCGAAAGCAGTGACACACAGGTGGTTAAATAATTTTTCGCGTGTTCTTTTCGCTCCATTTGTTTCTCACTGCGCAGAAAAACAAGCGAAGAAAGTAATAGTCCTGGCGGGGAATAAATAGAAAAACAATATTTGAACTGGGGATAACAAGTATCCGATTGGAGTATTTGAGTGTACCAACCGTTCGTCCGGCGAGGTACATTTGGGAGAACTAACGGTGGCCCGGTAAGGTGTAAATGTGGGGACTAACGGTGGCCCAATAAGGTGTATATGTGAGGAAACAATGTTAGCCCTTTGAGGTTATTTGTGCGACTAACGGTTACCTGCCAAGGTGTAAATGTGAGGAATAATTGTTACTCACTTGAAATGGTCTGTGGGGACAACTCTTATACCTAGTGCCGTTAGTCCCTAAAAAAAATAATGGTTGTGGCAGCCGAATTAGTCCCCAAAAGAACGGACCACACACCCTTTTAACACCCTCTTGCATTAGAGTGTAGGTAGAGTATAAAACGGGTAAAACTGGTGGATTACAATATCGGGCTCTCCTAGAAGGAGTGTTCTCACTCAACATGGTCCAAGTTGAACAAGGATACACACGGACACACACTGAAGGGTTGTTCTACTTGATCTCGTATTTTGAAGTCCATCAGTGACTAAACAAAGACGCATTTGTGAAGTCAAGGATGAAATTTGAGATCATACTACGGTGATTCTTAAACTATAAGGCATTCATCATTGAACGCCAACTACAAAATCTGTACCGGTACCCGTTTACTCTAGAGCTGATGATATTTCAATTCTGAAATTGTTTGACGTTGAATATACAGATTTTAAACGAAGATCAGTGTCAGACAACTCAACGGATGATGATGCATAGAAAAGTTTTAAAGAAACGCTACCCACATATACAGAACCTTACATACCTGAGGCAAAAATGGTTCAAAACAAGAATCCTTGGGTTTTGCGAAACTTTATTCACATGATGCTTCATCGAAGGAGCATGCAGGCTAAACAAAAAAATCATCAGCTGGCGTCACGACGCTCTCTTTGTCCTTTCAAGCTGAGTTGACTGACGCAAAGAAGCGATACATGAATTATACTTCACGGCAGTTCATTAAAACAGCACCGTAAAAAATAGCACGATACTTGTGCAAATGAAAATCCACTCATGTGTTCTTAAATATTGAGAAGGGCACTGTAATGACAGTTTCTGTTTGCCTGTGCATTCATTCATTAATACATATCAGTTTTTATAGGCGATGATGGTTTATTACTGAAATCAGTTTAGGTTGTCATGCTCCGCCAATAACAGATATTGTAGCTAACAAAAAGAAATCATCAGGCTTACATGGCACCCCAACTATGTTTTTAACGGTAGGCTGAATAGTGCTTTTATTTTTTTTAATAATAATCTCACAAGGGCACGTATATTTGTAGATATTTGCAACATTTACAAGCGACGACAATGCCTGGAACACTGGCACGCTGAGACCAGTCTCTATTCACTTCGTAGTCTTTTCTTCCAGGCAAAGAGCCTCTACCGCTTCATTCCCCAATCCCATTACTGCCTTGTGGCACTACCCCTTGGCGTTAAAAAGCGCCGACCCGGCGCTTGTCACGAAAGGGAAGTGTTGGGTGACACATAGGGCTTCAGTCTTACGACGTGCACAAGAGTAGTGGCATTGAGTGCGCTTAATAGACGACTCGCTGTATCTCGTAGGTGAGGTTGGTGATCTTGCGTAGGACTTTGTATGGTCCGTCATAGCGAAATAAAAGCTTTTCCGAAAGGCCCATGTGACGACATAGGGTCCACAAGAGTACTAGAGAACCTGGTGCATACGAAACTTCACGGCGGTGACGATCATATAGATCTTTCTAAGAGGCTTGAGAAAATATGAATCGTTCTCTGGCAATCTGTCGTGCTGCGTCGGCTCGCGCTATGGCATCGCGGACGTATGTGACAGGGGAGCTTGAACCAGCGGGAAGGAGTGTACCAAGAGGCAGAGAGAGTTCACGTCCATAAAGAAGGTAAAACGGGGAATAGCCTGCGGTGTCATGTCTGGAGGAGTTGTAAGCGAAGACGACGTAGGGTAACATTGCGTCCCAGTCATGGTGGTCTGGAGAAACATACATTGACAACGTTTCGGTGATAGTGCGATTCAGGCGCTCTATAAGTCCATTAGTTTGTAGATAGTATGCCGTCGTGAACTTGTGGTTCGTAGAACAGGAACGTACGATATGCTGGACGACACGAGACAAAAAGTACCGGCCTTGGTCAGTAACGAGCTGTCGAGGAGCGCCGTGGTGCAAAATGATGTCATGCAGTAGAAAGTCGGCGACATCGGTAGCGCAGCTGGTTGGAAGAGCGCGGGTGATCACCTAACATGTCGCGTAGTCGGTCGCCATGGCAACCCATTTGTTCCCGGAGCCCTACGTGGTAGAATGATTCCCGAAGCCCTACGTGGTAGATTTGAGCCCTACGTGGTAAAATGATTCAGCAGGAATCCTAATAGGGTGAAGAAGGCCAGCTGGAAGCGATATTGTTCGTTTTCGACGTTGACAAAGGTCGCAGCTGGCAACATACTTTTGCAAAGAGCGATATAGGCGTGGCCATAAAAAACGGCGCTGGACGTGATCATTAGTGCGGGTGACTCCCAGGTTACCAGCGGCAGGTTCATCGTGAAGCTGTCGGAGAACATCTACATGCAAATGGGAAGGCACGACGAGAAGGTGGTCAGGACCATCAGGGCGCATGTTGTGGCGGTCGATAACACCTACATGAAGGAAATATAACTTACCAGAAGTGGATGAAGTAGCGGAACTCACGCTTTCTATGATGGGAAGTAAATTCGGTCGCGGCGTTGCTCAGAAGCGATATCAAGAAAGTCTGATATTCACAAGACACAAACCTCAGTAGCTCTCTCTGTGGCATCTGGCGGATCCACTGGATACCGTGACAGGCAGTCGGCGTCTTGATGGAGGTGACCAAATTTATACACGACCGAAAAGGTGTATTCTTGGAGGCGGAGAGACCAATGACCGAGACGTCCCGTGGGATCCTTGAGCGTGGAAAGCCAGCAGAGTACACGATGGTCAGTTACAACAGTAGAACTGCGGCCGAACAGGTACGGGCGAAATTCAGCGACAGCTCAAACAAAAGCACGACACTCTCTTTCAGTGAGTGAATAGCTCTTATCGGCAGGAGATAAAAGGCGGCTGGAGTAGGCGATGACGCAGTCACGTCCATGCTGACGCTGAGCTAAAACAGCACCAATTCCGTGGCCACTCGCGTCAGTACGAACTCCTGTCGGGGCAGTCTGATCGAAGTGGGCTAATATTGGCGTAGTCGTGATGGCTGCAATGAGCGCCGCAAATGCAGCACTTTGAGGCGAGTTCCAAGTAAATGGGACGTCCTTTTTAAGAAGCTCGGTGAGAGACCATGCAATATTGGCGAAATTCCGGATGAAGCGGCAGAAATGTGAGCCCAAACCAAGAAAGCTCCGTACATCCTTAGCTGAAGATGGTACGGGAAATTGAGTCACTGCGTGAATTTCGTCCGGATCGGGCTGTACCGCAGATGCGTTAACGAGGGGACCAATACAGTTATTTCGTGATGGCCGAAAAGGTATTTGGAGGAGTTCAGCTGAGGACCAGCGTGGCGGATTACTTGGAGAATACTGGACCGTCACTCAAGATGGCTTGCAAAAATATGTCATCTAAATAGCATAAGCAAGTGGACCAATTGAAGCCGCGCAGAAGAGAATCCATCATGTGCTCAAAGGTGGCCGGCGCATTACAAAGCCCAAACGGCATTACTCTAAAATTGGTATAACTCATCGGGGGTTACAAATGCTGTTTTTTCTCGTTCCCGTGGGTGAACATCAATCTGCCAATAACCAGATCGAAGGTCTGGTTATTGGTAGATGTGCTCCCATCGGCAAGCATTACTGCACACTTAATAGGAGGTGTGATCACTTTTCGCAGTTTAATACGGAGAGCAGCGCTCATGACTGAAATTTGTTCACCAGTGTCTATGAGGGCTGTGACGGTTACGTCATCCACCAAAAGGTCCAAAATATTGCGGCGTGTAGGAATTGTCAACAGAGGATTTGCAGAACAGGTCAATAATGCAGTGCCACCTGCGAGAGCTGCATGATCTATTTTCCCGAGGTGGAGGGCCCAGGTCGTGCAGGGGACCTGGATTGAAATATCATCGGCGAGAGCGCTCGGTGGCCTTGGGTTGATGGTGACCGGCTGAACCTTCGGCCCTGAACGTTAGTAGGAGCAGGCTGTGGATCGTACGGAGTAGAAAACCGGCGAGAGTTGCCTTCAAAGCGACGCCATGTCCCGGTGTTCCAAGATGAATTGGAAGCCCAACGATTGCGGCATTAGCGCGCAATGTGGCCGGCGCGAGAGCAGTGAAAGCAGATCGGTCTATCATCCGACGTTCTCAATTCAGCAGGGTTCCGGTAGCGGGAAGGGTAGCATGAAGGGTACACCGGAATCTGGTAAACAGAAGCCGAGCTCTCGGTAGTGCGAACAGCGCAAACAGGTGCGATGCCGAGATTAGCTATTTCTTTGCCAACGACGGCTTGAATGAGGGAGACGGTGGATGCGTTGTCTTGAGGACCGTCAGAGGCGGTGGCTGCAGGAGCCATTGCTTCGAGTTCACGGCGAACGATTCGGTTGACATTTTCGGACGATGTAGCTTGGGTGAACTTGGGGCTGTCTTCACAGGTCGAATTGGCTGCATTATTAGGCAGACGCGCAAACTGGCGGGTTATGCGACAGTTCTTGGCGTGCTCGAAGCGCTGACATTCCTTCACAACCACGTCGACGGTGGCGCAATCTTTAACGATCAACATATTGAAGGCGTCATCGGCAATTCCCTTTAATATGTGAGCGACTTTGTCAGTTTCGCTCATGTTCTCGTCCACCTCTCGACAGAGGCCCAAAACGTCCTGTATGTAGGATACATACGATTCAATCGATGTCTGCACGCGACATTCTAGGTCTTTCTTCGCGGCCTGCTGTTGCCCAAATGGCCTGCTGAACAACTCAACAAGCTTCAGTTTGCAAATGTCCCAGCTGGTCAACTCCGACTCATGCGTTTCATACCAGGGGAGCGCCGTACTCCGCAAGTAAAATACAGCGTCGGCCAGCACCAACGTGGGGCCCACCTATAGTATTCACTCACGCCCTCGTACAATGCGACCCAATTTTCAACATTCACCTTGTCCTTGCCTGTGCCCGAGAAGGTTCCGGGGTCTCGTGGAGGCAGGAGAATAAGAGGAGGCAGCTGCTGCGGCTGCTGTTGCTCTTGTGGGTGGGCCTGTTTCGCCATTGCAGAAAAATGAAGGTGGCAACCGCTCCAAAGTTCCGTGTTGGTTTGCCGGAAAAACCAGGTAGGCGTACCCAGCACCTCCACCAGTATGCTTACAAGGAAACGCATATTCGCAGATATTTACGACGTTTGCAAGCGACGACAATACCTGGCACACTGGCGGGCTAAGACCAGTCTATATCCACTTCGTAGTCTTTTCTTCCAGGCAGAGACCCTCTACCGCTTTATGCCCCAATCCCCATTTATATATTTACAAAATCTATGTGTGACAGGGAGGTTCCTAATGACAGCAATTGTGCTAAGGTAGTAATTGTTCATAAAGGAGGAGCTAAATACTGTGTAAACCAACTACAGGCTTTTGTCTTTACAAGCACGTGGTGTAAAACACTGGAGCATGTACTTACTAAGCACTTGACAGCATTTCTCAAAAAATACAAACTAGTAGGCGAACAACAACACCGTTTCAGGCGAGATTTCTCGAATGTGACAATTCTTGCTGAAGTATTACAGTTCATTAAGCAACTTTCACACGACAGAGGGCAAGTTTACATTATTAAATGCGAAGCATTTCTTAGCGAGCTTCGGCGACATTAAGCATATCTATCTATCTATCTATCTATCTATCTATCTATCTATCTATCTATCTATCTATCTATCTATCTATCTATCTATCTATCTATCTATCTATCTATCTATCTATCTATCTATCTATCTATCTATCTATCTATCTATCTATCTATCTATCTATCTATCCATCTATCTATCTATCTATCTATCTATCTATTTATCTATCTATCTAAATATTATGTTTGCGTTGTTGTTGGATAAGGCTTGGCCACGCCTTCTTGCCGGACTTCCTTTTTTCCCTATCGCCATTTTGACAAAATATACTTGCAGCGACAATCGACCAAAAATATTAAGATAACTGCTAAGAAGGCTTGAACTTGTTTTCTTTCTTCAGAAAACCCAAAACTAGAAACCTTCTGTTGACCATTTCTTCTCAAATATTTCGAATTCTTTTCTAAGAAAAAAGCGTCACAACTGAAAACCCTTACAGGATGGCTAGCTTGATTGTATTCTGTGTGCGGGTAGCGTGCTTTCCGAGAAACTGCATTCGACGTAAATATTCACACGCATATTATTCGCTGCGAGGGTCGCTTTATTGAATTGAGCAGCGCATTCTTCGGCATTCAGTGCAGAGTGCTACCCTTTCTTTCCCGTATATTTGACGGCCGTCATAAGTTTTTTGCTGAGACGTGTAGTGATTAGAGTTTTTTTTTGTTTTTACAGATTCGTCAATCTGAATGAATTGATTGATTGACTGATTGATTGATTGAATGAACGATATGTGGGGTTTAAGGTGCCAAAGCCACCGTAGGATTATGAGAGACGCCGTAGTGGAGGGCTCTGGAAGTTTAGGTTTCTGACGTTCTTCAACATGCACCCAAATCTGAGCACACGGGCCAACGACACTCCGCCTTCATCATAAATGCAGCCGCCACTGCCAGGATTCGATCCCTCGACCTGCGCGTCAGCAGCCATGTACCTTATCCACTAGACCACCGTGGCGGGGCACTGAAGGAATTGCAGATAAACAACCAATGGAACGAAGAAACGCGAAAAACACAGATGAATTTTTTAAGCTCGCTTGGATGAATGTTCCATTTATCCTAAACTGTGATTTTACGTGCCAAAAAAATATGATTACGTTTGAAATAGCACGCTACTTCTCTAAGTCTCAGTCGTTTTTTTTGTTTTGACTAGTTTACCATAAAAAACGGAAAAATACATTTAAGCGAAGATTAGTTTTGCAGTGTTTTAATAAATTTCACATAAATGAGGCACCTAAATGTTATCACGTTTATTTAGCAACTCGATGACTGAATTTCCTGGTCACATCTAAAGTTCGCTATTGTATCCAGCATCCCACTAAACTTCACTGACTGCAAAATAAGAAGTGTCACCTGTAACTTCACAAAGTTCAGTCACGAGGAGCATTCTTATGAATACAGGCTACAAAAAAATCTTGGTCTATTCGTTTTTTAAAGCTTTGATACTAGAGATGCAACAAATTTCAAGAAATAAAAATTCTGTCCCTGGCCAGAGCGCACGCATTTTCATAAGAACTACCTGCATTGAAGGCCATGTAATTCCATTTCAAGTTAAGAAAACCCAGGTGGTCGAAGTTACCACCAGTCATCCACTACGGTATTTTTATTCATCACAAGCGGGATTTGAGGCATAAAGTACAGCAGTTACAGAGCCAAAAACTTTTGGTGCCCCATCAAACGGGAAATGGGACCACTGGCATCCACTCGGAGGAATCCACGATTCACCATCACGTGGTCACGCCATAATTATAGGTGTTCTCACCGTCACAAATTGTCAAAAATTGTGACGTGACCATGACATTATATTGTCATCGCTATGGGGACACGTGGTGTGACTTGTGACTTTGCGACTACATATAATGCCGAGAAGACCTGTGAAATCGACGAAAAACACATTGGCCTCGTATCTGCTTCTTTCAAAGCAAATGTCATCGTAAGACGACAGTCATTTGCCTTAAAGGAGTAAATAAAGCGTTCATTCGATGTTATGCGCGAAACAATTGCTATTGCCACCCTTCACAGTAGGCGCTATTGCTCTAATATAGTATAGTTAACAGTGCTCACTGCAATATTAGCACCCACTGGATTAGCAGTGGGCGCTATTAACAATCGCTATTGCCACCCTTAACAATTGTCATGTCCACGGAACGGATTTATGCTATCCCATAGTAAGACACTTAGTACTCAAAATCATTACCCAATTCTTCTAAATACACAAATGGGCTTCCGAAGGCGCTACATGAGAAATGAACGCTATCTGGCAGTGATGTTGCTAAACAAAAGGATGTCTACCAATATATTCAGCGAATGGCGTGCATACGTCATCTCGGTAGCAATAATTTGTAGAATTGGTAATTTGTAATTGTAGGTTGGTGCAATGCATGTCACTTCGCGGCGAGTTTTAGGTGCGCGAAAAGTAGACTGCTGAACCGCAAGCCAAACTGTTGCGAGGCGTCGTACTGCCCCGCTGAGTACAGGAAGAGACCCATCCATGCGCATGCCGAAAGTGCCGTTAGGCAGTCGGGACGGGGGGAGAGGGGTCGTCACAACGACATTTCCATCCCTAACCCTTCGTCGCCCACATGGGGGCTCATTTTATTGTCTAGGGCTAACCGGAACAAGAATCGCTCAGTAATCTTTTGCGGGTACACGGCCGTTTCTGGGCGGTCAGGGCTGATTTGGACGTACCCTTCGACTGAGCGTCGTCAAAGGACTGCTGCGTGCCTAAGCAAATACAGCGCAACAACGGGCATGCCTCCCAAATCTTACCGTACAATGTAAATAAAAGGAAACCAAAAACTGCCACGCAACTACCCCTTGCTGCAGTATTACAAGGCCTCTAAAGGAAGCTTTTTCTATATTGGTGAAACTTAACTATATATTTAATAACTTCTTGCGAATCAAACTATCGTATCGTAAGTACTAGCATACTAGCATACAGACACCAGGTTCAAATTATTGACTTCTATCAACTTGCCTTGCCGTAAATGCGTTGACTGACGCTTCTCTCGCGTTTAATGTACATGGATTCCCCACAATGTGTGTGGGGGATGATTGTCACCATTAATCAGTGGTAGAGAATTAGACGCAGTACTCCAATATCGCAGGTTCGATCTCTGCTGGTCACAAGTTATCCTTTCGTCTACTTTTATTTCTTTACAGTTACAATGCAACTACTTCTAATAAACTCCCCTATACTTCGCTTCCTTTCATTGACTGTTACTTCTTATTAACAATATGCGTTACAAACCTAAACCTTATGTTGTTCCCAGGCCCTCCAGCAATGTCAGATCATGCAATCGATTTGTGTTTCCAGTTCCGAAATGCAATCTTAATGTGTGCGCGTATTCCTTTTTTCCACGAACGATAAAAGAGTGGAATCAGTTGCTAGTACGGGTACTTATTTTGAAGAGCATAGAAAGCTTAGAAATATGTCGTAAATATTGAGTGTTGCTACCGCAGTATACATATATTGCCATGTTGTTCGAAAATACATTGTGTAATTACTTCATATTGCGCAAATTACCACCATCAATTATATATATGTACATTTTTATTAACAGCATCTTAAAAAAATTTTTTTTCTTTGTGTATTTTTAATTTCTGCCTTCTTTACAATACGTTGTACATATTTGTCTTCAATGTTAACATTTACTGTACCCACTGTACCAACTTTGTTACCGCCATAACTGTCAACAGTATTTGGAAATAAAATAATAAACAACCCCTTCTAGTTTCATCTATTTCGTTCTTTCCTTAGCTAATAACGTGTATAATTGTGCTGTTCAGCACAGGTGATCACACAACCCGTGTGGCCGCAGTTGAAGGTATCGTATCAGGCCTAAATAGATCAACCTAAGAGAAATGCTGACTTGTATGAGTATTTTACGAGCATGCTCTTACAAGCACCGCAGTTAAAAATAGCTTTCAAGTTAGGAACGCACAGCAGACTCCAAACAAAGTGGCGCATGGAAGGGTAAATCCAGGGTTCTGTGATTACACCACACGGCGTTGTACATCCCATTACCCAGGCAATTTGATCCATCACGGCCTCCGAAGAGCGCGTTGCACGACAACGGCGTGTTATTGGTCGCCCATCCATCGAAGCATACGTGACCTCCAGCAACATCTGGTGTCTCGTGTATGTGAGTGCGTGCGCTACCACGGCCATGGTACTACAGAACATGAGCACTTGAACAGAAACATCGGGCTGGCACAATGTTTTGCTTTATCTACACCTCAGTGTTCGGTATTATGCCTTTGATCTGGTAAAGTATACTTTCTGAAACGATGGGTGTTGCACGACCAGTTCCAGCTCGGCGCTTGCATTCTCTTATTGATTCTGAAAGTTGGTTGTACGAAGAGCTAGTGACACGTGCCGATTGCCTCGCATTGTTTGTTCGCTGCACTGCGTGGTTGTCATATTGACGTGCAAAAACTACTATCGGGCTTCCTTTAGTGTCATTTTTTGGATGATGCATGCAACCTTGCGTTAATTTCGTTTTTTTGTTTCTTTATTTTTTCAAGATTTCTTACTTCTCGCACTGTAAACTGACATAAAGAAAAAAGATGGAGTTCGTTGGCATAAATTAAGTAATACCAAGTGAAGTAGAACATGAAGTTTATTTTATGTAAAATACAAAATGCAAGGAGGTTTAGGAAAAAGGTAATTGTAGGCACCTTCGCAAAGCTTTCTTCGCTTTTGGGAAACATTAGGAGACTCGCCATGAGAAGACATAGGCGGGAGAAATTAATGATGCCTAAAGAAATCACACATTTATTTATGCATTTTCTTAGACAACTCTTAGGGCAAACCTCTCATTTTCTTCTCAATCAATGCTATGATAGCCCCCCCCCCCCCTGCGCCCCCCCATTTCCTAAATTTGCTACAGTTGAGTGGTATTACACTGCCTCTACAAACGGATGCATTGCGAGAATTGCGCACCTTATGGTGTGCTGCACTGCCTTCGTTTTCGGCCACCGTCGGAACAAGCGATGATACCCTGTGATGATGGCGCCGTGTCTTGTCAGCCACCCGTGACCAAATGGCGACAACGGAACTACTGCTGATGTGCGATGTCAATGGGACGTCACTTTGGGACATCACTATCTGATTATTTTTGCATCAGTGATGGCGGCAATGGCCTGTTTTCTTTTCTTTGGACATTTATGTATTTGACATCTATAAATATATTTAGGAGAAACCATAAGATCTGGCGGCATACCCTAGACGTGGATGAAGTTACAGTAACAGCCCCAGCTGCATTGCGTATACTGTTGGGAACATATTCATGCTCCACCGAACATTAGTGCAAGACAGTTGGGCTTCCTACCGTAGCATGATTTGGTTTAAGATTGGGGATGCCATCTTAGGTATGTTCATTCTCATCATGTTTGGTCAATGGCACGTTACGTATATCTGATTGTGGGGAACTGCTATCTGCCCTAGCTCAGTGACAAATAGCTGAAAGTTATGTACGACGAACAAGTATTCCTCACTTAAATTGATCCACTCTTTTGAGTAAAGGGTATAAACAAGCAAATTGTGTTTATTTTACAGACATATATCAATTTTCGAATGTGGTGCCTAAATCGCTTGTGTTTTGCTGTGGGCGCAACGAGGCCTACTGTTAGCCCTGGTAATGTCCCACATCAACTTCGCTGCGAGTGAAACGTGAAAATCTTGTTGAATAACGGACTCGTCACACTGAGCAACGAATGGAATAAAATGTTGATATTTCCTAATTGTTTTTCACAACTCTGTGTTTATTCTTTTGTGATGGTCAGCATGGCCTTTTTTTATTTTGTAATTCATAATTTAGACCGATGTTTGACAATTTGTGGCTTTCAAGCAATGACACCTGCAGAACTTTGCGGAAATTTCTCGTCGGTGTGCTGACCCACAATCGTTGTCATCGTTGTCAATTATCTGACTGCGACTACCATTCGAATACGAGTCATAATCCTCAGATGTGGAAAGTCTTGAGCGAAAATTCCACTTGGCGCTCGCTTAGACAAGAAACAGTCCTTTGACTCATAAGCGAGCAGTGGGCAGGCTTTTCAAAATTTAATACTTTTTTCTATATTGGGGCTTTTAAATGTTGAAAAAAGCTGAAGTTGAAGCTAAGGAATGCCAGGTGAAAAATAAAAATGAAGAGTTAGTCTAGAATACCAAACTGCTACGTTGTCGTTGAAAGAAGAAAACTGTGACGCCCAAATAGAGGGAATGAAAGAAGAGAATCTGTAGAAAAGATACGTCAGCATGCAGTATGAATACTCCCACGACAAACCTTCACTCTTCAAGTTCTAGTGCACCCAATATTTTGGAGAAAACATAAATTCGCACAACCATTAACAATACATCTTTAAAAATAACCACGTATCTCCGTACTGTGCTGCAAAGGAAGTCAAAGATGATGATAGTTTTCTAATTATAGAAGCATCGCGTGACATACGGTGCCGTCTGGACAATGATGTGAAGAAACGACAGTTTCCTTAGAACGCGGAACCGCGGGTATGCGGTAGCACTGGATAGTTTTAGCGAAGCGTAGAAAACGCCCACTTCTTGCTCATAGTGACGCATTTTTAGCGCAGCGCAATAAACACTCCCATGTTTATATTTACGTATCTATGCCTATTTAAAATAAAAAATATCCTGTCCAATACTTAGGTATTGCTCATGCACCTCAAACAATTGCTTTTAAATGGGAAGGATTTATTGACGTACTTCGGGGACTTTGGGCAATTTATCTATCTATCTATCTAGCCGCCTACGACTTTTAGCTCTCCTGGCCGTTCTGATAATGGGTATCAATACCAAACTTGGTACGGCATGACATGACTGTATAAAGAAAACATTTCACTAGTCACAAAATGAAAATCATGACATGTATGTACTGAGTGTCTTGATTTACGTTTTATGGTCCTTCAGCTCTGGCAGTGGTTTTATTCACATGGCATGTTGCAAAACTGGTATAGTATGACATGATTGCATGGCAAATACAAGCGACATACCCTAACACGAAAATCTTCATATGCGTGTCATCCAACAACAAGACTACATGCCACGCTCATGATGCGCTCGCGGCCGTTTCGCTAGCGTCACATGTACCAAATTGGGTATTACGGTTCGTGAAGGAATGAAGATGGTATGTGATTGGTTCAAACATGATAATCATGAGATGCGTGTCATGTAATAACATGACAATATGCCATGCTCATCATGCGCTGGCAGCAGTTTTGCTAGCGTAACATATACCAAATTTGGTAGTATGGGGCGTAAATGGATGACTAATGTATCATAATGGTGCAGACATGATAATCTTGAGATGCGTGTCATGTAACAACCTGACTACATGCCACGTTCATGATGCGCTGGTGGGAGTTTCATTAGCTTCACTTATACAAAATTTGGTATTACGAGACGTGAAATGATGGCGAAGGTATGTTACTGATGCAAACAAGATAAACATGAGATGCGTGTGATGTAACGATATGGCTACATGCTACGTTCATAATGCGCTCGCGGCCGTTTGGCTAGCGTCACATATAACATGTTTGGTATCAAAGTACGTGAACGGATGACATAGCTAAATGAAACATCCAAACATATTAATCACGAGATGCATGTCATGTAAGAACATCACCGCATCGCACATGAATGCTGTGACATGTAGTAGGTGTTTAGGGAGAAGAGCGTGCACGGTCAGAGGAAAATAAAAAAATTGGCACATCCCACGTACAATGGGAATCGTAGTATTCGAAGCATGAATGAAAAACGTTGACAGCCCACTTTCAAATGACCACAACGTTAAGAGGTAGAGGTAAATTATGCCGTGCATGACTTCAGTACACGATGGTGGTACTTGAAGTGTTGAATAGGTGGACGAACGGACACACATACAGAAGCATAGACGTACCCGCGGATGGCTGAACAGACGGATGGACGCATGAATGGACGCAGGAGCGGATGCATGGACGAAAGCAGGGATGGACGCACAGATGAACATGGGGACGCACGAACAGACGCACGCACGGATGAGCGGATGGACGCACGGGCGGCCACACAGACACACGCATGGACGGACGGAAGCAAGAACGAATGAACGGACGGATGCTTCGCCCCACTATCCATTATTCACTCCGTGGAGGGGACCGCCAGGGGGCTAGAAGTAGTGCAGACGCGCTCGCTTCGCGCTCTAGACTCTCATGATTTTTGAGTGGTGTTTTTCGTCTGCAACCACTCGAAAACGTTACTATCAGCTTCAAGAAGTTCCGAGGAACGCCTGGGCACCACTCAAGAGGATTTCTTGCCACTTGGAGGTGCCAAAGGACTTCAAAAAGCTCGTCAGCCCTAGGACGCTCACCAAACGCTGACCTGGGGAGCCACCGGCAGCTGCACCGACGCTGGGGACGCCCGCGTCGGAGCTTCATCCAGCTATGGCTCTCAACGCGGCGACCGACCAACAATACCACCTCCTAGACCAGGATGGTACAGCAGACGACCAAATGGATCAACTCCAGGGCGACCACGATACGGTGAGCCGAGACGCTATCGGCGCTCAATCGCATGCAGAAGAGGACGCTAGCTGGCAGGCAGCGAAATCCACCGAAAAACGCAAGCAAGAGGCACTGGAGCGGAGGCGCGGCAGCGCAGGGCTCCAGGACCCAAGTTAAGACAGGCACGCCAACATTCAAGAAATTCCCAAAGCTACCGCCGTTGCCGAAGGACGATTACAAGATCGTCGTTCGTCCAAACCAGGGCCTCCCGCTGAGAAACATTCTGACTCCTACGCTTGCGCAAGCAATCATCGAGGCATGCCAAGCTTGGTTCAGAGATGACCATTTCATCCTTGGAATCAACCCAGGGTCAAACGTAGCGATTCTGTCGACCAAATATGAGGAAGTGGCGGACAAAGTGCGTCTGATACGCGCCCTTGTGCTTAACGGCAGGGCTCACGCTGTCCGTGCCTACGCCGCAAATGGAGACGATCCTCTGAGAGGGGTGATTCACGGCGTACCGATGAACACCTCAACCGAAACTCTGATGGCGCACCTACGTGTCAGAACTCACGGTGTGGAGATCATCACTGCCAGAATGATAGGCACAACGAAAAGCGCAGCCATTACATTTTTCGGTCCAACGCTACCTCGTACCGTCTACTATTACGGGGGTGAACTCCGCTGCTACCCCTTCCGACCTACGATTCAAGTCTGCAAGGTCTGCCGTGAAAAAGGACAACGCGCGGACGTTTGCCCGCATCCGGATCGCCCCATTTGCCGGCTGTGCGGACTGACTAATCCAACGGATAGACATCCGTGTTCTATTAGTTGCGCCTCGTGCGAGGAGGCTCACCCCACAGGAGATCCAACTTGCAAAAAAAGACTTTAGCCGCCGAAGCCTAAACAGCCGCAAGTAAAAGCAGGCCACAGTGATAAGCTTCAACAGGGCACTAGCACAACCCACCGAGGACCAAGAATCTCCGCTGGTTCTCCTCCGAAGAGGAAGAAAACGCCTACAAGTCAGCCGATGACATGCACAGTTCCCGGTCGCATTCACGGTCCCCGGGCAGAAAGCCACACTCGCCATCCAAGAAGCACGCGCCAGCACCGGCTCAGCAGAACCTCCACTGCAGTCCTCCAGGAGGGGGAGCCAAAGCAACGGCGGGGATCAAGGATGCACCCAACAGGCATCATCACTTCCGGTAAGCTTGGCGGAAGCCGTGGCTCCCAAGTCTGCATGTACTCCTCCATCACACAAAACGTACACTATCAAGCAGTAATCGCTGAAAACAAACAGCTTAAGCAACGCCTTGACAAATACGTGAACAAAATAATGTGGCTCGAAAAACAGCTGGCCCAATTAATGGGAGCCACCCCGAAAACTACAGTCCAGGCCTCTCAAAATCTAACTAGCCACCCAAGCGAAAAGCTACGGGACAATGGGCACATCCAACCGCAATCGACACCACCACGAGATCCTGTAGCCAATATAGGAACAGAACGAACAGCGACAAAACTCACTTTACAACTGCAGCTAATGCAACAGCACATACTGCAGCAAACAGAAGCCCAAATGAAACAGTTCTTTGTCGAATTTCATGACCTGAAGCGATACGTTCATGAAACCCTCGACAAAAAAACGAAGCGTCGACGTCAGCAGAGCCAACCGCGGTCCCAGGAGTCCGACGCCAAAAGCATGCTTACCTCGGACGCTGAAAGCACACCCACCTCCTCGCATCATGGCAATTAACCGACGCATAGCAAACGAGAATCTCACTATATGGTCCTGGAACTGTCGTTCCCTGCACAACAAGCACGCTACACTCACTCTATACATAAAGGCGGCGCTGGTTCCTCCGGACGTAATCAGCTTGCAAGAGGTGGGAGCCAGGCCTAAAACAGTTTCTGGCTACAAACTGTACATGGATCCAAATACACCTAAGATTGCGACACTCGTCCGGAAAGAATTGGCTGCTACATGCATAACGGCACCGAACGAAGAGACGCAACACCTTATCGTAACGCTCTGGCCAGCGAAGAAAAGACGCCCAAGGCAGGTTATATGTAACATATACAGTCCCCCACAAGACAGAAAAGCAGAATTCAGCAATATCTTCCACTATTTGAACAACAAGCTTCAACCACGCGACCGCTTGATCATCACTGGGGACTTCAACGCTTGGCACACCACATGGGGTTATAGCGCAGACAGACCCAAAGGTACGCGACTTTTAGAAGCGATACAGCGCTACGACTACACACTCCTCACGACACCGGGCATACCGACTCATATAGGAAACAGTGTCAACAGGGACACCACTCCCGACCTTACCGTAACCAACAATGCCGCGACCATGCGCTGGAGTGTGCTGGACGACAATCTGGGCAGCGATCACAATATTGTGCAAATAACATATGAAACAGCTCGACTGCGACGCCCGCTCGGAAAAGCCAGACTGACTAACTGCACTAAATATAGAGAGCAACGGGAAGTAGACGGGCCCAAGCCAACAACTATAGCCCAATGGACATCGTACATTAAGGGTCTCTACGACAAGAACACCAAGATATATCAAACAACTACCGACGCACCTGCCATTGACACCCACTTGACACATCTTTGGGAAGCTCGTCAAGGCCTCACAAAACGGTGGCGCCGACAAAAGCTAAATAAGAAACTCAGACTCCGTATAGCGAAAATCACGGAGGAAGTAAACGCATACTCAAAGGAACTTTACAACAACAACTGGCGCACCTTCTGCGATTCCTTAAAAGGCACATTAAGCACGAAAAAGACGTGGAACATCCTACGAAGTCTTTTGGATCCCTCTGGAACAAGAACCGAAACAAACGCTACCCTTCAACGGCTAGCTGGGGAATTTCAAGGTGATCTGGATCAGTTAATAGAAGAGCTGAAACAACGCTACACAGGAGAACGCAAGCGAAACGTTAGCCCAACACCCAGTCAAGAATACAATGAAGAACCCAACACTGAGCTCGACGCCCCCATAACCTTTGCGGAGGTTTATGCAACGGCTGAAAGCTTCAAAAGAAATACAGCGCCCGGATTGGATGGCATTACAAATGCCATGGTATGGAACCTCAGCGATGAAGCATTACAAGCCATCACAGACCACTTTAATCAGGAAGTCTGGACACCGAGTGGAAAGATACCTGCAGAATGGACACTGGCACAGGTTGTACTCATACCTAAACCAGGCAAACGGCGAAGCCTTGATCAGCTACGACCAATTTCTTTAACGTCATGCATTGGCAAGCTCTTCCAAAAAGTTATACTCACTCGCCTTGACCAATACACAGAAGAACGGGGGCTTCTACCAACGTCTATGTACGGATTTAGGCGAGGAGTGTCTACCCAGGTTATCTTCTTACTGCTCAAAGAGGAAGTGCTTAACCCAGCGCCAGGTAGTCTCAACAATCTACTCTTTGCACTCGACATCGAAAAAGCATTTGATAATATTGCGCACTCTACCATACTAGACGGTCTTGCAGCCATAGGATGCGGACAACGCATATTCAACTATGCCTCTGACTTTCTTGGAAATCGCAAAGTGCAGATTGGCATAGCTGGTACCAAATCATCACCATACGACGTCCCACTGAAAGGCACACCTCAGGGCTCCATCTTGTCTCCATTTTTATTCAATATCGGCCTCCGGGAACTAGTCCTCCAGCTGGAGACTGTACCAAACCTGGGCTGTGCCTTTTACGCGGACGATATTACGCTATGGGCGACAAAGGGCTTCTACGGAGAACGACAAGATGTACTGCAAACCGCTATAGACATGATTCAAGGCTACCTCACTGCTGCAGGCATGTCGTGCGCACCTAGAAAATCGGAATATTTGCAAATAAGACCCCCACGCACTCGGTCCAACCGTGCACCCGCGCTGCAGCTAGAAATTGCCGGACAGATCATCAACAGGACCCCAGTAGCTCGAATATTAGGCATGCACGTGCAAGAAAACAACAGCGCAAAGACTGCAATAGGCAAACTCAAACACACCGTAAAGAGATTGCATCCCTTATAGCTAGAATTGCGTGAAGTAATGATGGGATGACAGAGGCCGACACGGTACGCCTTGTACATGCATTCGTTCTCAGCCGAGTCACGTTCGCTCTTCCCTTTCAATCAACACGCAAGCCCGAAATAGAGCAGATTGACAGCCTCATCAGAATTGCGTATAAAGCAGCATTGCGACTTCCGAACAGCACAAGCACAGAAAAACTCATGGGACTCGGCATGCATAATACGTATGAAAAATTGGCCGCCGCCATGCTAATCGCACAGCGAGAACGACTCACCACTACGCTCCAGGGAAGAACACTGCTACAGAGGCTGGGATACCATCTCACCCCTCAATACTGTGGCGATGAGACAGTCATTGTACCCAAGCAAATACGTGATCAAATAATCGTGGAACCAGTTCCAAAAAACATGCACCCGCTGTACAACAAAAAGCGCCGTCAAGCGCGAGCACGAAAACTCCTGCAGAGAAGTAGCGATCCAGACGCTTACTTTACCGACGTCCGTCTTTATCCCGCGCCACCACAAGGCTCTAGAAAACAAGCATATGCATTGGCAGTGACTAACCAAAGCAAAGTCGTGGCCTGCGCGTTCCTACGCACCAGATCAAGTGCCACCGCAGAGGCAGCAGCCATAGCCTTGGCAATCAGAGAAGCCGAAAGACGGGGGCGCTCAGCGTATATTTTGACAGACTCACAAGCTGCATGTTGCTTATACCTTAGAGGCACACTTCCAAGGTGCGTCACTGATATTTTGGGGTCCATGTTGATGGAGGCACATGGCGTCACTTGGTGCCCAGGGCATGACGGCCTGGGGGGAAACGAGGAGGCAAACTGCGTAGCTCGCGGACTTACTGGCCGAGACGCAGGACTCTCCTCAGGACACCTCACAGGGCATCATGAAGAGCAAAGTGTAACAAGCAGGCAGATATTGGAAAACCAACGCCTTACAAGACGCACGTACGCCCCTCCACATCCGAATTTAAGCAGCCAACAAGCCCGGGATTGGCGCCGCCTCCAAACGAACACATACCCCCACATATCAAAACTACACGCAATTGTTCCACAGATATACACAACAGGGGTATGCCCATGGTGTAGTAACCACACAGCCACACTTACACACATCACCTACCAATGTACCGAGCGGCCAGCCAATGCAGTATCTAGGTTGGTGCGCTCACTACAAACACTCACAACGTGGTCTTGGGAGGCACGGCTTTCCGAGCTGGCACTGGGGAGCCAACTGGTGACCCTAGACCAGGCCCGGCGAGCCGCTGTGGCCAGTGGGGCTCTACAAGAGGGCTCCACCCGGGATTAGTCACGTAATTTTAATTCTTCAATAAAGTTTATTCTCTCTCTCTCTCCGTGGATATGCTACCAATGTTTTTAATGGGCACTGAGACCACGATCACAGTTGAAGCAACGTCGTCTTCCTTCTCTACCCATGCTTCCTTTGTTTTTCCTGGTTGTGACACTTCGTATCAATACCGTGCTATAGTTTCAAATTTGTTATAATTCATCCTAAAACACAAGTGCTCCCCTGTGCCAGACATGCTTCTGCAAAGTAGGTGCTGTATACTCTACGCTTACTTTATACTACACGTATGTCTATAAAATAAGAAACTTGTTAGGTCAATGAAATCTTCACGTTCATGGCACACTACACTTCATTACCCAAAGTTTTCTAGTAATGAGACATTATTTGACCGAAATTCGCAGTGGAGGAATAGTATGCCGGAATAGATGAACAATGTATCGGTGACTACTTTTTCTTCTTAAAACCTTTAAAAGTTACTATCCATGGGTGGTAACGGCTGGGATTGTAACAGTTACTAAATACTGGTAGTAACAACAAAGGTAGTAACTCTTACCACCCTGGCCGTTACTAATTGCGCTTACTACCAAGGTTTGTACATTTGTGCCAAACCGTTACTACCCCAAAGTTAGCAAGTACGATCAACTTTTTCCTAAGAGTGTAGAAAAGGTACTATAGTAAATAACTAGTATGCATGTTTCCTTGAAGCAGTTAGTAATGTGTTGCCGTCTTACGGCTGGAGTGAAGCTGCATAGCTCACCCATCTTTTGGCACGAGTGACCACTCTTGTCATTTTTATGTTACTCTATGGCCAGCATGGTCAACAGCACCCCATCGCCTCTGCCTCCTCTCCCAGCAACCACAGCAATGCCTCGAGAGTGTCCACAAGAAACTACGAACGCGAAAGCAAGCAGGCGTACTGGAATTTTTAGACAATTGGGCAGCTCGGGCACTTCTTTGCCGTGTGTAAAGTGATATAGAGCCCACGATTCAATCAGTCCAACGAATATAGACCCATTTCATGTTTGTTAACACAGGTAGACCGATGTCGACTTTATGGGTGAATCTCTAGGGACGTGCGCACGTAACTTCCGCCATAAGCGCTGAGAGCTGCGATGTGCGCCAACAAAACGACGTTGTGAGATGGCATAGGCGTTGTGAAAGCCATGAGCATTGAGGGCTGCGATGTGCGCCAACAAGCAAAACTAAGTTGTGAGACGCGACTCACATCCAACCGCGACGCATTTTATCGGCAAACCATTTTTTTAGTCTCGTTGCTTGACTGAGAACGCCACATGCACCATTGAAAACCGAGCAGAAACTGCAGGAGGCAGAGCGTCTTTTGCCTACCAAGACAGTGCCACCGCATTTTTGTGACGCAAGTCCAGTGGAATTTGTCAACGCCTCCTAAAAAAATTATGCTTGGAATGTGAGCCGCGAACGCGCTGCCCTATGTTCTGATTTACTCTCCTCCTTCGGTACAAAGGCGAGTGTGTCCGACGGCCGCCTCCTGCGAACACAGCAATGCTCTCACAGTTGCCTCCGAGCAGCCGTGATGTCACGTGACAGAGTGGTCCGGCTATGTCACGAGACTGAGCGGTACGGAGACGAGCGGTCTCACGCGGCAGCCTGCAGCGACACAAGGCAGGAGGCGTGACCTCCGAGATCGCTTGCTAACAGGGGGCTCTCAATTGAAAAGAGAGCGACGTTCAAGGCATAGTTTCTCTAGGAGGCGTTGCTATAGGCGGCGCAGCGGAAGCCAGAAGTGGCGGACGAGACGGTGATGTCGCGAGCATTTATGCCAGCGTCTTAGAGCGTGAAGACACGTTCATTGGTTTATGACTACTGAAAGTCGTTTCACATGACACAAAAAGTAGCGGTTTTCCGGCTGCGAATTCGCTCGCAGCGAAAAAAAGGGCAGTTCGCTCCCGCCACAACGGTCTACGGCGAGCATCCAACATGTTGGAAATTTTCGCTGTGATCGCAGCAGCGGGAGCAATTTTTGGTCTGGACCCGTCGAAACAGGGCTGGTCCGGCCAAGCCGTCGAAATATAGTGAACGTGTTTGTTTTGTTAATGGCCGATGCTGATCCTTATAAATTGAATTGAGACTGTAAAGTGTTCCCTAATGACGAAACAGGCGGGCCCTTCGTTACCATTCACGGTTACTTCATGACATCATAATGCACATATCACATTACATTCATGTCTGTCACAATGAGCGGTGGCAAGAACTCACCGCTCCAGTCGCAGAGCGAAAATCGCCGACCGTTCGCGGTCCATGTGAAACGAAACCACCATTAGCGATGGTTGCGAACAGAGCGATTGGAGTGAACGGAGCGATTTTTTTTCGCTGGAATCGCGGCATGTGGAACAGCCTTGAGAGACTGAACTGCGTCGCAGTTTTGTCATCATGTCACAGCTTCGAATCACGGCTACATTGCGCCGCCTGCGTCACTTGAATGACCGAACAGTCGTGTGTTCATCGAGCGGCTGTGCCTCGGGAAAGCAGAAAGGGTATGCCAGTGGCGTTTGTTTCTGGTGCGTGCACTCGTGAAAGTGGACAAACAATATGACATTTGCAATTTCTTCATAAAAGCTAGTGTGTCATAATGTGGATTCTTAGCACCGCCGATTTAACACAGACAGCAGTGGCGCTGCCATAGAGATCGTCACCGCTGAGCGTGTCTGCACGCAAACATTGGGCTATCTCATGTGTTTTGCATGATTGTGGTGACGTTTTTTGCCACAGCGTGTTACTGGCTTATATACACGTCACATCGTCGTAGTAAACGTTGCTTTTCATAATATTTTTCTTTTTAAATACTCTTTAGGTGCATCGTGTATAGAACCGCTGCGCTCAAATGATCTTTAACCGAAAGTTGAGCACACGCTCATCTTTCCGTTGTATAAAGCTCGCTTATCAACGCTGCTATCACGCACTTCACCCTGTTTTCAATCACGGCCACCGCAAGCGAGCTCAGAGCAAACTCGGCCAAGCCTCGAAAAGTCTCAAGTTCTACCCATCGCCAATTTGGGGCGAAAAAACCGACCACCAAAGAAGTACCATTTGGCTCCGTTCAAATATGCCCTCGGGGACGCCTAAAAATGTGCTAGGGGCGACATAGTGAGCTCAAAACTTAAACAAAAAGAGCCACCCTTTTTGCAAAAAAGTGTTCTTTTCTATATAATTACAAGGTAACATTTAAATTCCGCGTTTTGCGTTGTACTACTGAGCACAAAATGTGTTTAGCGATCACGGTGCCATGCGAGCTGACGGAGCTGACAATGACGGAGCGGAAAATATACGCTGTCCCTGTTTGACGAGGGCAGCTGACGCACAGTTTTCATCTTATAGTTTGCGTAGACTTCGGCGTTCCGTTTCTTTCTAGCACGTTTTTATTCGCTTCTGTAAGTCACTGCAGTTGCTGTAGGTATAGTCGCTGTACAGCTATATGGTGCCACAGGAACTGTCATACCGGCGAAGGCATCGATTTCTGTAGATTGATGACAGGTAGATTTTTGGAGACATCGATTTCTGGAGCGATGACAGGTAGATTGTATTTTCGCCAATGGGCGCATATTTCTTAATAAATGCAAAACACTTCTACGTGAACTTCGGTGACTTTGAGTTTATCTATCTATCTATCTATCTATCAATCTATCTATCTATCTATCTATCTATCTATCTATCTATCTATCTATCTATCTATCTATCTATCTATATAGGCGCCTACTACTTTTAGCTCTCCTGGCTGTTTGGATAAAGGTATTGATACCAAACTTGTATGACATAAAACGACTGTATGATAAGCCTATTTGACTAATTATAACATAAAAGCCAGGACATGTATGTCATGAATGTCATGTTTAAATTTCTTGACCTTGCTCCTCTTGCGGTGGTTTTGTTCTCATGACATGTTTTAAAACTGGTATGGTATGACATGATTGCATGGCGAACACAAGTGACAGAACCTAACACGAAAATCATGATATGCGTGTCATGTACCATCATGACTACATGCCACACTCATGATGCGCTCGCGGCCATTTCGTTAGCGTCAAATATACAAAATTCAATATTACGGTACGTGAATGGCTGACATAGCTAAATGACACACCCAAACATGATAATCCCGACATGCGTGTCCAGTACCAACATGACTACATATCACACCTATGATGCTATCGCGGATGTTTCACTAGTTTCACATATGCCAAATTTCGTATTACGTGACGTCAATGGATGACGAAGGTATGTGACTGGTGCAAACATGATAATCATGAGATGCGAGTCATGTGACAACATGAACACGTGCCAGAGTGAAGGCGCCAATACACTTCGACGTACCCCGCCGCGGTGGTCTAGTGGCTAAGGTACTCGGCTGCTGACCCGCAGGGCGTGGGTTCGAATCCCGGCTGCGGCGGCTGCATTTCCGATGGAGGCGGAAACGTTGTAGGCCCGTGTACTCAGATTTGGGTGCACGTTAAAGAACCCCAGGTGGTCTAAATTTCCGGAGCCCTCCACTACGGCGTCTCTCATAATCATATTGCCACGTTCCATTTCCCAAGTTTTTGTTATCGTCCGAAAACACCGCACGATTCTCAGCGCAAACCACGCCTGCAGTTTTCTAGAAGGTTCCGGACTGTAGTAGATCATTTCGATAAGATCACGCCCACTGTGCGAACGTACAGATTGTTCTGGAAGCTACGCCACCGCCAGCGATAACGCTAGAACATTCGACGGCAAGAGTATAAATGCCGACGCGCTTCGCCGCTTGTCAGTGGTTGATCGAAGGCCGACGCTCCATTCGCCGCTATCAGTCCGAGACTGCTATTTGTGCGAGACTGCTGCTGTAAGTAGACTTTCCTTTTACCGGGCACAGGTTCGCCCAAATAAACAGTTGAATCCCAACACGAAGTCTCCTGTCTTCGGCCACGCCACGACCCCGTGACATCTGGTGGAGGAGCTGCTTCATTCATGTACCGGACGCCCCCGTCAAGCCGTGAACCCAGCCCACGTCATGGAGAAGACACCGACGCCAGCCAGGAGCAGCGAACAAGCCACCGACAGCAAGGGCTACCACCGAAGTACGGACTTCTACTAGACAAGGCGCGGAAAACCAAGTCCATGACCGCGACTGCAGCGACAATGACAACCGCAGCGTCCCAGCCCACGATGGTCATGCATCAACCCAGGGAACCACCAATTTTCTATGGGTCATCGTTCGAAGACCCGGAGTCCTGGCTAGAAATATACGACCGTGTGGCCGCCCTCAACCACTGGAACCATGACGAAAAGCTGCGTCGTGTGTTCTTCTATTTAGAAGACACCGCAAGGACCTGGCTCCAAAATCGGGAGTCCACGCTCCGAACGTGGGATGTTTTCTGCGGCGCATTCCTGCAAACGTTCGCGAGCGTAGCTCGCAAAGAGAGGGCCGCTGCTCTACTAGAGACCCGGGTTCAGCGACCAAATGAGAAGGTTGGAATTTTCACAGAGGATATGACCCGCCTATTTCGTCACGCTGACCCGGACATGCCTAAGGAGAAGAAAGTTCGTTTCCTCATGCGAGGGGTGAAACAGGAGCTCTTCGCGGGACTAATGAGGAATCCACCGAACACCGTCCAAGAATTTGTATCCGAGGCGACCACCATCGAAAAAACCCTTGACATGCGCACCAGACAGTATAATCGTCGCCTGACTCCAGAATGCGCTGCTGCTCAAACCAGTGACCCCGAAAACCTGCGTGAAACGATCCGAGCGATCGTGCGGGAAGAGCTGCGCAAACTGTTGCCTTCGGCGCACCCTCAAGTGGATTCGATCGCCGACATTGTGCGAGAAGAAGTTCGGCAATCACTTCGAATTCCCCAAAGACCGCTGCCCGAGCCAAAAACTATGAGCTACGCCACTGCAGTGCGCCACAACGCTCCTCCCCGTCCACGCCAAAACGCCGCCCCGTCGCACATCCGTCGCCAAACACCACCGCCGCCATCACCCCCACCGACGACCTACCTTTCACCAGCGGGCCAGCGCAGTGCGCCGAGGAAAACCGACGTTTGGCGCACCCCTGACCACCGCCCACTGTGCTACCACTGCGACGAGGCCGGGCACACTTACCGCCGTTGCCAGTACCGACAGATGGGACTGCGTGGCTTCGCCGTCAATGCACCGCGTCCACAGCCAGGAGAACGGCCACGAGACATCGCCGACTACCTGACAGGAACTCAATGGACACCTCGAAGTCCTTCCTGTTCGCCGTCGCCCAGCCGCCGCATGTCACCGCACCCCCGGCAGTACTCCGGCCCAACGCGGGGCCGGTCTCCTAGCCCGTATCCGGGAAACTAAGGGCAGCAACCGGTGGAGGTGCGGTTGCTGTGCGACGAACTACCGAAGATCCTCCGACGACGACGACGCCGCGACGGAGCTTTCCGAACACAATGCCAACCAGGCAAAGCCCTGACGGCGAAAGCTCACTTACCGAAGGTGGCCTGACGACGCAACATGGAAGCAGCGGAACATGCCGACGCAGCCGTGACCCGACGCCACGCCCTAACTGTAATGCGAGACGGCGAACTAGCGACCTCGACGTTCTTATCGACGGCCATAGTGTGACCGCTCTCGTCGATACTGGAGCCGACTATTCTGTCATCAGTGGGTCGTTCGCCGCGAAGCTAAAGAAAGTTAGGACAGCTTGGAAAGGCCCTAAATCCGCACAGCCGGAGGTCATCTCATAACGCCTGCAGGAATCTGCACAGCGAGAGTCACCATTAACGGCCGTATTTATCCTACAGACTTCGTAGTCCTACAGCGTTGCTCGAGAGATGTCATCCTCGGCATGGACTTCTTATGCCTCCATGGTGCTGTCATCAACCTAAAAACAAAGTCGATAACGTTATCCACAGAAGAAGCACTACCGCCGCGCACGCCGTCAGGACACCATGCCTTGAATGTGCTGGAAGAACAAGTCACCATTCCGCCTCGCTCAAGCGTCATTATTTCAGTCGGCGCTCCTAAATCACCTGACTTGGAAGGCGTCGTGGAAGGCAGTCAGCATCTGTTGGTCACCCGAAATATTTGCGTCGCAAGAGGAATTGCAGAGCTGCGGGGAGGCAAAGCAACGGTTTTGCTCACGAATTTCAGCAATGAGTACAAACATGTGAACAAAGGAACAACGGTCGCATATATCGAAGAAATTGTCGAAGCCACCAGTGCTTTCGCCCTCGCCGATTCTGCGGAACCTGCTCAGAGGAACCAAGCCCCTCCCATAGCTTTCGACGTCAATCCCAGAGTTCCGAACGATAAGCAAGAACAGCTCAAGGCCCTGCTCCTGCAATACGAGGATTGCTTTTCGTCGTTATCGATAATTCGGCAGACCCCAATCACGAAACATCGCATCATAACCGAAGAAAATGCCAGACCACTCCGTCAGAGTCCGTACAGGGTTTCGACGCGAGAACGTGAGGCCATGAAGAGACAAGTTGATGAAATGCTGCGGGATGACATTATCCAGCCGTCCAAGAGTCCATGGGCATCCCCCGTGGTGTTAGTGAAGAAAAAGGATGGGACCCTACGTTTCTGCGTCGATTATCGCCACCTGAACAAAATCACAAGAAAGGACGTGTATCCCCTCCCACGAATAGACGACGCACTTGATCGGCTCCATAATGCCAAGTACTTTTCTTCAATGGACCTTAAGACTGGCTATTGGCAAAATGAAGTCGACGAAAGAGACCGAGAGAAGACGGCGTTCATAACACGGGACGGCCTCTTCGAGTTTAAGGTGATGCCCTTCGGCCTTTGCTCAGCGCCTGCAACGTTTCAACGCGTTATGGATACAGTACTGGCAGGATTGAAGTGGCAGACTTGCCTTGTGTACTTGGACGACGTCGTCGTGTTTTCCTCGAGTTTCGACGAGCATCTTCGACGCCTTGAAGCTGTACTTCAAGCCATCAAGACTTCCGGACTCACACTGAAGCCGGAAAAGTGCAGATTTGCGTATGAGGAGCTCTTGTTTCTGGGGCACGTTATCAGCAAGTCTGGAGTTCGTCCCGATCCACGGAAAACAGCCGCCATCGCCGACTTCCCGCCGCCCACTGACAAGAAAGCCGTGCGCCGATTTCTGGGCCTGTGTGCCTATTATAGGCGGTTCGTGAAAAACTTCGCCGCATCGCCGATCCTCTCACTAACCTTACCAAGGCCGACGTGGAGTTTAAGTGGGAAACGCCGCAGGAACATGCTTTCCAGGAGCTTAAACATCGCCTTCAGATGCCTCCGTTACTTGCCCATTTCGACGAATTCGCCGAGACAGAAATACATACTGACGCAAGCAGCGTAGGTCTTGGCGCCGTTCTTGTACAGAGGGCTGACGGACTTGAAAGGGTTATTAGTTACGCCAGCCGATCGCTATCCAAAGCAGAAGCAAATTATTCCACAACAGAAAAGGAGTGCCTCGCCATCATCTGGGCTACGTCGAAATTTTGCCCCTACCTCTACGGCAGGCCCTTCAAAGTTGTGAGCGACCACCACGCATTGTGTTGGCTAGCCACCTTGAAGGACCCCTCAGGTCGCCTCGCACGATGGAGCCTGAGACTTCAAGAATATGACATTACTGTGATTTACAAGTCCGGCAAAAAACACTCCGACGCCGACTTGTCTCTCTCGTGCACCTGTCGACCAACCGCTACCCGACGACCCGGATGACGACTACTTCTTAGGAACGATAACTACCGACGACTTCGCTGAACGACAGAGGGCCGACCCGGAACTAAAGGCCCTAATAGAATACCTCGAAGGCAGGACCACCGAAGTCCCGAAGATATTCAAGCGCGCACTTGCGTCGTTCTTTCTACGAAACGGTCTTCTACAAAAGAAAAACTTTTCATCGTTTCGAGCTAAGTACCTTCTTGTGGTGCCTTCAGCTCTGCGATCAGAACTCCTGCAGGCCCTTCACGACGATCCGACGGCAGGGCACCTCGGTGTTTCTCGCACGCTCGCGAGGATACAAGAAAGGTACTACTGGCCACGTCTTACCACCGACGTCACTCGTTATGTGAGAACATGCCGGGACTGTCAGCGACGCAAGACACCGCCGACAAGGCCAGCGGGACTTCTGCAGCCAATTGATCCACCTTGCCGACCTTTCCAGCAGATTGGTATGGACCTACTGGGGCCGTTCCCGACGTCGGCTTTCGGAAACAAGTGGATCGTGGTAGCTACCGACTACCTCACCCGCTACGCCGAGACAAAAGCCCTGCCAAAAGGCAGTGCATCCGAAGTAGCTAAATTCTTCGTCGAAAATATCGTCCTACGTCATGGCGCCCCAGAGGTACTTATCACCGACAGAGGAACGGCATTCACTGCCGACTTAACTCAAGCAATCTTGGCATACAGCCAAACAAACCACTGCCGGACGACAGCGTACCACCCACAGACCAACGGCCTCACCGAGCGGCTTAACAAGACGATCGCCGACATGCTGTCAATGTACGTCGATGTCGAACACAAGACGTGTGACGCCATTCTTCCGTATGTGACCTTCGCATACAACACGGCGGTGCAGGAGACGACGCAGATATCTCCATACAAATTGGTCTACGGAAGGAGCCCGGCAACGACGCTCGATGCCATGTTACCCAACGTCACCGACGAAGAAAACCTCGATGTGAGCGAGTACCTTCAACGCGCCGAAGAAGCCCGACAACTTGCGCGTCTCCGTATCAAGAATCAACAGACGACCGACAGCCACCGTTACAACCTTCGACGACGCTTCGTGGAATACCAGCCCGGTGAACGTGTTTGGGTGTGGACGCCGATACGCCGACGTGGACTAAGTGAAAAGCTTCTGCGACGGTACTTCGGACCGTACAGGGTGGTTCGACGGCTCGGCCCACTTGATTACGAGGTTGTCCCCGACGGCATCACGAACTCTCAACGACGCCGATCGCGACCTGAAGTCGTCCATGTCACGCGCCTCAAGCCGTTTCATGCGCGTTAACAAACTGAACTAGTGGTTTTTTTTGTATTATTGTTGTATCGTAATTTATTCATTGTACTTTCTTGCATTATTATTGTACTTTCATCTTTAGTTAAAAGCATCGGGACGATGCCTTTTTTCAGAGGGGGGCAATGCCACGTTCCATTTCCCAAGTTTTTGTTATCGTCCGAAAACACCGCACGATTCTCAGCGCAAACCGCGCCTGCAGTTTTCTAGAAGGTTCCGGACTGTAGTAGATCATTTCGATAAGATCACGCCCACTGTGCGAACGGTACAGATTGTTCTGGAAGCTACGCCACCGCCAGCGATAACGCTAGAACATTCGACGGCAAGAGTATAAATGCCGACGCGCTTCGCCGCTTGTCAGTGGTTCATCGAAGGCCGACGCTCCATTCGCCGCTATCAGTCCGAGACTGCTATTTGTGCGAGACTGCTGCTGTAAGTGGACTTTCCTTTTACCGGGCACAGGTTCGCCCAAATAAACAGTTGAATCCCAACACGAAGTCTCCTGTCTTCGGCCACGCCACGACCACATGACAATATAGTGGTTTTGGGACGTTAAACCCCACATATCAATCAAACACTTCGACGTGACATGGCGCACGTGCACGCCGGCGTTTGTTTCGTGACGTCACGCTGGCGTTGCCACGCCAGTCACTGGTCCTGTCATACACAGAGTTTTCTAAAATTAACTAGAGAGGCTCTGTCACTGTGATCGTTCAGCGACCATGATAATGATGGGTAGTACACACATTTGCCTAGCCTTCGTAATTGCGGGCGGTGAATGGTACTTGCGGCTTCGCTTATTCCTGTGTTTCGGTTTTTCTTTGAAAAAAAAGGCTCAACCGTGTAGAACTTCGTGACCCGATTTGGAAAGGTAAGTGTAAAAGAATCAGGTGATGAAACGCAACCGCTGAACATTTGCCGATTTTTGTTTCGTGAGATAATAGCTCCAAGCCACACGAACACAGACGGAGAACAAAGCAGGCGAGATGTACGAAGATTAGACAAATACATGTACTGCACATCATTCCCATGCTCGATGAACTGCCGTGCGCTGCAGCTCCCATAGACACTAGAGCCAGAGTTTTCTCTAGTGTATATTAGAAAAATCTACGCTGCCATATACTCACAGGCGGGCGCCTCACTACGTTGCTTTGACGCATGCACGTTTCAGGGCGTCCGGCGTCCCTTCGTCAAGAAAAGAGGCAGACGCAGTGCTGTCTGGCCAATGTGGTGGGTGTGATATGCATAATGTCGCATTCAGCGCTGGTTGGCGTCGTGTCGCGCCACCGAACACTAGTCGCTCCGGTCGCGCCTGGCGTCAGACTATATAGTTCTCGCGTTTTGCTAACATATAGCGTCGCTGTCCCCAGCTTGAGCGCGTCACGTTACGCTGGAGTATATTGGGCCCTTCATGATGCACTCGCGGCCATTTCGCTACCTCCACATATACCAATTTTGTTGTTATTTGACGTCAATGGATGACGAAGCTAGGTATACGATTTGTTCAAACATGGTGATCGTGACACGTGTCTCATGTAAGAGCAGGACAGCCACCACATTCATAGAGTGCTCGCAGCCGTTTCGCTAGCTTCACATATACCAAAATTTGGTATGACGTGACGTCAATGAAGAACGAAGTTAAGTGACTGATGCAAACAACCTAATCACAGCACGGAAGTCGCGTACGGCATAATTTACCTCCACCTCGTAACGTTGTGGAGATTTTAAAGTAACATATAAATCATCCTTTTTTGTTCTTCGCATATCATAGATTCCCACTGTACGGTGGATCTGCCAATTTTTTTAGTCGGTAATTTTCTCTCTCAGACTTTAATATCGCTATCAGTGTTGTGTATTTTTGCACAACGTTCCTTTTCACTGACCCTGCACGTGTTCTAACGCTTGCGCTTCTCTCGACCTTCGCTCCACCGTGATTTCCTTGCGAAACACCCTACCCCCTTTTGTCCTCAGCTAGACCGTACTACGTCATCATGCAATAAAAAGTGTGGGTGTTAAGCTGTTCTCGGCGAAAGCAGAAGCTGAAATTTGAAGGCGAAGTACATCTCATGCTGATTTTTACAGCCAGTTTGTAATGGTAGTTCCTATACTAACGAGACACGCATTTCTGTTCGTTTCGCTTCTGAAAACAAAAGCGTGCCGATCACGAACTCGCGAAAACACGGTAGATTTAATTTTTTTGCATTGCAACATGATTGCTCATGTGCTGTCAATAAATACTGTTCTCTGTACTCACTTGTGAATTGTTTTTACTGGTGCTGCCTGGCAATGAAAGACTTTCGGTTCTATGTAACCTCTGTGCACACATGTACTGCTTTTCAAAAGACGCTTTGGTGTGCCACTGGGCATATCGACGCCCTTAAGTGAAGTGGGTGAAGATAACGAGTCACCTGTAGCCTTGGTCACGGAATAAAAAACGCCCCCGGCACGGAATATAAGAAAAGCAACCGTTTTTTTTTATCTAGAAACAAAAAACAGTAATTTCTTTCCGCTTATTCTTTACTCAACTTCTTTACCCTCGGCAGTTCCATGCACCACCGCTGCTTATCTTGCATACTTTTTTCTCGTGGCACACTGAGGAATTTCTTATAAAACTTAAGGCCTTGCATATGCAAACACTTACAATCGATCCGAAGATGCACTCGACTCTAAAGGAGCAACTTTGTTATGTAGTGTATATAAAGAAAGGTCATTCAGCACAACCACAACTACAGTTGCACACGAAAACGACATTTTACACGATCCTGTTTATTTACATGGTCCATTTTGTTTTATTTACACGGTCCATTTTACACGGTCCTGTTTTACACGATCTGGTCTGCATGAACTCTTGAACCGGGCGCCATATAGGTTGAAAGACACACACAGAGTTTGAGACAAACCTAGTTTCCCGTGGAGCATCCTCTTGTACTATAACAACATATCTCATTCTAGTTAGTTGGTCAGAACGAGGTGAAAACAGCTCGCACTTAAAAAGCACGGGCTGAAGGAATGACGCCTGCACCCTGTGCTCCCTGTACATTCTCGTTGAGGGTGCAGTTTTCACCTTATCCTTATGCAATTTCGCATATATAACATTGTCCGCTGCCTAATCTTTGTGGCGTTAAAGTATGTGATACCGTCATGTGTATCCAATGTAATTTATAAAAATATAATACAAGATAGCTTGATTCAAAAATAACAAAGTGCATCCAGCGCCATGTCCTGTAGCCATTCTTTAGGCAAGTGGCAGAATGCTTTATTTTTCAAAACATATCTTACTTGTAACCACTACAAGAGCTAACTCGTACACTGGCACATTCTGTTTGCCTCTTCAGATTATAAGGTACCTTTTTCACACCAGAAAATCTTCAAGAATAGAAGTGTTGTTATTGTCAAAAAGAAAAGTAGAAGGAAAAAAAGATAACCTGCCCTGTACAGGGACTGAGCTTGCGAACTTCGAGTAACATGTCCGATGCTCTATCAACTGAGCTACCATGGCAGCTATCCCTCTTCCATTTTGTACGATATATATGTACATTTATACATGGAAGAGTGAGTCAGCGCTGCCTGTTACCATTATGGCGAGTGTGGGACACCTTTTTTGCCTACTGGCAATTACAATACGATTGCAATTACGTTACGATTACTTCCAATATCCCCATACTTCTTTGGCAGCATTATGCATCTGTCAGTTCTCAGAAAATCTGCTAGTCACAGGAGGAGGCAATAGTTCGCCCTCCCACCTAAATGCATGTACTTGAACACATGCACAACTGATCAAAAAAAGAAAAAAACAAGTCACACACAGCTCAGATTACTGAGATTCACTGTTTAAGATTCATGAGTAAAGGAAAGAACTATAAATTTAAGGGTTTGTTGTCTTTGTTGAACACATTATAATGAGAACTAGCAGAAAATGATGCCAAACAAACTATAGGGGATGTTATCAAAAGTAACATTAACAAAATTGTGAAAAAAAGTGAACAAAAACGTAACTTGGCAACGTTTTTTGACAATTGAATTGACATTACTTTTTATAACATCCCTTTAATTTACTGCGTAATGTTGTCGGGTAATTTTCATTATTAGAGTGGTGAGTAGGCTTACAAAGAAAGTATAAGGCATTGATACTCCTTTTGAACACCTAAAAGTTTCAGGACCCTAAAAGAGCAGAAGCTACTTTGAGTAGACCAGAATATTTAGTTGGAGCGAAAAAAACATACACACATTTTTACCAGGCTTTTTAACCTATTTTGAGACATAAAAGTGTATGCTGCCAGTAATGTTAAGTACCATTACTTTTGTCACACTATGCACTGTAGCAGGTGTAGTTAGAGTGGTGATAGTCAAGCATTAATCAAGCACGCCACCAACTGCGTTCACATCAATGGTCGCGTATTTTAAAAATAAACCTGCTGTATAGTAAAACAAATTTTAGAGCATTTATGATTTTATCCAAATCAAGTTAAACCGACTGGGTAAGCAAACCATTTGCATAAAATCAAAAGGCATAAAGTTATTCATGTATTATACCTATGTGAACAATTTCAGCAATGCAGGGCAAAGTGACAACAGTTCTATTAAAAACCCCTCTCATTATAACATGCATGAAAAGCACCACACCAGAATAATTTATAGTGCATGTAATATCGAGACTACTAGACTGTCTATTGACCTTTTAGAAGAAGGGTATCTTCTACACGTTCAAGGGGCAACCACTTAGCCTTTTCCTGAGCTTTTTTGTGAATATTTCTTGAATTTTCAGATACCATTAGGATTGATTTAGAGTGAACAAGTTTTGCTTACGCATTGAAACCTAGTTCTGTATGTAACTGCAATTACGGGGGCCAAACCATATCCAATTATTTTTAACAAACTTATTTTTTAACTGCAGCAGCACAACTAGCTATGGGTGCTCAAAAAGTAGCTAGAAACAATACCTTTACCTCTTTGAGCCTTTTGGAAGTGTTCTGCTTCTGAGTGCTCACCTTACAACATTTTTTTAAATACGTGTTTGTGTGCCCACTGCTCTTGCTCCTTGTACAGTGAGGAGGAGCACATGGCAAGAAGAGACAAGAAAGAAGCATAGCGAAAAAAAGGAAAATGGACGAGGACCTCTTTTGTATCGTACAATGTGTGTAACATTACTATTGCGACAACATATAGACAACTTATCACGGCTATGCATTCATTGTAGAGTCATACACAGCTACAACACCACGACTAAATTTCAACCTTGTGTTGGTTTAGGATCCCTTTATAGTGGCAAGCTAATGATATCTGCATTTGTTTGGCACATACTAAGATGCAGTGAAATGTGATATGGTAATCTCATTTAGAATGCACGTCATTTGGATTCATTGTATATGTGGCCACAAGTAATCTGGTTGCAAAGCAATATGGCAGAGCCTAAACAGACGTCACCGACCACTCCAATCTGAACTTGCCTTTGCTACTTGCCCATTATCATCCCAGCAAAAAATGAATAATTGAATCTCCTACAGATATGAGCTAGCTTATGCTAAGGACCAAGAATGAAGGGTGTTTTGTCATTATTGAGATCAGTTATTTGTTCAAGAACACTTGCTGTCAGACACAAATGCATTGCTGTCGAACCATCTAGACTCAAATATAAAGCAAAAAGAAGTGTCTCTTTAAAAATTACAGGCCACAAGGTGCAAGATAAATATTTGATATACTTGGGATATAAGGCACGCACAAGAGGTGCTGTCATATTATATTTTTCCTTGTGTTGAAACCTGCTTGCTTTAATCACCCAACACACCTGGAAAGATGCCGTGAAAACACTAAGGAGCTGATGCAGAAAGGTTGAACACATGTCCAGGGATTCCACCATTCCTAAGCAGCCCTACAGCCTCCACAGTCCTGCAACCATTTTTAAGATAAATATAGTTCTACCCAAAGTTCTTGGTTTACAGACACACATGCAAGACGCATAACTACTCTATAGGAAGTTTGCATGATAATGCGCTGGGTAGCAAAACGGATGCCAATATCAAGTATCCCGGCCTGCCGCTTCTTTCTTTCCGTTTTTAATTAATCAATCTATGGTTAATAAATGTTCCCCCAATGTGAAGTGTACTGGCAGTCCGGTGAAGAATTGCAATGTATTTCGAACACAGTCCAATTCATGGTAAGTAAGCATGCAATAGCGTTTTGTCAGCTGTTCGAGAAAAGATCATGAAGTTTAGCTAAAACCCATGTTTTTTATAAACACCATTCAATTTGATATAAAAGTTGTGAGCATTATGTAAAGGAACACGGATTCATGTTTAATCAATGATTTCAATAATTCTTATAACTGAATATGAAACGATAATTTTTGCTCGAAAATTTACAGTTATGAACACTATCGCACTTGCCAGCTGCATCTTGTCCAAAACAGCGGCAAGATAGGCTAGTTTCTGTAGGTGAACAGTAATGAGCAGTGCAAAGTAACAACAGTATGGGGCAAGCACAGACTGCGAACTGTATAATTTATTACACAAAAGTTCGCCTGAATATCAGTCAGACAACTTGCGCAAATGAAGGTCCAGTAGGGCATGAACAATTTACGAAATCAACAATGCCTGCTTTCACTAACAGGACCCTCATTCGCATAAAGTGTGCAGCGATAGGCCCCTACCGAGGTACGTCACAGCATGATGTCACTGGCACATGTAAAAGGTGTGGCTGGAAAAACACTCCCGCTGGTGGCTCAGCCCGGTAGATTCGTGCGGTGTTTGGGGCAAGTTTTAAATTTTTAAAGCTTACACTTCACGTTACAATGTCGACATTAGCTGTAGTATGTGTCAGCAAACATCCAGCTGTGTGGTAAACTGTGTGGTAAAATATTTGCCACGCTCTCTGTTTATCTTGAAGAAGTGAACACACGTGGTGGCCTGTGCGAGCAACAGCGGCATAGTCTTCAAAAATGTGCACTGTTGATTGCGGCATGTAGTGTGCATTGAAAGGTAATGAGAATATCGGTTCAACTGAGAATACTGTGTGTGGTTTGTGCACTGTCAATAACAATGTGTCTTGTTTGCGAAGACGTTAGCACTCATGGCAGGGACCGGTCGATGAAAAAACTTGATTCGACATTTTAGTCAAGGTAAATATGCACTTGACGTGACCATCTGCGAGTGGGTACATCTCGGTGTTTGCGCTGTGTGCAGAAAAAAATTGCAAGGTCACCGGGCTGGAAGATACCATTTGCTGAAGCTGCATGTATGAATCGCCCCGACGAGTACGCAAGCTCAATAAAGGTATAACTCGTTTTATCGAAGGCCTCATATGTCTTCATGTAATAAGCAGAGATTCTTGTTTCACATATACTCAGTACCTTTACCACTCGATATTCATGAAGTGACAATGCAAACAAGTTTGTATGTTAGGTCCTAAGGGAGCAATGTAAATATGCAAATACGTTGTAGGTGTCAGATGCATCGATGTAACTGCACAAAAGATTACGTATATATTAGGCTACAGGTTTAGAATCGCATACATCTAAGTGGTCTATCAAGAACGTCACAAACAACTTCCTTGCCAACCAGCCCTTGCGCAGAGGGAGGGAATGGCTGGCACGGTGCTCGAAGTGACGTCACACTATTTGCAAACATAGAGAGGTTTCTTACTTAGGCAACATTTTTCACAATATATTTTTTAGATTCAAGACTGTACTCGACCACATTGATCATACTGATGTATTTTGTTGTTACTTTGTGCTGTGAGTTACTAGGCATTTAGTCACCATGATCTTTAAAAGCTAATTTCAGTGTTCTTTCTCATATTGCTGACAACTGTGTTGTTGCATAAATTGGGAAAAAAAGCAACACAGAAAGGCTGTCACAATGAATACACCAACATGGGTATTCTCCTGCAAACAAAAGTCGGCACTGGTCCTGTCATTACCCGTCTTCCTTCTCTCTTTGCCTTGTTTGTGCTGAAACAGCCAAACACCTGATGAGTTAGATGAGAAATATTAACGCATCAAAACTATAAGTGCTTGCATCAGCAACTACACAACATCGTGATAACCGCACCCCTGCCACACAGCAGCGAAACATATTTTGAACATGCTGGCAGTGTATTATTTTATAAAAAGCAACTCTGGCAGATTACAAAATCTTACATTGTGCATGCAAGTTTTCTTCAAAGTCAAGCGTACAATGTAGGTGCTGGCCGGTACATTATTAGTTACAAGCAAAGGCGTCTTGCAGGTACACATGCAGATTGCACGAACACCTCTCTCTTCCTACACTAGGCACACACATTATATCGTTCAACAAGCACACGCCACTGTTTAGGGGCATAATAACGCTCTACCGTGAACGTATGCTGATCAACCAACTTAGGCGGTTGGCTAGGTGAATCGAGCCAAGTTACAAATTGTATCGCCCGCGAACGTAAACAAAATGCTGCTTTGCATCAAATGGCACTGCAGGCTTCGTTTAATCAACAACGTAGCAAGCGCCGTCTGCGTCTTCCTCACTACATTGCACATATGAAAAAATCGATCACCATACACATGCATGTGGCCGCAGTTTTCTCAAATTAGCTCCAGTAAGGCCGCGCTGATGCGCCATGACTCTGCTGGTGTTAGCGTTGTCAAAGCGAATCGGCAACCGCCCTCGCAAAGGCGCGTAAGGTTGCTGTTTCACGACGCCTCGTTCGAGTGCAGCAACACACACTTGCACTGAGTAGGATACTTGGTCTATATAAAAAAGTGTCCCCCTTACCTTTAGTTTCTTTCACACTGTCCTGAGGGAAGCGACCACAGGCGTCAGCCGTCACCTCGGAGTCCTTCGAGCGCCCAACCCGCCGATTCCATGAACGACTCGCACTTGATCCGCACTCGAAGAACCGCGGGAATAGGGCGCAATCTTAGCACATCACACGAACGAGGAACGGCGCTTCCTTGCGTAAATTTAACATTTCGTGCTCTCGTGTGTAGCAGCGCGAACACATGAGAGACGCATCGAAACCGCATGCCTACGGAAACAAAGAAGACAAACAACATGTGGCTTTAGCTGTGAATGGATTTGACTTGGATATCTAAGTGAGGAAAATAAAAAAAACCTGTCGCTGCTATAAACTGAAGAAAAAAATGTATGTTATCTGACAAAATAACTTTAAAAGTGATAAACGGTTATTCAAAAAACAAGTTACAACTTATGAATATTTTCGCAGGTCTTTGCTTTGTTTTTGTTCTAGCCGACGACAGCCTCCTACTGCTTCTACGACAGACGTAGTGCGGTTTCACGTTCGGTGCGTGTCGCCGACGCAAACCTCTACAGTAGTGATATCAGAGTTATCAATTCTCAATGAATCGTAGGATGGCTACAAATCAGTAACATTTCGACATATTGCAGTACGCAATCTTTCAAGGTATGACATTTCTTTGCTCTGAAGCAAATCGAAGCAAGCCGGCCGGCGCAATCAGCTGATATCGCCGCTACACGAGGCATGGTCGTGCGCAATAGCGTCGCGCCCCGCGCTGGATTTGTCATCAAGCGATAGAGCTACTAAGTGGAATACAGCTAGATGCAGGGATTAATGGCGTATCACTCTAATTCCCGTTAGTGGCCGACTTAATCGCAAGAGAGCCCCGGGAAACAACTTTCAACTGCTCAAGCTTGTGTGGGTGTAAAAATACTTGTTTTCATCCGCGGCGGGGCAGCAATCTATAGTTGAAAGACATGCGAAAAGCATGTGACGTATATACAATCACAAAACATATGCACACAACAATAGATACGATCGCATATAGTACATAAATATGCCAACACATAGCGTGTAAAAAGGAAATTTATATACATAACTTAAACTCTCATGCATCCTTTAGCGCGAATAGCTTAGCAAGCTAACGCACTCAGTTCACGTACGCGAGCCCAACTGAGTGGCGCAAGTTCGAGTCCCGTCATATCTACTTTTTTTGTTTTTTTTTCAACGTTTTTTCTGTACTGCTATCTTTTCTAATGCCTTAGGTTCTGAAACAAAATAAAAGCAATATTGCGTTCAAGTACGCATGTGGGACTGTGTTTTTTGCGCAACAGTTATTAGTATTTTTATTTTCATTATTAATTTTTTATTTATTTCATAATATAACAAAATTAAGGGCTAAGGGGAACATTGGGTCTGCTTGATTGTGAAGGGACTCGAGAAGTGAGAAAACTGAAACCAAAAAATTTATTTGAGAAAAACTGAGCATTTCATAGCCGGACCAGTTTCTTCAAGGGTAGGCCCAAGGTATGCGCGACACTTGCTATATGACTCATCTCAAATTGTGGCAGTTGAGGGAAGGCAATATCACCAAGAAGCAGTTTCAAAATATATTTTGGTTGATGTTTTTTGATTCCTCCAAAATAAGGGCTGCACAATTGTGATCGAGCCAAACCAAGAATGGCGGGCACGAAGTCATGAGACAGAAAATGAGTAATGTTGATTGTTTGAAAAATTGCCCTTAATAAAAGGAAAAGTTATGGAGTGCTACGTAGCTTAACTCGCAGTAGGAATTTTAAATACACATATAGATAGTTTAAAATGGACAATGTTGCACACACAGACATTGGTTGAATTTCTTTGCAGCACAGTTTAAGCATTTATGTAGAACTGAAGCATCAAGAGAAGCAAATGCGTCCTCACTTTATTGCGCTTTACATAGCTTGTATGCGTCCATGCAGCCATGATATGATAAATTTTAAAGCATTTGTTTTACCTATATTCTTCTTATTCATTAAAGCTGGCCCATAAATTGTGTCTTATGTAGCACTACAGTTGAAGCGTAATCTGCATGGTGGTCTGAAACAATGCTTTTGAAAATCTCAAAACGACCCAGCTCTATACACGACCATCCAAGCATCAATGATAAGCACCATTATGTGTCCGTACATATCAGTTGTGCTCTCATGCTTAATTATTTTTCTGACCACTCCCTCTGCCCCTACCTCGTTTCTGTCGTGAAGCTGTGGCAAGTTGTGTATAGCTTTATTTATATTGTAGGAGCACATACTATCAATAAAAAATTATGTTTAGGCTACATGCAATTAGTTTTCATAGATTTTCATTTCTTTTGTCGGTGCTCAGGAGAGCTAAGCTAATGGTCGATATTTTAAAATGACATTTCTCTTTGCGAATGTTAATGAGAACAGTTTCATTATTATTGACAAGTTCATTCACATTGAATTTAGTTCTCATTATTATTGTTTCTACCAAAAAACGAGCCCTTGAAGTTATGCTTTTTTTGCTTGATTTGTTTTCGTGTGACAGCATGCAAGTAAAATGACACTTATTGTCATTCCTTGTGAATGACACATTTTTAGTTTGACAGACTTTAGCACCTGGTCATCTGCAGAACTTGTATTCATTCTGCAAAAGGGCGAACAGCGGTAACTGACAACACAGACTAGCCTGCGTTATTCTTTTGTACTATATATGTCACTGTGCTTTCATTTATAACTTTATAGAGCTCGGATTTCCTGCTGAAAGTGTGACAACGACTGTACAGTTTCCACAATTTTGCAACAATCCACATGCCTTTCATACACTATTGCACATTTTCGCTAGCACCTTACAAAATCTGTATATTTCCGTAAGACCTTACATTCTGCATTTTCCTTATGAAAGCTTCTGTACACTCCATACACTTTCCTTATCCTTCCATATCTTCCATAATGAACTCTCCGTATGCTCCATAAGTTTCCTTATCTTTCCATATTTTCCATAGAACTCCATCTACGCCATAAAACTTCCTTATCTTTCCATATACTTCATAAAAAGCTTTCCATATATGCCATACATTTTTCTTATCTTCTCGTATACTCCATAAAAAGCATTCCGTATACGCCATACAATTTCCTTATCCTTCCATATACTCCATAAGAAGCATTCCGTAAACGCCATACAACTTCCGTATATTTCCATAAAACTGCATATTTTTTCCGTATGTAGCATAAGGAAATGTTACAGAGTCCATATATTGTCCGTAAGATTTCATACGGAACGTTTCAGTAGAGATATACCTACTGCTATCATACGACTAGTGAAATAATATTGTAGTAAAGCGCCATCCACTGAGGCTCATTTGTCTGCAGATGTCCAGAACCGGCATGCTCGTTGGGTCAAGCGATACAGATAAGCTTAACGCTTCCACAGTCACTAATACCTGTGTAGCAGTTGGCCTTGTTACGTAATAGTTAACATGCGAATCTTTAACATAGGTCTTTGCGTAAAACATTTCTATATTCGCAGCGTCTCGTCGTAACGTGTCGCTCTAGAAAAAGTACAGCACAGTCATTTTTCCTTCACATAATTCACGTAATGTCGATTCCCAATGTACGTGCGATTTGTTGATTTTTTAAAATCAATTATCATTAAAGTTAAATAGCGCTTGTCCAATATAAAATTAGGGCTCGATATCTTTTGCATTTAATTGAACTCTTTCCTGGATCCAGAACTTTTTTTTCGAAGCAGTTCTTTTTTCTTCAGAAAGCTTTTTGATAATATTCGGAAAGGCGCAACCAAGTACTCGGCCGGCAATGCTCAGCAATGGAGAAAATGCGTCACTTGGTGCTCGTGAAATTCTGCTCTTCGTCTCTCCCTCAGAATTGCCATGTAGGACAACCCGTAGCGTCTTGAAACCTGGTGTTAATGATATAACTAATGATGGCTTAAAGAGCACTTGTTTCTTCTATCATGTGCATCAGCTTCAATACTACTTCAAGCTTGGCGCACATGGACCAGGAGGCCTGCTCATTGGACATGCATCACAGTAAAAAAATGAGTCCAAAAAACAAAGCAGCGAGAAATCGGCACACTCGACACTGTATCGAGTTCTAATAGTTTGCCGCTGTCGGTGCCTTTCCATACTAGAAACGATGATTCTACGGATGCACTTGTATACTGCCATTTATTGCTTTTTACTATGGCGTTTTCTGGGAGCGTCGGTCGAAGGAACAGTACTACAGGTGACAAGTGCACAGAAAACAACGGATCAATTTAGCGTTCTGTCACTTTCCCAATTAAACGCAATAAATGAAATGCAGTAAAGTCATTCTTGATAAAACGCGGAATGCCTCAGTTTTCACCTGCATATAAAAGAAAATCCACAAGAATCAAGGTCTATAGGTTATGAATTTTGGCGCAACAAAACAGGCTCATATACTTTGATATGTCAGTGCATATTAAAAAAAGATGAGATGATCAAAATTTCTGAGAGCCTTCACTTCGGCATTCCTCATAATCATATCGTTATTTTCCAACGTAAACTATCAAATAAAACTATGAATAAGTATAATAGTGTTTGGTCTTTTATGTCCGCAAATCCGCAGTTGGACTGTGACATGCTCCTTAGTGAAATGCTCTGGATATTTCAATATGCTAGTGTCATTTAACGTGCATCTAAATCTAAGCATTGGATCCTCCTACATTTCCTCTCCATTGAAATTCGGTCAAAAGAGATGAAATTTGAAGCCACTATTCTCTGCGTCAACACCCAACCACTGTTACCAGAGACCATCGCTAGTCTGGGCTAGCAACATACATTTATTCGCTATGGTGCCGCTGAAAGTTCACTCAATAGTTCATTTCAATTCACAAGTGCCAACGTCCATGCTGCATAGCGATCAGTTCAAGGTTGAGCGAACAGCCCTGCCACTTGTCACAAAAACCCACCACACGACTAATGAGACAGTGAGGACCACCACAGACTAAATGGCGTACGTCTTCTCTGAACACAGAACAAAATGCTAACGTGAGACGTTTCTCCTCACTGCTCTAAATTAAATTTGTCGCCGGCAAACCTCTGCGTGGTCTCACTAATTACGGTTGTCACTCTATCGGTGAGCGTTTCGCCCTTGACGCATCAAAGGTACAGGACCACGTAAGCGCTGAACGCACAACGAACGCTGCAAAGAAAATTGTGGTCAGCACTGTAAGACTGACAAAAAAGGCCTGGAAATTTCGTACACGAAGCGAAAGCGAGATGTTTTAAAAGTTGTTTGAATACATTGTGGCGGCTCCAGGGATATGTGGCACGCAGAAACAAAGTGGTGGACCTTCAAATTTGTTTGAAAGGCTTGGACGCGATAGTGATAACTTGTACCTAGTGCGTCCTTAAAACACTTAGTACACCCTCTGTATTGTATTGTGTTTCTTAAAAAATTTATGTTGTGAATCACTACAACGTAATTGATAAAGTTGATTCTGCCATGTGTCAGTGAAGGTTTCGCACTTGAATACATTCTGTGTAATGGCATGCTTCAAACCACGACCAAATAATTATGAGTCAGAAGTGCTTTCAAACTTGCTATGCACCCACTACGTGGCCTTAAGAGAATAGTTGCAGTAACGTGTGTGCAATTTGTAATGGGTGGCCGGCTTTATACGCTTTATACCACGAAGTCGTCATGATAATCACATGTTTTGACAGCCAATCCCAATGTTGCACTCTAAAACCTGTATACATGGCATGGGTTTTTGTAAAACACAAACGTTATTTTTATTGCATCTACATGCAGGAGAAGTTATTTAACTGCATTCCTAAACAAAGACGTGGCTGTATGGAAGGACACCTGCTTGCCGCACAAACGGTGTATGTTCGATCCTCAATCGTACCCTGGGAACTTTATAATTTATTTTCTTTGAATTTTTCTTAGTTTTTTGATCACGCTGAAGGTGATTTTTTTCGCTCGCAAGCAACGACGCTGACCTTCATGTCAACGCGGAAACTTCTACGAAACAATCTCTTTAGCACACTCACGTTAAAATATTGCATGTAGTTTATTGGTATTATACTGACACAATCACCATGACGCACTTGGCCACCTTGTTGATGCTGTAGATGAGAGTAAAGAAAACTCATGCCAGAGCACTTTGTAATGGGCGGGCCTTAAAACTACTTACTCCTTGAGCCATTCACGCGGTGCATTCTACTGCGGTTCAACGTTTCTGCTGTGATATGTTGGATGTGTCACTGGTACTCGCACCGTGCAACACTTCTGGCGTTTTTTAAAGGGCCACTCACCAGGTCCCATACCAAATCTTAGTTAGACAGTGGAAGTTGTTGGGTGTCCAATGAGGAACATTTTGCCACAAAACTTTTTTCAAATCGGTTCATCACGAGCGGAGAAAAGAGGTTTTTTGAAGGGGCGCGAAACGACGATGAGAAAAGGCGAGATCGAAACCCTTGCCGCTCCTCCACGCCGCCTTCGCTAGCCTAGTCTCTTCCCCACCCTTTCCGGCATCCGACCATGAAGTGACGTGCGCATGACGTGCCCAAACAAGTCCATACCCCGAGCACGTGAGCAGCGTTGCTTTGTTGACCAGAATTATTTTGTGGTCTTCTGCCTGCTTCTGGAAACGTGGGCTTAGACGTGGTAGAGTAGCTGAGCACAATCAGTGCGCGAACGCGTAGGGACGTTCTATGGCGGTAGTCTGCTCAATGCGCTGACCGTGGGCACTCGAACGCATCTGAAACGCTGGCACAATAGCCACGCATCTCGTAGCATTTCACGGGAAAAAATGAAAGAAAAGTTGACACAATCTTTATTGCGTCTCATTACTTATTTTGAAGTTTTATTAATCTCTTAAAGCCACAAATACATAATCTACGCATGTTGTGTTAAACAATTTTTGCCATGTCACGCAGTATACTGTTGACAACGTCACAGAAGAGTCGTCTACGTAGAGGACCAACGTCACTGCATTCCTACGCCCACGTCATGCCCTCGATCTCTACGCATGCGCCGGCAGTGGAGAGGGGGAGCAGCGTTCATCTTGAAATTTGACCCATTTCAGCGGCGCGTAGCGTTGCAAATTTTCGCAGACGTGATCATGAACGCCTCGTCTACGCATTCCGTTTGTCAGCTCAAAATTGTCAAACCAGGTGAGTGGTTCTTTAAAGACGATAATTTTTCTTGAGGACCTTCGACGCAAAAGCTTTGGTCTGTCTGTCTGTCTGTCTGTCTGTCTGTCTGTCTGTCTGTCTGTCTGTCTGTCTGTCTGTCTGTCTGTCTGTCTGTCTGTCTGTCTGTACATTTGTCTGTTTGTTCAACGTTACCGCGAACCGGGTACTCTGAACAGCACTAGCCAATACTGCGAACGGCTGAGCCTATCAGCAGCGTCCACCAATGTTGCTCAGGAATCAGCATTATTACGTGTGCGATTATCAATTAAAAAGCAATTATTGTGCTACCTGAGGCAGCATAACAACACATATATATTCTGCATGTTTGTTTCTTACTAGAAAAGGCATACATAAGTAATTCTAAGAACCGTAGCGCTTATTATGCTACGCTGACCATGCAACGCTTGCACGGAAGGGCGAGTGTTTCCAACGCTTTGCTAAGAAGACACGGTGGTGGCCCCTACTCGTCGCCTTGCATTCTACACCTTATCATGCGCACCCGTCTCAAGACCACGTGTTTGTTTTAAAAAAATAACTGCCAGATGGCGCTCATGTCTCATGTGTAACGGGACTTGATGCGCTCGTTCGCCTCCGCTGCACGCTCAAGGCAGTCTAACGCAGCGCCTCTGAAATACCATTCACCGAGTTTTTTGCACAGAACATCAAATAAAGGTTTTGTTCACTCTTTCCACACGCAGGACTATCGTCTTTCGACGACTTTTGCAGATTACATGCAGATACGGGTCCTTTTTTTTGAAGTAGTTTCAAGCGCAGTCACTACTTTTTGCAGTGGCTGCGCTCGCCGCCTAGCGGGCCTGCGTGCGATGCAGTCCTAGACCCGTGACATTCGTTTTTTCGACTCATCGCAAGCTGTGTCTCACAGAATACGCCCACCTTTCGCTAACACGAAACAGTGCCATAGCAACTTCAATATTTTTGGGCAATGAACTCTGGGATGCTATCTTGTTATGCTTCAGGCTTCTTCAACGCGCTGATGCTCAGGCAACAGAGTTAAGAGATCACTTTTACGTAGACACACTGCCTTGTACATTGTGCTCTGTAAGAGTTGCAACGAGCTGCCTGTGGTTGAAGTGACCCTAAGCCTTAACAATGACAACGACAAAATTTAAAGGGCCCTTCACCAGGCTCCGTCACAAGTTTTTATTACACCGTGGACGTTGTTTCAGTTGACTCGTTACTAGCTGAGAAAATTGCTTTTTTTTCAAACGGTGCAAAACTAGTATAACAAAGAGGCTTTCCCGAATGAATGAATGAATGCAAAACTTTATCACAAATATTTTTTCCGGTGGTGCCCTCAGTCCAAGGCCCCTATGGCCTTTGCCATCTTGCAAGCTCTGTCGATCAGCTTGAGCTGTTCTTCAGGCTTAGGGCAGGACAGCGCAGCCTCCCACTGCTCCGGTGTGTGTGTACAGTTTCTTGGCACTACCTGTGTGTGTTGGCAGGCCCATGTCACGTGGTGAAGTGTGGGGTGTTCTTTGCATAGCGGGTATTTGTTGGTGTATATTCCCGGATAGATATTACTCAGAAGACTGAGATTGGAGTAGGTATTAGTCTGCAGCTGTCTCCAGGCAACCGACTGCTCTCTGCTGAGGTCTTCGTGGAGAGGAGGGTATATCATTCTCAGGGCTCTCTGCTGTTCTCGAATTGCTCCATAGCGTCTAGTAACTGTGGCTGGTTCCTCGTCGTTGTGCGCCCGCCGGTCGGCGTATTCGCGGGCAACGGCGTCGGCACGCAAGTTCCCTGTCACAGTTTCATGGCCTCGTGTCAACGTAATGGAGCAGCTCGAGAAGTTGATTTTTCTTTCCTTGAGTATTCGTATGGCAGCACTAAATATGCGTCCACTGCTGTACCGTCAACACGCTTGTTGCGAGTCAGTAACTATTTCTGTAGTACTTTCTTCGCTCTGGTGTGTGATGGCGAGCGCGATCGCTACTGCCTCAGCCTCGAGGATGTTGTTGCTTCTGATCGAAGCGCTGTTGACTTCCCTAAGTTGGTGATCAAGAACGCTTACAACTGTCCCAGAGTGTCCTCTGTATGTGGTCGCGTCAACGTACAATACGTCAGTTATCGCCTTGAAATTTTTTTCTTGTGCTTTTGATCCGGCTTTTCTTCGAGCCTTATGGATTTTTGGATGCATGTTTCGAGGTATTGGGCTGACTTCCTTGATCTTGGTAATGTCTTTTGGTACGCTCGCCGTGTTAATTATTTCTCCACAAGCACCCCTCATGCCCAATGTCTGCACCGTGTACCTGGCGGTAGAAGTCAGCAGTAGTCTCATTTTGTGCGCAAGAAAATGCGCCTCGATGTGTTCTTGCACTGTGTTGTTTATCCCGAGTTGAAGCAATTTCTCTATCGAGGTGCTGACAGGTAGACCAAGGACGCATTTGTAGGCTTTTCTAAAAATTGCCTCTAATTGTTCTTTTTCCTGGGGTAGTGGTGTTTAATAGGGGACACTGTATACAATTCTACTGACCATGAGGGCCTCTACAAGCCTACAAGTGTCATCCTTCTTCATAACCCGTCTTCTGTTAGAGATTCTGGTGATCATTCTCGTGATCTGCGCTGTAGTGTTTGACAGCTGTCTGATTGTGTGGTCTATACGACAGTTGCTTTGTATCCATTTGCCGAGAATCTTAATTTGGGACACTTCTGGAAGCTTCTTCCCCCCTATATATACGTCTATGGAGTTTTGCAGATCGTATCCTCGTCTGTAGATTCTCAGTACTTCTGATTTCTCCGCAAAGCAGATGAGGCCGCATTGACGCACGTAGTCGTGAACTTTATTTGCTGCGCGTTGCAGAAGATCTTGTTTTTGTCCTAGAGATCCTCTAGTCACCCAGATTTGCGTAGATGGTATGTCTAAGTCCTTCAATGTTTTCGAGGTTCTGAGCTAAGCCGATTATAACAATGTTAAACAGCATTGGCGATATTGTCACGTGCTCACTCAGGAAACACGATGACCGTTGTGCATGTGCCACGAAGGTTTATGAAATGGACGAAAAAGAAGAACTTGTATCCGCGTTCTAATTAAAAGATCGAATTTATCGCTAAAGTGTTAGCTTTGCGAAAGGTAAATACTTCCATTACAGTCATCGCAGTCATAACTGATTCATTATCAGTGTGCTCTTCTCTGTCCGCATCCAGTCGGTCACCCATACTGAAACTTTTTAAATAATTGGCTCCCTTTCATCTCCGAAGTATTCATTTATTCTGTGCACCAGGGCACAAAGGTTTGATGTTAAACGAAATCACTGATTCTCTTGCGAAGGCATCGCTTTCGACACCCATCATTTCTATTTTCCCTCATACAGTATGCATTACCGGGGCGCGATTTCGCACACTTAAAAACAGGCAAAAGTTAATAGACCCTGCACTGACGGCTTTTTCGGAGTACAACCACTTGTTATTTCCCTGGTGAAGTGAACTGTGTAATTCAAGGATGATGGAACTGTGTGATTCAAGGATGATGGCGAAATTTCGTTGCTGCGTTACCTCCCTTCATTTTTACTTGCACAGATAAGGTATATTGAATTCCCCTCTGTGTATTTACTGTAATGAAGATGAAACGATCACTCATTTTTTATTACATTATCACCCTTTTGATTTATTCAGGCAAAGCATACTAGCACCACCTCTTCAAAAACTGGGCTTGCAATTATCACAACCTGATCTTCTTTAATTCGCAGCCTCCACACCGGATTTCAGCCGCAGGGATGTTTTATTCGCCATTAGGAAATACCTCACTGCGACTAAACAATTTTCTTGCTAAATTACGGTTTCACTATTTTTTTATTTTTTTCTGCAAATTTGCAATTGAAATTTAAAATCAGAAGTAAATCACAAAAGTTTTTTAGTAATGACGAAATGCTGAAAGTATCCGGCAAATTCACCTTACAATCGGCCAATCCTCTTCTTTCGATACGAGCCATTTGCACAGAGAAACAACAACAAGAACGACCTGCTTCTGGTGTCTCAATCTCTGCGGCAAGACCTCTGTTTTAAGTTCGTGACAATATCACAGAACCTTAGCGTGTTCTTTTTGTGGGCATACTAAACGTATCAGTGCGGATGCATCCTATTCCAATTGTGGTAGTTCTGTTACTGATAAAAGCTTTGATGTAGTTGTGTATTCTATTTTCACAGCCTAATTTGCTAAGCTCCTCTAGTAAAGGCTTATGACTGACATTTTCGAAAGCAGCCTTAAGATCCAGTGCAAGTAATACGTATTCGCCATATTTTAGGACATCAGTAAGCATTCCTCCTTTATTTGTAAGAAGACGTGCTGTGTTGAGAGGCCCTTCCTGAAGCCAGACACGGTGTGTGGCTTGAGTTCGTTGTCTTGCAGGTAGGTCTCCAGCCTCTGAAGCACGATTCTCTCGTATACGTTGCCCAAACGTGAGGTCCATGAAATTGGTCCTAAATTTTCCAAGCTTGGAGATTTTCCAGATTTTGAAATCATTATTATTTCCGCATGTTTCCAGTCGTTTGGGACACAACCCGGTTCCCAATGTTTTTTGATGAATTATGTAAACCTTGTGATAGATTTGTCATCGAGGTTCCGTATCATAGCGTTGCTGATGCCATTATTTCCTGGCGTAGTGTTCTTTGTTGCCGACAGCATAGCACGTCGAACTTCTTCTGTGGTAATGGGTTTGTCTAGAGCGGGATTAGCTTCCCCAGTGTATGCCACGCTGCAGTCAGTATTCGTTGTATCGCCAATACAGCGCTGCTTGATGTGTTCTGGCAGTTCACGGTCTGTGCCTTCGAATCAGTGTGCAATCTTTTGGGTCGTCTTACAAGTTTCAATCTTGGTCATGGATATGTCTATGAGGTTCCTCAGCAAGGCCCACGTCCTTTTGCAACCAAGTCTAACTTGTAGCTCGTTACAATTTTGGTCCCAGTTGCGCCTTGACACCTCTGTTGCATGCTCTTCGGCTTCCCTGGCGACTGCAGCAATCCAAAGTCTCAGTTTGCAGTCGTGTTTCTACCGCTTCCATTTTCTTAGTAGGCAAGAGGTGTACGAGATGCTTGTCTACCTCAGGCATGTTTGTAGATAGGGTAACTTTTCGGGTTCATCGCTTCCGGTCTGCCTTGATTCCGTTTCCAGTCTGCCTTGATTTGGTGGAAGTGCTGGAAGTGCGTCGCAACCGATATTTGTCGCTTCTTGCGCAGACACGGTACACAATAAAAAAAACCTAATTTAGGGTAAATGTTGCCACAGCTGTGCTGTATTGACCCTTTTACTCATCAAAATCGTGCATTCTGAAACTCAGAAGCACCGATAAAACTTGTACGGGCTCGGTCGATAGGAGTAACCTTTGGTGAAAATTATCATGATAGAACAGAAACGTGAAAGTCAAATTCGCTTGGGCTCCTCTCGACGCATGTTGAAAGTGAAAGTTTATACATATTCGCACGCACTTTGTTAACTTATAAGTACGGCTCAAGCAATAGAGTGAGCAAGAATTGCCAGGGTTGCGTTTCTGGCGTGGTAACATCAAGTGACCACTGTGTTCTGCTCTAACATTGAAAGCGGTAATGGCGAACTGGAGCTCATTTATTTCTCGACAACTGCGCGCCGATAAAAACATTTATTGTCCCTGTTCACAGTGACCCCTGTAGTCTTCTAAACATCACAACAACAAAAAAACACATTGCGCATGTCAAATTCATGTAAGTACGTGCGCTAAATGTAAACATATTTACGGCCGCATATTCTACGCTGAGCCTGAGAAACGGCTACCACATCCTAGGAATGCAGCAGGCGTACAAATGACCCACTCCCGGCACAGGGAGGTAGTGACGAAAAAAAATAACAATACGGGACTCTTTTGAGGCCCCGTAATTGAAATGAGTACACTAAATCCTTTAACGAGGATCAATTGGAGGGCAAGTCTGGTGCCAGCAGCTGCGGTAATTCCAGCTCCAATAGCGTATACTAAAGCTGCTGCGGTTAAAAAGCTCGTAGTTGGATCTCAGTTCCAGACGAGTGGTGCATCTACCCGATGCGACGGCTCGGACTGAACATCATGCCGGTTCTTTCTTGGTGCACTTCATTGTGTGCCTCGAGATGACCGGTGCTTTTAAATTGAAAAATTTAGAGGGCTCAACGCAGGCGAGTCGCCTGAATAAACTGGCATGGAATAATAGAACAAGACCTAGTTTCTGTTTTGTTGGTTCTTGGAATACGAGATAATGATTAAGAGGGACGGACCGGGGCATTCGTATTGCGGCGCCAGAGGTGAAAATCTTGGACCGTCGCAAGACGAACTACTCTGAAAGCATTTGCCAAGAATGTTTTCATTGATCAAGAACGAAAGTCAGAGGTTCGAAGGCGATCAGAAACCGCCCTAGATATGAAATTAAACGATGCCAACCAGCGGTCCGCCTGAGTTACTCAAATGACTGGACGGGCAGCTTCCGGGAAACCAAAGTATTTGGGTTCGGGGGGAAAGTAGGGTTGCAAAGCTGAATCTTAATAGAATTGACGGAAGTGCACCACCAGGAGTGGAGCCTGCGGCTTAATTTGACTCAACACGGGAAAACTTACCCGGCCCAGACACTGGGAGCATTAACAGATTGAGAGCTCTTTCTTGATTCGGTGCATGGTGGTGCATGGCCGTTCTTAGTTGGTGGAGCGATTTGTCTGGTTAATTCCGATAACAAACGAGACTCTAGACTATTAAATAGGTGTGAGGTTCCCGCCACCCTACAACCTTTTTGGAGGAATAAGCGGCTCCTAGCCACACGAAACAGAGCAATAACAGGTCTGTGATGCCCTTATATGTCCGGGGCCGCACGCGCGCTACACTGAAGGAAGCAGCGTGTCTTTATCCCTGTCTGAAAAGACTGGGTAACCCGTGGAGCTTCTTTCGTGATTGGGACAGGGGCTTGCAATTGTTTCCCTTGAACGAGGAATTCCCAGTAAGCGCGACTCATATAAGCTCGCGTTGATTACGTCCCTGCCCTTTGAAGCATTGTTGATATCAAAGGAATAAAAAAGTAAACGTTCTAGAAAGCGTAATGAGCATCGTTAGTTTGTTTTGACCATAAACATATATCTCCTGATATATTATTCCTGGTATATATTATTCCTGATATATAATAATGACATTGCGAGCAATATAACTTCAACAATTCGACTGTTTGCCGATGACTGTATAATTTATAGACAGATCATATGCACTGATGACGTAGCTATTTTGCAAAGCGACTTAAATAACCTGGCTAAATGATGCCACACGTGGAAAATGGAAATTAATACAGATAAAACAAAGGTCATGTCATTTTCTTCGAATCCAAACACTCCATTAAACAATACAAGTTATGCAGTTTGGCTATTAAACGAACCTTTTGTTTCAAGTATCTTGGCGTAATATTTACCCCTGATTTAAACTGGGCCATGCATATTGAACGCGTAACAAACAAAGCACTAAAAAACTTGGCTTTCTTAAGCGCCGTTTATATCTCGCAAACCATAAAACTAGACTTCGCGCTTACACTTCCCTCATCCGTGCAACCCTCGATTATGCTTCAATTATTTCGAACCCTCACACAGCTATACTGTCCGACTGTATTGAATCTATTCAAAACAAAGCTGCCGGCTTCATTTTGCACTCGTACTCGCCATACCAAAGTGTCTCAGCATTAAAACAGATTCTTAATCTTCCAGAACTTAGCACTCGTCGTAAATTCTTCCGCTTGAGCTTTTTTCACTCTCTGTATCATGGTATTACACCTTTTTCATGCGCTCATATTTTTCCGGCCCATTATGTGTCCAATCGCACTGACCATGCTCGTAAGTGTCGTCCATAATTGTAAGGACCAAAAAGTACCAAAATTCCCCTTTTTGTGTTATCTGTAACCAAGTGGAACAAGCTTCCCAGCGAGATTGTGATGATAAATGATCCGTCTGCATTCCAATCAGTGTTGCGTACATTATTTGATGTGTAATATGTCTACTGCTACTATATCTTACCCTGTTGTTATATCTTGTGTACCATCTAAACGATGATGAACTAGTGCCATGCGGATACCTGGAATTGAAATGTACTGGAGATGTGAAATGAGCCATGTGTTACATCCTTGTCGTAAAATGTACCTTTTACCTGCACTCTAAATAAAAGGGAGCGAGAATGGAGAAACGGGCTCTGTTTCTCCTTCGGCGCAGCGACTTCCTCCCTTTCGGGCGCTTTACCCGTCGCGCCCTCTCGCGGCAAGGACCAAAGGAGCAACGTTCCTCCTTCAGCGTTCAAGTTTCTCCTCAATCACGGGGGTCTTGCTCGCGCGCATGTGCACGCCAAGGCTATAGCCGGCCGCGGCCAGTCGCGAGCGATTGCTTTTACCTAAAATTGTTGTAAGCAATGCAGGAGTGACGTTTTCTTTTGCTTTATTAGTGTAAAGTAAAAGCCTCTCTTTTTTTATCGTCAGGCACTCGCACGATGCTCCGCACACTTCCATGTGTGTCTCGTGTTGTTTCATACTACCAATTTGTCACGAATACAAGGAGCTCTGCTTCCCAAGCAGTCTTGCTTTGTTGATTACCTTAGAGTGTAAAAAAATAATAATTTTTTCGGTGTCGACCTACTTGGTAAGCCCACGCATTTTTAGTATCGCACGGCACCAACAGCACTCATGAATTCAACGAGGCGCGTAAAAAAGCATCACACTTATTTTTTCAACATTGTAGGAAACCTGATACCACTCTACAGTCCATGCGTGAAAGTACGATCATATACAATTGATAGAGTTATACGTGCCACTACCGCCATATGGATGTTCTTTGCAGTTTACCCCAATTCGAATACGGCCGCCATGGCCGGAAGTCGAACCTGCATCCTCCAGCATAGTCACACAACACCCAATAAAGCTATGCTACCACAGCAGGTGAAAGCACAAAGGGAAACAGGTTGCGAAGTTTCACCGAGCGTTTATTCGCCAGACTAGATTACAACCATCAGAAACATTTTGAACATCATCATAACTAAACTTTTGTGAAAAGTGAACCAATGACTTCTGTAGGTTAAATCAAATTCTCAATCGCATTGGTTTTGAATTGTCCATGCCAGCACTGAGAAGTAGGAAGGAATTATGCACGCGAGCACTATGCCTTTCTCGTCCATGATTCTCCTTTGTCGCGAGAAACTCAACACAAAATGCACTTCTAGTAGCAGCTGTGCACAGCAAGTAAGTACTAACGCTCACTCACGTTTGTGAAAAGAGTATTCCGAATCCAGAGTAATAACCACCACAGCCACAGCGCTAACAACAAAATTGTGGCACGCACTATGATTGCAAGTTGACACGTGAGGCGAATCGCGAGAGGAATCTGAAGCAGAAAAGTATGCAGGCACAACATTCTATAAAGTTATAGTAAACTTGCGCACTGCAGCGATAGTTCCTCCACTCAAGTATGAGAGCTGCCGCGACGTCAACAGCCACTGTCATAGCTCACGAAAAAATACCGTCGGATGCGAGGTCATCGCTTATTTCTCTCGCAAGACCCGCGTTGTAACGTACGTATACACTGCTAGGACGGCCGTTACCGCATCAAAAACATTGTCGTTGAAGGGCTAGTGGTGTACTATATCCATGGCTAACGGTCACACTTGTGGTACGCACGTAAAAAGAATATAAGCAAACGTTAAGACGAAACAACTAAACGAGGTCGACGTGACCACAGAACACCTACCACGACGGATACAAAGTTTGGTCTGCATGCTGCGCCCTCTCCAAGTAACAAGAAGAAAAAAATTGCCCGCAGCTTCCCTCGGGGGAACACTGAGGAGGATGCGGAGCATATAATTGGTTAACGGGGTGTTAAAGTGGGACTTACTTGGGTAGATGGCTAAATTGGTTAACGTGGTTGTGAAATGGGGTGTTAAATTGCGACTTACTTGGGTCGCTAGCTAAATTGGTTAACGTGGTTGTAGGAGGGGTGTTAAATGAGTGAACACGTACGACACGTATGCGAAAGGGCGGTGTTTATTTATTGCGACGAAGTTTGAGCACGATGGCTTTTTGGTCGGTAAAGTGAAGAGTGAGTGGATCGGGTTGTGACCTCGGACGTCGACGCGCCGTACAAACCAACCGACGAGCGGCAACTGAGCGAGCGAGCACCGACCTTGAGTATATATACAGCGCGACGGCGCATGCACTGTCAGCTGTCGAATGTTCGAGAAGGGGGAGAAGCGCAACGGCGCATGCGCGCGCGTCAGCTGCCGATGTTCTCGAAGCGCGACGGCGCATGCGCGCGCGTCAGCTGCCGGCACGCGGTGTGTAGAGGAGGAAGGGTGCACAGATGGTGGAAGAAGGAGGAGGAAGCTTGCGGACGGCGCCGCACTACAAGCCTCGAGTATTAGATGCTCCGCATCTAAAAAAACGTGACCTCCGAAATGGCTAACGCGCGGCAAGTGTTTGCACTCTCAGAGGCTTCAAGAAAAAAAAAGTAACTGTGGCAGTGGTTGACAGATGGCGCAGCGTTCGAAATGCCGTGGGCTTGGGGGTATTTGTCTTCGTAAAAACCTGATAAGCTCTAGTAATAATTCCGTTCATTATTTTGCAATCATTGATTAACTAAGGTTTGCCTAACCATCAGATACAATATATTTACGTGTGCGCATGTTGTGGTATTGATTCAAAACGTAAAAAAAGTGTAAGAAAACGTACTTGTAACCTGTGCCACTCAGGTCAGTCGAAATTCATTGCTATATAAGCTGATGCGCTTTCATAGTAGGGTGTGAGTAAACACGTCGAAGTGTGGGCCGTTGGTGTGAATGGTTGATTGTGCTCTTGTTGCGTACTTGTTAGCGTATACGATAGTGTACTTGTTGCGTACTATATGTGTACTATGTGACCATTTGTGCATGTGTAGCTATATGGATTGCATCAGCGCATATTAGGCTTTCAGTGTCCGTAAGTAGTCCTGAATGGGTTGATGCGTAAACAATCCGCAAGGGAGCCGTGATAGTGGGTAATAACAACGTACGTCGCGGCAGTCAACATTTTTTTAGGTTTGTTAAGTCCCTCCAGATGGCGCCACCTACCACCTACTTCATTGCTATGACGCTCTCACACCTCCAGTCATTTATATAACGTTGAACATCTATCTATCAATGCTGCACTACTGATTCGGAATGGTTTCGCTGCGATCGAGTGCACGGTTTGGAGGCACATCTCGTGACCGGCGGACCCGTAAACGCATCGATAACGTCGCTACACTATGTGAATCTGCGAGAAATAAATACAGCAAGCCTTGCATGTGCTCTTCAGGTGAGGGCTCTGCAGAACCCATGTCTTTCGGAGTGAACGTGGCTTCGCTGACCGAACGAAACGTACTTGCTCCGTCGTTCTCTTTCGCGATGTGTTCACCGCCACAGGTTCGTCTGTTTGTTTTTATAATCATTTCGTTCAATATCAAGCTCAGCGGGACCGTTTTTTGTAACTTTCAGTGCCGTGTACTCCTTACCAGTCGAGAATCGTTGCATTTGCTAAGCCTACTCGCTTCGCCGGGGGGCAGCCATGTTGATTTTCATAAGGAGGAACGTGTTTCTCCGTGGATGAGGGAGCAACGTTTCTCTATTTAAAGACGAACATTGGGGACATCGCCGTTCCTCCCTAAATGGAGAGTACGTCACTCCATTTTTTAAGAGTGTAGTTATGTCTGATCGCTGTGTGCGGTCCTTTTATATGAATTGACGTATATCTTGTTTTTACAGTATCCCCCCCCCCTTAGTAATGCCTCTCGAGGCCTTTAGGGTATTCAAAAACAAATAAACAAATAAATAAATCTCTGCGCATACAAGAATAAAACACTGGAATAAGTGATTTCACATACTGTCATGTGCTTGTTCACCATGCCATCATCATCCACCAAGTTTTCATCACGCCACCATCATCCACCTTGCTCACCAAGCCTTCCACCAAGCATGTTTTGCCTCGCCACCATCAGCCGGCAGTTTTCACCGTCACCATCATAGGTTCGCTACCACCACCACAATCTGCCACCATTTTTTCCTCTAGCCGTCATAAGCCGGCGTTTTCCACCGTCACCATCATTGGCGCGCCACCACCACCACGATATGTCATCATGTTTTCCACTCTCGCCGTCATCAGCCATTAGGCCCATTACAGTTTCCACAATATCCACTAATATTTCCACCATACCCAATAAGATTTCTACCATATCGTCCAATGATTCCCGTATCCACCAACCCAGGGTTTTCTATAGGGTGGGGCTCACCGAAATGCTGCCACAGACGGCTTATATCTCTCTCTACGCTGTATAAATCTGCGTTTGGGTGTCCGGCATGGCACAGCGACAAGTGCGCGCAAGGATACAGAAAGCGGCAACAGTGACATCGGCATACCTTCGCCAGCAAGGTTTGGCTATCACTGCAGAAAAATGTGCAGTGGAGGCGTTTACATGCAAACCGATGTCTTTCTACCCATTGTGCATCGATGGCAGATTAATCGAATATAGGAGCAGTTATAGATTCTTAGGTGTCATCGTTGATTGTGACCTAACCTGAAGCCCACGTTTCGCATACCTGAAAAAAAAAACTGCTCATTGGCATTGAGAATGTATTCAGGTTCGTCGCCGAAAAATCATGCGGCCCATCTTTTCACTCCATGGGGCAGCTTTATACAGCCCTCTTTCTCAGAATTCTCCGGTACAGCCTTTCTGTCCTGTCCAACACGTGCAAAACTAATATTCGTGCACTACAGAGCGTACAAGCCCAAGCACTTTGAACATGTCTTGGTCTTCCAAGATGCTCATCAACAGTGGCAGCTGATATTATCGCAGAAGAACAGCCGGTCACGACGCACATCAATTTCGAGGCGCTGAGAGCGGAAATTCAGTATTTATCACGGCTACCGTCACACCATTTAGCGTGTTTGACAGCGCGGAGGGCCTATTTTTTGTTCTGCGGTATTGTGACAAACCATCAGGACATACCGCATGGCTTCAAACTTGCCATGCATCCAGCAGCTGCTTTATGGAGTCTTTGTGAACCTGGGCTTATTAGTATCAAGGACTTATCAGTTTCTGGAATCGTTAAGAAAGCACGCATGTCACCACTATCCCTGAAGCAATTGATTTTGCGTCTGTTGGACGAAAGATACTTCGACCGCATAATTCTAACAGCTCTACAGGAGCAGTGGTTGTTCCATGTGATAATGTGTTGCTTCAATACAAGTTTTCTCACACCATGACATCGACAGCAGCAGAGCTCGCAGCGCTTCAAGGTGCAGTAAAGTACAATCTTCGGCAGCAACCTAACCAATGAGCCATCTTTTGTGACTCGAGGTCAGCCTTACAGACACTACGGTTCGTAATGCAGCACGGCTTACACGAACAATCAATATATCAGATAACGCTCGACTACCACGAAGCGCTCAAAGAAGGTCACGAAATTGTATTTCAGTAGTTGCCGTGTCATTGCGGAATTGTCGCCAATGACCGCGCGGATTAAGCGGCTCGATCGACTCTTGACCAAGACCTGCGTACGTCCGTACCACTCTTGACAACGGACGCTGCAAGGTGACTACAACGACTTGCTTGCTGTATAACTGTCCTACAACGCGATACGCCGGGTTTATAAAACACGCGCCTGTATTCGATCGACCCGAACTTGCAACCTCGTTCGCCATCCGGGCTCTCACGATGCACTGGACCTTTACTGTGTCGCTTGAGGTTGGTCATAGAATTCACAAATGCGTACCCTCGTCTCCTTGGAATGACGAGCACTTCGGCACGCAGCATCTGTGCCTGTGAGAAAACGCTTGAGCACATTCTGTATCATTGCCCAGCATACCGGTCTGAGCGATGTATTATCGAAGCCAAGCTCTGTCAGCTGAATTCACGGCTGCTTACAGAAGAAAAGATCCTGGGACATTTGCCGACAATTTACCATACGCGCAAAGCCGTGATAGCTTTCTTGAACTGCTTAAGCACCACCAGACATCACGCCCGCTTGTGAAAGAACAGTGTGACACCAAGCTGTGTAGTCTCGAGCTGACTGTTCACCCCTCTCTTCCTTACTTCTCTTCTTTTCTATCGCCTTCCTTTCTACAATTCCTTCTTTCTCCCACCTCAAGTGTAGGGTAGCTAACCGAGCCAAGCTTCGTTAACCTCTCTGTCTTTCTGCTCTATTTATCTCTCTCTTTAGGCACTATAGTCCAGTCGAGCTTTACAATCTGACTGCAGCGCCAAAATACACAGCCTAGCGGATAATAAAGCAACCTTGAGGCAGCCTCAATGAAAATAGAACGCGACGCGCGCGTCTCGCACCCTGCATCTGTGGGCGGATTGTGGCCCCGATGTGCTACGCGAGAACGCGTATATTTTTTGCGTGCCCACAAAGGCGAATGTCAAAGCCTTTGAGCAGTGTGTGGTGCCTATAGCGCTTTTCATCTCAAAATTGTGAAACATGGTTAGTGGCTCTTTAAATTGATTTGAAAAGTGCAGCTAACCAAGGTAGCTTGATTTAGCATTTTTTTCTACGTTGGTGGCACTTACGCAGATACACGCAAGCATGACAGCTCAGGACTAACATCTTTTAGCCTAATATAAATCTACTCACCAGGCACTCAAAATACAAAGAATAAGCGCTATATTCTCTCCTGATACTTCTTTTCCTTCTTGCGCACTTCTGTGACAAAGGCAGTAGCTCCTGTGACGTCTATATTGTACATGCTCTCTATCGGTTCATATGCAAAACATATCCAATGTAATTGGTCTACTTCCGGCTAGCAGCCACCCATCTGTGTTTTCTTGTGTCGCAAGGATATTGTGCACAATCATCCGATCACACTCCATTTTGTGTGATTACAAATGTGTAAGCAGCGATAACCACGTGTAGACGACAAGCACGCAATTTTTATAGGCTCTAGCGCTGAGTGCTGCCTTTGTTCACGTGCTTTAAGAACTAAGGAGCGAGGAGAATGCATCGCATGTGCGAAGGAAAGGAGTACCAACCTGTTGTTTTTTAACATGGGGTGGTGACTGGACTTTCAAGAAAACATTCACAGAAAGTGCTTCGTGCATTTAAAGATATTTAGGGCTTTCTCTTAAGCTCACCATTATTGTGGCGGTGCACTCTTTACAAGCAGCGCAGTTGCTACGTGTAGCAAAGGCAGGAGATGGCAGAAACATCGAGAGTTGTACGCAGAGAAAGGAAGGTGAAAGTCATAACCTTGCATGTTGTTCTTGATCTCTGCTATTTGATACTCCGCTGCTTCTCTCCGAAGGCTTCGCACTCCTACTACGGTGTCTCACCACCTCAAACTCGTAAGCATTGACTGAAGTTTCTAGAAACATAATTTTGTTGAGTTATATGTGGGGTTCAACGTCCCAAAACCACCATATGACTATGAGAGACACCATATTTTTTATTGTTCACCTATAGTGTAAGCTAATTTGGTGCAGGTTCAAGATGTCTCGAAACACTCACACATCCACACAATTAAACTCAAGAAACACAAACCACAGAAAGAGCGCTGCGTGTGTGTTTTCAGAGTGGAATAGCGCGTGAATGTGTAAGGGCCTCCCAGAGTTGTCAAAGTTTCACTAAACTTACAATATGACGAATTTCACACTAGCTCAACAACAATATACAACAAAACTACTGCTTACTGCGTGCTAATACTAAATAAATGACGGTTAAACATTGCTATTGGATCACAATGTAAGCTAGATATTGTATCCAGCTGTGGAAAAGCCTTGCGCCATATTTATTGATATCGAGTTCAACTAGTTGATTCTCCAGAATTGTTTTCACAAGTAAATACATACATTTGCGCATGACGCATCACATCCACGCTAATTTCAACGATATCATTTCCGGCTTATTGGTGCAATTGAACATGGTGCAGAATTTTGAAGCTCTTCAATCATATATCAACGCTTACACGCCACGTCTACCAAACAGCTCATCAAGAGCATTCATAAAAATCTCCCTGCAGGAATTCAGCTCCACGTGGGCACAGTTTAGTACGATTACTTGAAGTTCCGTACTCATCGGTCTGCTAGGCTATTCTGGGCAGCGTGTGTTACGAGCACCGTTCCTGAAATGCAAGCTGAGATTGCATTCGGAGTTTATGAGTATCGGACGTTTTGTTTCCGGGAAAGTTGGCAATATTATATACTTACCCGTAAAATAATAGTTTTACAACATTTGTAGCAAATTCTATTGCGAAATTGATCTTTAATAGAAATCCATTCGAATATCCTCTAAATAGTGTCATTTTGTACATCTATCTAATACCTGCGATGGTGGCGTAGAAGTTACTGAGCTTCGATGCTCATCCGCAGGTCATAATTTCAATGCCACCTGTGGGCGCCACATTCCCATAGAGTCTAAATGATAGAAGTTCCTGTATTGTTCGATTTCATTGCACGTAAAACACATGACGAACCTTGTTTCTGGTGTTCTCTGGTGTACGTACAACATAAAAGTGCACGTGCACCAGTGGACAGCACATGCTCAAAACTTCCAAAGATCTCTAGAATGACTTGATTCAGAATCATTTTGTTCTTTTGCCACGTAAACTTTGCGTATTATTATTATCATTATTGTTTGTGATGGTTAATGAACGTTCGTCACTATGTTTGTTAATAGCGGATGAGAAAGGATTAACATGAACAATTTATTTGATGGCATGGGTGGAACGGCTGACGGCGCACGGATACGCTACCATGTGCAGCGCCGTTGAGTCGGACGTCGTAGCTAGCCCAGCAGTCAGGGTCGCAAATCCTGATGTCCAGGATCAGGCCACGGCTCACGAGTACCACACCCGGTAGGCCTCGCCCACGAACCTGTTCCCGGCCACTGCACCCGGGCAGGAGCCGTTCAGCAGGCCCCGTCCTTGGACCTTGTACGGGCCGACGGACTCGACCCCGAACAGACACACCGGAGCTCGACCTGGCCGACACATACGGGTCCCACGTCCGGCTCAGGAACGCTGCCAGGAACTCGTCCTCTCGAGCGGCACACCGGTTAGTCTGCCTTCGTGGCCTCTACTCTCGAGCTGCAGTGGTGGAGATGCCTGGACCAGCGTGACCTCGGACCTCGTTTCCAAGCTCTTGATCCCCTTCCGGGCGTAGCAGTTTCACGTGTGCGGGTTCTGCCCAGCACAGCACCGTCAGTGCCGTGCTGAAATGCTGCTCGCTACAGCTGCGGTGCGGCAGCTCACTCTCCGGCATTCCTCGCCTTGGCCAGGGCACAGCCAGGTATCCTCGGGTGCACAGCTCGGGAGCTCGCGGCCCACTTCCGAGTCTGGCGCGTCGCTCGGTGCGGCTCGGCACCACTCGGCGATCCTCGATTCAGCCAGCAACTCTCCTGGCATCTGAATCCTCGGCCACCCTGAACCTCGCCCGGCTCCATGGTCCTCCGTGCACACGCCCGCGTCTCGCCCGGCAGAACATCTCGCTCGTCCCTTGCCGAAGTGCGACGCTCTGGTGACACCGGCACTTGACGGCATGGGTGCGACTACTGAGCAGTCAACCCGCATCGGAGACGCGATGCTCCATGCGGGGAATGGCCAGCCCGTCCAGCGAAGAGCGTGCGCCGAGACGCGATGCTCGACGCAACCGTGACCATTAGCCAGGCCACGTTCATCGCTGTGCCGAACGGATGACCGTGGATACGCCTCGCCGAGATCCGTGATGCCCTCGGCAAGGAAGAGAACAACAGGCCAGGCCGTGCCCCGAGATGCAGTACTCGTGTCGGCAATGCCGCCCCTGCTGGTGGTTGGACGGCAGCAGCGTGGACGGCCGCGTTCCCTGGCCGGAACCTGGATCGCCTGCGTCCGACGCTTCGGCCCGCTGTCTTCCGTCTGCCACTGCTTCGGCTCATCCCCAGCCACAAAGCCTGCTGCCACGTAATGGTCGCACGTGGCCCAATCGTGGCACGCCACCTCTATGGGCCACCACTGGTCATCAGCTGATTGGAGCACAGTTGCCTCGTAATCGAACGTGCCTTGTCCCGCACGTTCCTTCTCTTCTTCTTCATTTCTTGTTGTCGCCTTCGTGCCACCTGCCGTCCGCTCGTCTTCTTCAGTTCTGGTTTGACGTTCCTCGGCGTCTTTAAGTCCTTTCGTTACATTATTATTATTATTATTATTATTATTATTATTTTTACTATTATTATTATTATTATTATTATTATTATTATTATTATTATTATTATTAATATTATCAATATTATTATTATTATTATTTATATGCAAAGCATTTCTTAACGAACTTCGGTGACACTCAGCGCATCTATCTATCTATTTATTTATCTATCTATCTATCTATCTATATATCTATCTATCTATCTATCTATCTATCTAGCCACCTACGTTTAGGTGCTCTCGTGGTGGCGCCTTAACTTGGCATGAACCTAAATTAGCATGGGAGGATAAGACAGTTTCACGGATATGACGCACTGGTGAGGACATGAATAATGTCAATATCTTGTTGCGTACGTCGTCAAACACTTTCTGCCAGACAATGGCAAATATGCATGGGCGGGTATGTGCCGCTGATACGGGGATATGTGCCACAAGTGATTGACACTTAGTATCTACTTAGGAACGACGAGAACACACATTGATAATTTTAACGCGCGAGCGTTAAGAAATACCCGACATTGGTAGCGTCGACCCGACGAATGCAAGGAATAAATGTCAGGGTCCCAGCTAAATATTAGACCAAGCATTCCGCGTGACATGGAAGCATTTTACCACATGGCTACGCCAAATCTAGGAACTACTTTACAAATAGACGCTAAGCTTCATGAAACGTCAGTAATACTTGCAGTGCTGCCTATGCAATTGTGTAACTATTACATAAGTACTCCTATGATAAGCCGTGACGTCAGGTTAACATGAATTGTGGTTAGTTGTCATTCGCTGAAGCTGATTCAAGTAGCAGTGTCCAGGGCCAGCATCCTCGCAAGCATCAGTGCTTATATCACCTTCTGGTGTTTCTACTACGCATGTTCTAGTTGACATCGTTGCGCAAGTGAAAACAACTGGTTACATAAACATCTGCAACTATTCAACGTATGTCTGTGCATGCAACATATGTAAATCTATTTAGCGTTTTCATGACGTGTCGCTCAATAAAAAATTGCAACATGGTCACTTTCCCTCCACAAGCTTCGCATACCGTCGATTCTCAGGTACGTGGGATCTGCGGAATAATAATAATGATTATTATTATTAATATTACTATTATTATTATTGTGCAGCTGTTTTAGGTGGTCCAAACTTCCGGAGCCCTCCACTACAGCGTCTATCATAATCGTTTGGTGGTTTCGGGACACTGAACCCCACATATTAATCATCAACGACTTCGGGGCTTGAATATTTGAATATTGAGGAAGGGAGAGCGGGAAACTTTTTATTGAACAGTTTGAACGTGAGATAGGTAATGGCTGCATAAGCATATGCCGTTGCCGTTGTACGAAAAGCCTTTTTGCAATTTATATATTGTCACGGGTTCATGACGTGGTTGACTGCACGAGACTGAATGGTCGGATCAAACTGTTTATTTGGGCAAACCTGTGCCCGCACACTTTCACGGATAGCGGTGCATGCAGCGTCGGCCGTCGATCAACTAACAAACGGCAAAGCGCGTCGGCATTTGTACGCTTGCCATCGAAATTTCTAGCGTTATCGCTAGCGGTGACGTAGGTTGCAGAATAATCTGTTCAGTTTGCAGAGTTGGCGTGATCTTATCTGAATTATCTACCACAGTTCTGAAGCTTCTCGAAAACTGCAGGCGCGGTTTGCGCTGAGAATTGTGTAGTGTATCGGGGCGGTAACAAAACTTGTGTAGTATATTGAGGCGATAACACAGAAAAGGAACGTGGCATTACATCCTCTGAAAAAGGCATCGTGCCGATCCTTTAATGGACGATGAAGGTACAACAATAATGCAAGAAAGTACAAGGAATATATTAAGATGCAAGAATATTAGAAAAAACACTGTTTTAATTCGTTAGCACGCATGAAACGGTTTAGGGCGCGCGACATGGACGACTTCAGGTCGCGATCGGCGTCTTTGAGAGTTCGTGATGCCGTCGGGGACACCCTCGTAATCGAGTGGGCCGAGACGTCAAAACACCCTATACGGTTCGAAGTACCGTCACAGAAGCTTTTCACTGAGTCCACGTCGGCGTATTGATGTCCACGTCCAAATACGTTCACCGGGCTGGTATTTCAGGAAGCACCGTCGAAGATTGTAACGGCAGCTGTCGGTCGTTTGTTGGTTCTTTATACGGAGGCACGCGAGTTGTCAAGCTTCTTCGACGCGCTGAAAATACTCTCTCACATCAAAGTTTTCTTCGTCGGTGACGTTGGGTAACATAGCATCGAGCGTCGTTGCCAGGCTCCTTCCGTAGACCAATTGTATGGACATATCTCTGTCGTCTCCTGCACCGCAGTGTTGTATGCAAACGTCACGTACGGAAGAATTGCGTCCCACGTCTTGTGTTCGCCATCGACATTCATTGTCAGCAAGTCGGCGATCATCTCGTTTAGCCGCTCGGTGAGGCCGTTGGTCTGTGGGTGGTACACTGTCGTCCGGCGGCGGTCTGTCTGACCGTGCGCCAAGATCGCTGGGGTGAGGTCAGCAGTGAATGCCAATCCTCTGCTGGTGATGAGGACCTCCTTGGCGCCATGACGCAGGACGATGTTTTCGACGAAGAATTGGGCTACCTTCGATGCACTTCCTCCATGAAGGGCTTTCATCTCGGCGTAGCGGGTGAGGTTAGTCGGTAGCTATGACGATTCATTTGTTTCCAACTGCCGATGTGGGGAAGAGCCCAAGTAAGTTCATACCGATTTGGTTGCACGGACGGTCTGGTGGTTCGACTGGCTGCAAAAGTCCTGATGGCCTTGTCGGTGGTGTCTTGCGTCACTGGTAGTCCCGCCATATCCTCACGTATTGAGCGCCGTGGGCAGCAAGGCGGGGCCAGTAGTAATTCTTCGTGTATTCTCATGCGTGTGCGGGAAAAAGCAAGGTTACCTGCCAATGAGTCATCGCGCAGTGCCTGTATAATTTCCGGTCCCTTTGCCGAAGGCACGACGATAAGGTAACCGGCTCAGGCGGGAGAGAAGTTCTTCACGAGCACTTTATTCTGCAAGAAAATTGATGCCAGTCCTCCCCGGATGACTTTTGGGATGACACTGGTTCGGCTCTCAAGGTATTGCACTAGCCATCTGTTCCGGGTCACCTCGCTGTCAGTCGCTGAAGTCGTCGGCACCAATGATTCACAAGTAGTACTCATCATCCTGGAGCAGTGCTGAAGAATTAGAAAGCTGGTTGGGTAAATGCGGTTATTTAAGGTGATTCTTGCTGTAAACACCAGCCGGCGTTATGACATGACTCCCAGTGGTCCTGATTTCAAAGCTTTGCCGAGCAGTCTTCACTTTCTTTAACTTCGTCACAAAAGGCCCACTGACAACAAAATACTTGGCCCCAGTGTCGACGAGAGCGGTGACCTTGTGGCCGTTGAACATTACGTCGATACCTCTGGTTGGCCCTCGTACGTTGCGGTTGGGTCGTGGCGTCGGATGACGGCTACGTTCATTTGCTCGACTGATTCCACGTTGCGTCGTAACGACTTCTGTCAGCTGCGAATGTTCGACGTCAATACCCTTTTGTCTTGCGGCTGGGTGTTTTGAATACGTTGCAGCCCCGTCGTCGGCAGCGGTGGAGGATCTTCGCTAGTTCGTCGTACAGCAACCCGAGTAAGGCTCGGAAATCGGCCCCGAGCAGGGCCGGTGTTCGAGCCCTTATCGAATCAACAATCATTATGTTGCCTGTAGCATGTGTTGTGTTGCTTAGCATCTAGGTGCTTAGCATGTGGGTGCATTGCACAATGCGACAGAAAGCATACTGGTGCGCATGCCTTGAAAGAAAACGAAGATGGGTGAACGTGCTGGCCGCCCCAAGCTGGGAAGAAGAAAGACGACGACACTGTGATCATCAACCTGTTGGTCACTCTGGCGCTTCTCTTCGCGACCGAAATAAACAGATCCTTTAGCCGTATACGTCCTGGTCCTCTTTGTGCGTAACAAATTTGTGGAGGTGCTGGGTAAGACAAACCCAACGACGGGAGCTTCATTCGCAGGACTGCGCCGTAGCCACCGCCTTGCAGGACTCCCACCTGCACTGATCGTAATGGCCCAAGATCAGCCATCTAACGCTTCAAGGCCCAGTTCAATGGGCTCTGTCCCATACTACCGAGCCCCACCAACCTTCGTAGGAAAATCGGGAGATGTTGACACGTGGCTCGTCCAGTACAAGCGAGTCAGCAAGTCCAACGGCTGGGATGTCGCCGCTCATCTCAAAAAATGCCGTCTTTTGCCTTACAGATACTGCGCTCGCGTGTTACAAAAAGCACGAGGACACACTGACGACGCGGGACGTTTTTTTTGTTGAGTTAAAAGCGTGTTTTGGCGACTCAAGCGTCAAAAGGAAGTGGACTGAGTAGACGTTGTCTCAACGCGTGCAGTTTCCAGGTGAGACATGTACCACGTATACAGAGGATGTGCTGAAGCTCTGCAAGGTGGTTAATGCTCAGATGTCAGAAGAGGAGAAAGTAGGACATTTATCGAAAGGCATAGCCGAGGATGTTTATAATCTTCTAATCGGAAAAGAGTACCTGAGCTCGGTGTCCGACGTTATTCGGCATTGCCGAACTTTCGAACACCTCAAAATACGCAGTATTACTCCAAAGTTCGGCCAGCTCACAAATATTACAACGGTTGCCAGCATCAACACGAGCTCCTGCCCAGACCTGTTCTCGACGATTCGACAGATTGTTTGCGAAGAACTTTTTCGCTATGGTGAACAGACACAATCAGCTGTCCATCACCGTTCTGTATACGACCAACATTGGGTATATGCGCCAAGTGAGGCTGTGACTACCCCACCGCCTTCTGTGACCTCTTGGCAATCGATGGTTAGTGCCGCAGCTGTTGAGTACAGCGCACCCCCACAGCCAAGGAGAACACACGCTTGCCAGTTCCTCGCCATGACCGAGGCGCTCAGCGTCCGCCTCCTTCGTGACGCCCGCTCTATTCCTATAATATAAAAGATGAACTGACCCACGACGCCAGAGAAGACGATGTTTCAGTAATCGACAAACAGTGTTTCGATCTCTCACAGTTTGCTACTCCTGTGGTGTCCCAGAACACATTTCACAATTTTCCAACCGTCGACGTATAGCCCCACGGTATGGCCACCCATCACACTTTGCACGGCCTTCCGATTGACTTCGTGATGACCCGCGAGCAACGTACTATGGCCCACCACAACAATCTTCATGATCATCTAATCAACCACGCGACGACCCGAGCCAACACACATGCTGCCTCGCCACGAATACTGGACACGCAGCCTCCGGAATCACTACCCTATATCTGGCAGTATCTTGACGCCTTTACGGGTTCATGTTCCCCGTTCTTCTTCACCACAGCGTCGCAACACGTACTTTGTTGACGATGTGCCTGTGATGACTTTGGTGGACACGGGGGCAACAATTTCTGTCATGAGTGATGTTTTGAAGATACCTTGGGACGGAAGGTTTTATTTAAGTGAAATCAAGCTTCGAAGTTTGGCGGAGTGAGTGATGAGCCACTGCATCCTGTTGATGTGTGTCAAGCTGACGTGTTTCTCGCAGGCCAGGTTATCGCAACGGGAGTTCGTGATTATTCCGCAGGCGACACATGATGTTATTTTGGGTATTGACTTTTTGAGGGAGTGTTGTGCCACTGTCGACTGCCACGCAGGGACAATATGCTTGAGTGATCACGTTCCGCCAGCACTTTTGGAAAACCCTGTGGATGGTGAGACGGCATTATGTGTCTGTGGCAACACCATGATACCACAATTATCAATCATTCGTGTACCTGTTGGTTACAGCGAGAGCAATTGCGCCAACTTTGATGACAACGTAGACCCAGTGTGCACCAATTGCATGAAAAAGAATGCGTTGATTACACATTGTGTGGTGTCGATCAGACGTGGACCCGCTGGTTTATGGACTCTCCATTGCTCCACAAAACCCGTGATGTTACCAGATGGTCTAAAGTTAGCCGTCGTCAGTGGACAACACGAGGCCTTATTGGTGACCGAGCTTTGAGATGCAACGGAAAAGCACCGTAGTCACAGTTTGGAAACGGCTCTTCTGTCAATGGTGAATAAGTCGCTGATCACAAGTGGACGCCGAACATAGGTGAATGTACTTTCGAAGCGCGTCTCTGCATTCGACTTCGCACAGAACAAAGTGTCTTTAATCTCTGCTTCTCAGACGTGTCATACCATCAACACGAGTTTGGCCAATCCGATTAGACAAAAGCCATACCGTGTTTTGCCATCCGAGCTGCGGATTAGTATAGAGCAGGTGAATGAAATTATTGAAAGCTGAGTCATTCAAGAGTCGGCGAGTCCATGGGCACCTCCAGTGATTCTCGTTAAAAAAACAGACGGATTCTGGAGATTTCGCGCCGATTATCGCCGACTGAACGCTGTAACGAAAAAAAGACGTGGACCCACTTCCACGTATTGATAATGCCATCGACTGTCCACATTCGGCCTCTTATTTTTTCTCCGTAGACTTAAGATGGGGCTACTGGCAAATTCCCATGCATTCTGAAGATAAAGAAATACAGCCTTTGAAACCCATGACGGCATTTCGAATTCAACGTGATGCCATTTCGACTGTGAAACGCATTCGAGCGATTTATGGACACTGCTCTTTGTGGCTTGAACTGGAGCATATGCATGTGCTATCTCGACAACGTCGTCATCTTTCGCCGCACCTTCAGCGAACAAAATTCCCGTCTGAATACTGTACTGACTTGCATAAGAAACGCTGACCTGAAATAAACGCCATTTCGGAGACCGACAAACCCTTGTTCATGACACCTAGTCGATCAGGATGGAATTCGTCCAGATCCCCTGTAGACAGCAGCCATTGAAGCGTTCAGTGCGCCGTGCTTTGTTTAAGAGCTCCATGGTTTCTTGGGCCTTGCTCCTATTTTCGCCACTTTATACGTAAATTTGCCGATGTCACGTATCCGCTGACATGTTTGCTACGGAATTCTCTTCGAGGGGGCTCCGGAGTTAAACTCCTCTTTTTGTCAACTAAAGTTCCTTGTGACGTCACGGCCTGTTCTTCAACTCTTCAATACATCAGCTCCAACAGAACTGCAAACAGATGCCAGCGGCATAGGAATTGGTGCCATCCTAGTTCAACGCTATAGTTACTGCGAGCACGTGATCGCACACCCAAGTCGCTCCTTAAGTACGCCCGAGCAGAATTCTACTGTCACGGAATAACAAAGCCTCGCAGTAGTATTTGCAATTCAGTGGTTTCGGTCTCACCATTGAATATGAACGCCCTTATACAGTCGTCACCGACCACCACTCATTGTGTTGGCTCTTCAGCCTTCGGGTCCTTTGCGGCCATCTAGTGCGCTGGGAACTTCGGCTCGAAATACCAGTTTAGAGAACGGAAATCGTACCTTTTGACTGTTGTAGAAACATAACCTGCAAATACGTAGCGGCAGCGTACTGAACTGCAATACCGCCACGCAAGATGGCGCTGGTGGCACTATCATTAATTACCAGGCGTATTTTTTGCTGCAGGGGGGGGGGTGGCTGGTTTGCGTTACTCGCTTCCTCTGTTTTTTTTCGTTGCTAAATCGTGCTTCGCGTCTGTAATTATCGCCAGGTGACCTAGCTGGCCTCGACTGGCAAAAACAACATCAACCAAGTAAGGTTTGCATTGTTTATTGTGAGTGTCCAAGCCGGTACAATCAATGTATACGTCGGTTCCAAACAAAACAATTCACTCATACATATCGAAAGCTTTCAACCCTTGTGTAAAGACTCCTGAAAGCTAACAAGCATAGGCATATAACTGAACATCGAGATCGCTCAATGAACGTCGCTCTCATTGTGTTGCGGCGCTCGAGTTTAATAGCGTGACTTCAGAACACGGGTCCGATTCTGCCATCAAATGCGGCCCTTGCCCTGTAGCATTGATCTTGAAGGTAAGTGAATGCATGGTGTGGAATCGGAAAGAAAACTTGCAGATTTCTGATAGATTGCTCGTGCAGTGAGAGCAATGTAGTTTTTCTAAATTTCTTAAATAAACAAGCGCTCATGCGTGCAGTTCTGAATCTTTCTAGCTCTGCAATGCTACATTGAGTACTTCACAATTGTGCAATGTCGCGTCGTGTTCACAGGGTAGGCACAAGTTTTAATTCTCAGCTGTGAGTCTATATCATAGGTAATATGTATTTAGGTGATGGGCCTAAAAACATATCAGGCTTGCTATATTTATTGTTAGAGTTATGTTACACAATTACTGTAGCTATAATTTTTTATCCCAGGTGATGACTGGTCTGATGAGTATGCAGCGAACATGTATGCTACAGGAACACTTACGAGGCGTGTGCTCACCGATCGAAAAGGCCCAATTAAGAAAATAAGCTTGAGGCGGGCATTGTACAGTTTTGTTGTTTGTACATCTTTGTTGGTGCTCTTAGAGTACACTAACTTGTCAGCTCTGAGCGCGATCTTTTTTTTTTGCATAGACATTTCGATAGAACTTGAGCACTCTCTTGCGAGCAAATACTCTTGAAATCAATCAGTGATACATGATGTGAATCTGTCCGAATACTGGATCAATAGAAGTCACAATAATTACACGCTTCTTATAATGTTTCCTTTTTCAGTATACGTGTACTTGAAAGCTGAAGTTGTTTTCTCCCTGCTACTTTTAGAGGTTAGGACTTAAAATACGTACAATCTTGCAGTGAGGCTGTGGATAAGTCAAGGTCATGTATTTTTTTAACTACGTGTGTGATTTCCTGGAATTTTTTTATGACTGTAGTGCACAGAAAACACCCTGTAGTGGTAGACACTATAGTTATGGCACCTTACTTTAAACAGAAGCAGATGTGCTCAAAGAAAACTGGGCCGTTTCTCCGCTATGTGAAAAAAAAAAACGCTACCACATGCAATGAACACAATCTTGCTCTTCACGACAGCACCCATGTCTTTGAGGAACCTGTGCTCCAAGTGCTCATCACTATTATGATTTATTATTTTAGAAGTCCATTGAACATATGTGCAAAGCTAAAGCAATTGAGTGCAGCCTAATGAGATTTGGCGCATAATTTGTAAACTTGTATGAGCTAAACACAGGTAATTAAGACAAAGCAGTTCTGCGTGTTGTTCGCAAACTGTCACAAGGCACAACTAAATTTCAAAAAGCCTGTTTGTGCCGCTCATTGCGGGCGTGTTCATTTTGCAAATAATAATTTCTGACGATTCACATGCCAACTATAAAGTGATCGTGAGTCGTACAGTAGTGGGCAAATTTAGATTGATTCTGGCTTCCAAGGGTTCAAACAAATAACATTGTAGCCTCGCAGGAGACAAGACTGCTTGTCTAAACATTTGCTCTGACACCTTATGTTAACAGATGTTTTTTTATATCTGCAAGCTTTCTTCTTTTAAGGTCCAGTTTCGTTCAACTGCAACAACGAAACTGGTTCACCGCTGTGCACGAGAAGTTCAGAGCTTTTGCAGCACGAGTTCAGCAGTGCGGCATCGCAACTGAATGATAAGGTGCTGACAAGGTGGAATCCAATTTTGTTTGCTTAATTTAATGAGGTGCAAACATCTTGGCAAAACACGCCGCATTTGTAGAGGTGGGTACAGTACTTACGTCTATAGCTATGTTCTTTGTTAAGCTGTGCGTGCGGCTGCACCAAACCAGCGCCGTCAGAGCAGAAGGTACAGGAAAGTCATGAACTAGTTTTTGTGCTGTAGCTTTCCTGCACTTTTTGAAATGAATGGCACAATTTAATAGATGTCATCTGCGCCACTGAAACGAATGGTGAGGTGCAGCACTATGTAAATCGGATCGTGTGGTGCAGGCAAATCGAACAAACCCTTAAGCACACAAGCGTCTTGGCGTTTCACACCCATCGAAATATGGCCAGTGTGCCTTTGATCAAACAGTGTGCTGTTGAGCTCAGCAGTGCCATACAATCTAACTAATAGTGTTATAGTTTCAACATTATTGAAGTGTAGATTCAATGCCACAGTAGACAGCCGATTCTTGTGGTCAATCTAAAGCACCCCTTCACAATATGCACGGTAAAACATTCACAAATACAGCATTACGTGTGTGAGGTTCGAGATGGCCAGTTGTAGTGGACATTCAGATGTTTCAACATGCATGCAGTGTGAACGTTCGGGGCTAGTCAACCTGTCATTAAATGGCAGTCTAGAAAAACAAGTAATGTCACCAGATATCAATGCATATTCAATGCATGAAAACTTTAAAAGTAAACAAATAAACTCAGTTAACTAGTAAACAGCAGTATTTTATACATATACGTAATGGTATCTCATAACACGTGTGTCACTCAGGGCTGCTTCTTCACAACGCATGTCATGTAGCAGGTTCCTTGCCATTGTACACAGCTGCTTTCATGTCAGTTGGACCAGGAAGCTGTGGCAGAAAAAGAAGTATTTCTCATTTATGTGACGCTTTCTTTGTTACACTATAACAAAACCAGACCAATAAATATGTGATGCCTCGCCGCGGTGGTCTAGTGGCTAAGGTACTCGGCTGCTGACCCGCAGGTGGCGGGTTCGATTTCCGGCCGGCTGCGGCGGCTGCATTTCCGATGGAGGCGGAAATGTTGTAGGCCCGTGTACTCGGATTTGGGTTCACGTTAAAGAACCCCAGGTTGTCAAAATTTACGGAGTCCTTCACTATGGCGTCTCTCATAATGAAATGGTGGTTTTGGAACGTTAAACCCCACAAATCCATCATCAATATGTAATGTTTCTCAAATGCAATTGCAGTAAACAATTAACTAGTAGGTGTTTTGCACTGAAATATGGGCTAGCTACGAAAAAACATGCGAGGCAACAGTGATTTATTTTTCTTTTTTTATCGACCCGGCCTGGTTGGTCTTACCTGGTGATAGAATATCAGAATAAACATTGAGTCAGCGACTCGTTGCCCCGTGAAGGCACGCCGCAAGCAACGCACGTTTTTTTCTGGTTACATATCGAGACGTTAAACAATTTTAGAATTTAATACTGCAATACGCTGTGACCGTGTGACACATACGGAGTCATTGGCAAAAAAACTACATATTTCGAAATGAACCAACTAGCGCCGCAAGCAACCATCCTTAAAAAACTGAAGTGCTTTCTGCTCACCGGCCCGGGCTTGCAACGGGTGTTGATCCGATGAAAGCTTTAACGGTCGCTTGAAGTCACTTTAATTCCCTTCACGAAATCATTTGAACGAGTCAATATAAACAGAACGAGAAAGAGTGTGTCGGTCGATAGAGGCTCGAAATAATTGCAGCGAAATGAAACATGATTGATTTGTGGGGTTTAACGTCCCAAAACCACAATATGATTATGAGAGACGCCGTAGTGGAGGGCTCCGGAAATTTTGACCACCTGGGGTTCTTTAACGTGCACCCAAATCTGAGCACACGGGCCTACAACATTTCCGCCTCCATCGGAAATGCAGCCGTCACAGCCGGGGTTCGAACCCACGACCTTCGGGTCAGCAGCCGAGTACCTTAGCCACTAGACCACCGCGGCGGGGCGGGGAGACAGAGTTAAGGTGGGCCGATGCGAATAGTCCAAGACACATTTGAACGCACCGTGAGCCGTTACCTGCCGTCGCAACCGTTGGCCGCCGAAAACTTTGAAATTATTATGACGATGTCAATAGGCTGCTGCTGGTGGCCTCGAGTTAGCTGGAGCAAGAACTATTACAAAAAATTGATGACGCAGCACATGTTCAAAGAAAACTACTTGCTTGAAAAACAAGTCGTTTTTTATGTGCAGCTGTACGCAAAGATGTAGTATCTCATCATTTTAAATATAAATCTTGGCCCGGACGAGGGCACCCCTGGCAGAAATTGCAATAGCGCGAATGGCGAGAAAGGTTAGTATGTTCACCTTGGGTGTTTGAAGCAAAAACGTGCCGTGGTTGATTGTTTGCCCCCTACAGGTGATCACTTGAGCTTGAGAGTTTCTGAGACTTGGTATAACTTCATAGTCTCCTACAAAAGCAGTCGGCGACACACCGACACAGATTGCTTTTCGCGCATGCCACTGAGCACTACAGAGTGTGACGCCGATGACGTCGACCACCTTGTAGCTTCTGTGTCGCCAAAGTTTCCCGACCTCAGTACCTTCAAAGATGAACAGCGAAAGGACACCAGGCTATCATCGCTCTGCACAGCTCCTACCGCATGCCAGTTCTGTGTACGCAACGGTCTCCTGTATAAGAAGAACTTTTCCAGCACTGGCGCACGTTTCCTCCTGGTCGTGCCGGAAAGCCTTCGGACAGTGATTTTAAGTGCTATGCACGATGACCCTATGTCCGGACATTTATGTTCTGAGCTCTACCGTGCTACGGAACGTTTTTTTTGGGGGGGGGGCGGGAACGCGACAGTCCGTCGAGGTGTATCTGGCCAGCTGCACACGGTGTCAACGCCACAAACACCCATCTATTGCTTCGGATGATCTTCTACAGCTCTTGCCACCTCCTATCAGACCTTTCCAACAAGTGGGAATTGACCTCGTGAGGCTTTTTCCAAATTCAGCTAAGGGAATTCGCTGGAAAATTGTATGCGTTCATTACCTGACGCGCTACTGCGAGGTGGTGGTCATACCGACCACAACTGCCAGCCTAGTCTCCATTTTCCTGCTGCAGCCCGTTATCCTTCGACATGGCCCACCTCACGTGATCTGCAGTGATCGTGGACGACAACTCATGGTATATAGAGTAGAAAAGCTGCTTCGACTGAGTCAGTCCCACCTTCGTCACTCGTTGCCATACCATCCGCAAACAGATGGGCTTACGGAGCGCACCAACCAAACAATTGTAAACATGCTTTCTATGTATGTAACATCTGACCACAAGAAATGGGATGACGTGCTACCATCTGTAACGTACGCGTTCAACACGGCTAAGCACGAGACATCTGGCTATAGCCCCTTTTTCTTGATGTACGCATGACCACCACGGCACACACTCGACACAGCTTTGTCATTCTCGACGCACGACAACCACTATTTTACCGAAATCCTCTGCATTGCAGAAGAGCGGCGTCTTATTGTTCGTCTACGCACTTTCGCATCACAGGAAAAATCGAAGGCACGCTGCACAGCCTGCCACTGGCCTATTAACTTACCATCCAGGCGACTTAGTGTGGCTCGGGACTCCGGTAGGAAGACGCGGGTTATGCCAAAAGTTCTTGGCCACATATGACGGACCGTTTATTGTTCTCAACAAAATCACGGAAGTCACGTATGCAATAGCTCGCCTAACGAGAAGTGGTAAAAGAGCCGCTAAAACCCTAGCAGTCCATGTCGCTCGACTGAAGTTGTACATACCGAGGTGAATGAATTACCCCGCCCTGCGGGCTTCGTCTGCGAAGGGAGGATTGTTGCGCGTGCCTGGAAAGAAAACGAAGATAGGTGAACGTTCAAGCAGCCCCAAGCTGTGCAAAAAGACAACGACGTTGCGATCATCAACCTGCTGGCCGCCTTGGCACCTCTCTTCGAGACCAAAATAAACGGTTCCTTCAGCTGGATACGTCCTCGTCTTCTTTGTGCATTACAATATAAAAAAAAGCCAGACCCACCAATGCAAGGCTTTCTTCGGCACCTATTTCTTCAATACGATGTAGCCTCCTATTTTTTCAGACTTACATGAATAAGGTAATAATTTTCAGCGTCCTTGAACCAAATGGTGTGCCTTTCTTGCATTTCACCTTGAAACAAAAGTAGTGGTGAGTGCTAATGCCAGTCTACCTTCGAGAGGTGTTGCCTAGGCCAATCAGTTGAGAATCACTAGGATATCAAATAAATATCAGCATCCACTCATGTGAAGCCATTACTACGCCTCCAAAGATACTACTACAATTTTTCTTGCTTATGGTCTCGATTAACTTCATTTCTCGAAATAGTTTTGAGTGTTTACTGATTAAAAGTGCACTAGAGAAAATTTAGGTGGCCAATATAGGTAGTGTCGTCGTACTGAAAAGATTCAAGCATAATGTTGACAAATAGCTACAGCTGAATCGTGCGCGAGTGACAGTTGAATTCTCGATGTTACGAGGAAGAAAAGAACTGCTAGAAAGCTTGGAGCTTTTAGCAGTCATGATGCAAAGTGAATACGTTATTTTACGGTGCTTATTATTACATTTTGCTGTAGCATAAATGCTAACGCAGCTTCAGTTGACCATTGCAGGCACCCTTTAGGCACATCTCTTGGCAACCAACTAAGAAAACGTAATTGGCGCACTTCATTTTAATAAAAACCGGAAACGCAGCCCGAGTGTGCTATCACAAAACAGTCACTCCACGAGCTAAGTCTAGCATTGTTTGGAAGTCTTATATAAACTAGCTGGCAATGTCTTACACAAAAGAAGTTCATCTATTAGCACACAAATATTGCGTATTTAGTGTCACATGAAATAATTTTATTGTTTATTTTTGTCTACTGTGAAACTTCTTTTGTAGGTGGCAGCCCGTCGTATATGCTGCGCAGAATTTAGTTGTACACATGTGTCAGTGTGCGCCTTCTTATTTGGTGAAATTCTAAAAACGCGTACTTGCATCAAAAAAGTGTTCATGAACCACCCCGTGCTTTTGTGTGAAATAAGTCTTATACCTGTGTCACACGGACGCGCAAAAAGTCTTTTAAGTAAGCGGTCTTTTACGAAGTTGAAAGACTTTTACCAAAGAGGTGTTGCGGCGCAGACATACGGCAGCAACGATCTCCTTTTAGTGTTTTCGTTCGAAGACGCTAGTGAAAGCGTGGCGCTAGCAGTTAAAAAAGAAGCAATGAAAATAAACGATGTATCACGATGTACACCTTAAAGACTTGTTGCGCTGCTCGTTTCTTCAAATAAATTTAAGAATAAGAGATGAAGAAACACCAATGTGAAAATTTGTTGCACTAGTTAAGGAAGCATTCCCATAACTAACGACGTGCACAAGTCCGTCTGGCACAACTGGGCTTTTATTTACCGTATTTGTTTTTAGCTGCTCTCGACTGCTCTCGACACGTTATGGGCGACCGTAAGGAAGAAAAAGCGAGGATCGCAAGCTTCACGGTCTGCCTTCTCGCTCTGGAAAGTGAGGCAGACGCTGCAAAAGCCGCCAAGGAGAGGATCAAGCAGCAACTGCTGTTCAGCGATTCCTTGCTGTGCGCACTAGAGCTGTCGGAGAAGGCCTGCGATCGATAGATCTGGGCCTTCATACGAAACGAGAGGTGGTTCGAGGGAACTGTACCTCACCTCGGTGAGCAGAACTTCAAGCAATCTTTTCGAGTTTACCCGTCCACCTTTCGTTTCACTGTGGAGAGCTTGCGCAGTGAGCTCGAAAGACAGTTCACCAGCATGCGTAAAACCATCACTCGTGAGAAGCGAGTCGGCATTTCCCTATACAAGCTTGACCACTTCAATGACGGGCAAACACACGACTGCCACGCTTTCCTCGCTTGTGCAAAATGGCGCGGCGCGAGCCCGAGCGTCACGACGTGATATTGCCGACGCGTTGTAGCTGCTTTTGAGAATAAAAAGGAAATAACCATTAAAAGAGTTCATTACACCTTCTGCATGATATGAAATTTCCTTTTACAAAGAGTTTTGGTGACAGAAAAATAAGCATTCGCTCTTTTTTTTCCACCACTGGAAAATTGCTGGCGCCCACTGGTTTCGAGGCTACTCATTCGGAGCCGTAAAAGAGATTGATGAACTCCACTTACGAAAAAGACCGCTTCTGAAATGGAGTTCACTCTGTGCCGTGTGTCTGCTGTCAGGAACTCCTTTTCAGAAAAAGACCACTTACTTAAAAGACTTTTAAGTGCCCGTGTGACAGGGGTATTACGGCGTTTGGCAGGGCTGCGTTCTAGTCAGACACAGGTTTAAGCATATTTGCTGTACTAGTCTTACCGCTGGACGTAAGCGTACTCACTGCAGGGAAAAGTGGTCTCCTATGCTCTTTGTTATTTTGTTAGAGGTTGTGGCAACATCTACAAACGCTTCTGCATTAGAGAGCAATATGAATTGCAAATGAGTACCAACATTCTTCGTTGCTGTTGTCATAGAAATCCTCGTGTCTAGTTATGATCAATAAAGAGGCATTGTAATTGCTGCCTATATAGTCGAGCTCCTGCATAAGATACACTATATAAGAGACAAAATGGCGTAAGAGAAACCAGTGTACCTACTTTGGAATAAGGGCGATAAGAAAACTCGCATGATTCTTCAATTGCTTCCCAGTGCATGTCTCTTATACAGGTGATCAACGAGGCCCATGGCAGGAATAAGGGTGCCCTAGGGGCCTGCCCCACCCTCCTTGAAATTCGGATGAAGCGGTGTGCTCTACCGAACATGAATGAAAATACGGGTTTTTAAAGAACCTAAACTATTGGGCCACCCCTGAAAAATTACTGGCAACCGGCCTGCATTCGATTGAACAAGCCCTTATTGACATCATTATAAAATCTGCAGCTTGCCCCGTAGTGCATGAAAGTGTCTCGGCCGGCTTTTCACGAGAATGGAACTGCCTCTTAATGTTTGTATAGTTTTAAAACACACAGGTGGGGAAAATGAACATGCACTGCAGGATGGACTTGACTTCTGGAAAAGACACGTAAATTGTCATAAAATACTCTAGGGCGAACTAGCTCAGGCTGACCTCTCTGCCTTCTGATAAATGCTCCCTACTACTCTGTGGTGAAGTGTTTCAGGAAATTAAGAACCTAACTTCCTTTGTTACAAACATGAAAGGGCAGACACAACCAAAAAAATAGCTGTCTCAAGTGGTGGTTTCAATATGCTAACTAGTTTGTGACTGCACGCCCATCATATGTTAAAGACCGCTGAATTGCTAAGCATCTGATATTGTTAAAGATTTAAAATTTATTGTTAGTCCACCAAAGACTAATGCTTGTAATACCTGCAGAAACTCTCACTAAATGAGGGCAAGTATGTGACGTCAACTTCAGCAGCTTGCTTTTCTTCCTCAACAAGGAAAGATCTGGGGCCGAATTCACAAAGCTTTCTTTTGGCTACGCATTTTCTTAGTCAGAAATTTCTCTTATCTGGAGTGATTACTATAGCGCGGGTACGAATGTAACCTATTCGGCACTTAAGAGGGCGAGGAGGACACACGATAGCCGATGAAACGACAAAGAAAAAAAGAAGTGTGTGCCGATAATATCAAGGTAGCAAGCAAAGCGTGTAGCATCGAGAGTATACGATGATAGCCAATGATTTGCTGCATCTAAGTTTAAGTTTCTCGAGCGTCTGCTACAGCGCTTACGGGATGCCGCATACGTTGCAATAGACATTTTGGTGTTCTGTGCAAAGCCAAGCACTCGCCTTTCATCAACGACTGTAGCTAAAAAAGAATTCGCTCGATGTATTTAAGCCATCGAGCAATCCATGCACTATCTCACCAAGTATAAATAAACAACACTCCAGGTGCACCACATCAATGAAACCACGCATAAATCTATGCATGCAATGTTTGAAAATGTGCCTCAAATGTCTTCCCCTGTTTAACACGACCAGCTACCTTACATTTTAATGAAGCTTCGCTGCTACTCAACTAATCCGGTGTAATCGAGCACGGTATAGTGGTGAAGGTAAGAGTGTTTTGTACCTAGACGTAAAAGGTTGCGTTTCTTACTGCTGCTTCCTATTACAAGACACAGGAGCGACTTTTGTGCCTGCGGACAAAATGTGCAGAAATAGAGAACAGCAGTAATCAAATGAAGTTGTGAGTGGTATTTTGCTGGTTTCATGCACATAAGCATTTTTATAAAGCCGGAATGCGAGAACGTGCATACGTTTACGCTTAGATATGTGTCTGTGTAAAACGAGGGAGACTCGTCGGGAGGCGTTTCCGTGCTAATGCTTTTGACAAAACACGGTGCGAATATTTTGTCCAGCAATGTTTGAGTGAGCAAACAAAGCAATGGACGTGTATACGAGTCTTGAAGTCGAGAGACGTTATCACATGAGCAAAAAGGATGAAAAAAGAGAGATAGAGAGAGAGACTCTCGCTTCGTCTCCACGAGAGCTTGAAATTGATAAGTAATAAATACAATTTTCTGGCCTAGCAGACGTCAGGGCAACTTTCCGCAAAGCAGGATCGGAAGCTTGGAGAGCATAAAAAAGTGGAGTACGCATTTTATGGGAGCGACAGCCACACAGAAAGCGAGATGAAGTGTGACTGTCTTCAGATGTGAAAAAATAAATGCTAATTAGGAGGGTTGTGAGTTAATGAGCCAAATCTTCCTTAAATAACGATAATTTAAACAAACTGAGTGTTCATCTAGTGAAAGTGACACTAGTGACAGTGAATTCATAATAGTTGATTAGCGTTTCGCCGGCTGATATAAATTTTTATTTTTTTACTTACATTTGGCAACCCATGAGCAGGTAGAGAACGTTAGAGCCGGCTATCCCAACATCATGACAGTAATGTACAAGAGAAATAGTGCATGGTTATACAGCCACACGTGGCGTTTTATATCTTCTAGTAACCTTGGGCAAACGCATTATAACTATTTTTTCTATTTTTGACCAAGTTTCACCACACGTTTTTGCATTTGGCGTCATTCGAATCATTGAATATATATATATCAGAAATAGAGTGAATGCATGCACTGCTGCAATAGACGAGCGGTTACAGCGCTCGGCTACGCTCTAGGAGGTTCTGGGTTCAATCCGCAGTGTCACCGAGCACTTTTCTTTAAGAGGTTGCCCGGCCTGAGATCATGCGTAGCAGCGGGTGCTAATTTTTTTGAGAAAGTGGCATTCGCGCTTTCTTCTTTCACTCCCCTTTTGACCCAAAAGGGCTATGCCGTGCTCCTTCATAAATTACATAACTCAGGGTTCATAACTTTTCCTTCCATCCTCTCTTATCGCAAAAGTGCCCAGTGCTGAAATACCAAAATCATACCTGGTATATTACTTTTTACGTGTTTGGATATTCTACCAGCGATCAGTCGTCACGGTGTTTTGAAGAAAATGTCCACGTGCAGCGAGCTAATTGCTTGCGGCCAAGTTGACTGCTTTTGTCGGGACACATTTTCGTGCTAATTTGGTGGGCATCATTACAAGCAGCCAGGCCAAATAGCAGGGACAGTTAGAGAAGACAAAAACAGAGTGATTAGTTTGTGTCTTCTCTCCCGCTCTCTGTCATGCTGCGCGATTCAGTGTAATGTCGCTAATAATGAATAAAAATTAACTATAGCAGGTAATCGAGTTCTGCTGAGAGGGTTCTCTATTGCCCAGAACGGAACAGAACAATGACAATTCGAATTGTGTCATAGAGAGATACTCTGCTTTTAGTTACTACAATAAATGTTTAAACCAAAGTTTACTTTTTATTAACAACAGTTCCAGTACAGATGTAAGGTGCATGGACAAAATTCGTGTATTCAGCTTGACTAGGTTTGTGACATTATAGTAATTGCCAACCGGCTTTACAGTATGCATAAATATCACACACATATACAACGACGGGTGATAGCTTGCTTAATCCGATTAAAATTGATATGTTGAAATCGACATATTCGACCAACGCAATGTGTACATGATATGCCATGTTGAGTAGCTAGATAGATAGATAGATAGATATGTGGGGTTTTAACGTCCCAAAACCACTATATGATTATGAGAGACGCCGTAGTGGAGGGCTCCGGAAATTTAGACCACCTGGGGTTCTTTAACGTGCACCCAAATATGAGTAAACGGGCCTACAACAATTCCGCCTCCATCGGAAATGCAGCCGCCGCAGCCGGGATTCGAACCCGCGCCCTGCGGGTCAGCCATGTAGAGTAGCTATGATATAAACTAATCTTCGATGGTTGGTTCCATTTTACCCCGTTTCTTGCTCATGACTGTACGTTGGCAAATGAAACAACTTTTTCAAATGCACATATTTTGTGTGAGGTTACATTTATTGTTATGCAGTAAAAAAACAAATTTAAACGTGTAAAGGCTCAGAAGAAAACGAACTAGAAAGAAATTCAGGTAAATCAGTACCAAACTTACCCATCAATGATAAACAAATTATCATTTCATACATACATACATACATACATACATACATACATACATACATACATACATACATACATACATACATACATACATACATACATACATACATACATACATACATACATACATACATACATACATACATACATACATACATACATACATACATACATACATACATACATACATACATACAAACATACATACATACATACGTACATACGTACATACATACATACATACACACACTGAGGTGTAAATATTAGGATGAATGGCTATAAAAGAACAATTCTATTAGACTGATTTTGAATATGCAGAAATGAACCTACAAGAAAAATCCACCAGCACTGTTATGTCTCAACTCGGTGTTACTCGAACCATCTCGGCAAAGCTTGACGCATGGTTTCTGCTGCTGTCCAATGACAAGCAGTTGTTTAAAGAAACACAAGAATAAAGTCCTTGAAAATGTCATGCTAAAGAAAAGGGCTGTGCACCAATGTTTCGTACATGTCTGCAATATTACTCTGTTTATTTACATAGCTTGGCTCATTCACAACACACTAACAAAGCATGTTAGGACACATGGCTGAAAAGCGGCACAGCGCAAAGAAATTCTAGACAATACATGAATAATACAATTATAAGCTACTACGCTCCTTGGTGCAAACAGTGATTATATTGACAACTATAGACCCTATTTCGTTCCCTGAAAACACTCCTCAAATTTCCCATACAGCTGTCTGTTAGTGTGCTTGAAAAAAATTCTGTTCACTGGTGGGTAAAGGCTGTACACTAATTATGTGAGGTGATGCCCAAGTGCCCTGCATGTAGGTCTTGCTACATGTGTGGCAAGACTTGCAGTGGCATATATACTATGCCACTGCAAAGTAATTATGTTTCAATTGCATGAAACAGGGACCACAATAAAAAAATAACATTTACCTTCACACAGTTCAAAAAATGTCAATAAATTTCTATAGAGTTTTCACAGCACATCTGAGGATAGTATTATTGGTTGTAAACACATTGTTACTTCCACTAATAAACTATTTTAGGATGCCAGCTTCACTATTAGAGTATACCAGTACGTTTGTAGGGCTAAACAATTGTACAGGCACCTAGAAAAAGATAAGGAAATGCACGCTATAGCTACATATAAATAAGAAAATGCTTTTATTTTTAGTCTGAGTAGAGCTTCATATATGATAAGTCACTTGCATTACATTACGAACAAACCTATCCGAGGAAAGTATACACTGAAAAAGTTACACTTACACAGTAGAAACAGATAAGAACTCTGTTGAGGGACGGACAGGCAGTGAGATAACAATACACAAGCACTAAAATCCACTGATAAGATATACTAGGAGTAGTGATGATCCTCTTCCTTTCAGATACAATAATTCACACAGATTCACTTCCCAGAGCTTATACACTCTTGGCATCATTGGTGCTATACCAATAAGTGTAGACTGAAGGATTACATCGACTAAGTAAAAGATTACCGCATCCAAGGCTTTACTTCTTGTACTACAAAGAATGCAAACACCGTTACCATTGTCGACTATGGATGCTGTGATTTATGACAGGACACGAAATGCAGAGACACGCAGGCACTTAACACGCATGTTAAAAACTTCAGCTCAAAAATATTTGCCCAGTAAAACTACAGCAGCCTTTAAATTAGTGTCATAGTTTGGTATCTTGAATGCAAAATATATATAATGTGAAATGCAAGAAAAGGAACTGCTGAATAATGCACTGCTAAGAAGTTAAGCGGCAGCTGCACAGACTGTTACTACTTACTACATAAACAATTCAAACTGCTCCTGACATCACAATGTGCTCTTTCTGCTGTCGTAAACTTTGAGCAGGAGAACAGTCACTGATAGTTCTTTATACTTGTTGGTCTCCTGTGCTCTGTTCTTGATACACTGTACAACCGTGGAGCACCGGATCCCTTGTTACTGCTGGAACTTAGAAAAATACATATCATTGTTACAACCATGCTACATGCAAGAGTGTAGAGTTGTTAACTCTGTGCTCACATATACAGATGTCATGTTTTCAGAAGCCAATGACAAGCCTCAACACACACAAACAGCGAAGACTGAAAATATATTTTATTATAATACAAGAGCAAAACTACAATGTTATAGATGAAGGCATGAAACTTCTGCCAAGCATAAAAAGCCAATAAAGTTTCTTCTATTTTGACTTTACACTAGGTGCTAGAAGCAGACCACAAATAGGTTAACTAAGAAACACAAGTTAGACTGCATCACAACACAACAGCCAATGTTCATAACTTTAAGGCTGTCTAACATAGCCAAATCACCATACTGCGTATAGGAGCAAATGGTCAGTCTAGAAGACACAAAGCACTTTTGGATTATGAGTGTGCTTGTTGCTGACATTTATTATTCTAAAAGAAGAAAACATTACAAAAATGCACTTCATCAGGGGAAATAATCATACGCAACAAACACAATGGGCTCCTATAGGTTCCACCAACACTCACCATTATTGTTGATACCAGTCTCTTGCTGTATGGATATGCTGCGTCCTGCACAGAACACCAAAGGAGCGCTCCATTACTTGGCTGTCATGTGTGCTGGCTGCATCGCACTGCTGCTGAAGTAGGCTAGCCACAGACAGATGAGAAGCCATGGCTTTGAAACACACTGAACATCACTTTTAGAGATCAACAACGCATACTTAGGTCAGGTACAATTTGTAGAAAATATATATATTAATATGCAGTCGTGGTTAACACGTTTGGCTGAAACACAACAAGCCACATCACTGAGAGAGAAAAAGCTACATGAAGTAAAAGATCCAGTTACTGGCCCTATGTCGTCTGAGGCTTGTTCAATAGGTCTTTCTCCTTGCAAGTTGTGAACAGCCAGGCGATTTTCATGCACTTGCTATTTCCTTCCAGAACACTCGATCCACAGAGGGAGTCACAAGCTCGAGAGCTCAATGAGGAATCAAAGTATTTGTGCTTGTTTAAAAGCACCAGCTTTTTAGTCTCAGATGATTAGAGTTTGACTCATAAGCTGCAGGCTTTCAACTTTCAACACTCTCAATTATCTTGCTATTTAAATCTATAAATGTTGAATAAGAATTATGTGTGAGAATAATACAGGTCTCCACTGCAAGCAACCATGCTTGGGTTTTCAATTTGTGCAGAGTAAGTGGTGCTCACTTAATCGTATGTATCAAAGAAAAACTAACCTTGCAGCCAACCGTTAGGCAGTTTTGTGCCCTGAAAGCTCCCGAGCAGACCACAGTCCTTCCAGATGAGGCTGCCATGCATGCTTCCAGGCCACATCGGCTGAATGATAACAGTCCCAGCAGTGACATAGACTTGCACAGTTAGGGAGCATGTGTCCTTCCTATTTTTGTACAGGTGCTCCGAGTCATGATGAGGATTAATGTACCAGTGTGTGTAACCGATGTATCACAGGACCTTAACAAGCCAATCTCTGCGATCTGTTAAGAGCCAAAAACGAGATATACAAAAACAATCAATAAAAGCACTCACTTCTAATACTTCTTTGACGAAGCTATCACTTCGTCAATGTGACCAAAATATGCTATCACCACTTTGAAATAAACTGAAGCTTCATGTGAAATTTACGTACTGCTATATATATGTCCTAGTAAAGTATAGCGCTACCACAGTGGTAATCGTCTATAGAAATAATCTTCCAAAATAACATAAATTTCTTAAGTGCTACCTGGCTTCTGGAAAATAAATTCAAATTAACTTTTCAACTATCAAACGTGGTAAATCGACAGGCCCAACCTCATAATCAAACAAGAGCTCACTTGTATCAAATCACAAAATCTTCTGATGTATTTTCTCCATAATATCTGTGTGTATATAACAGTAGTAGTAATAGTAGTAGTAGTTGTAAATTTTTCATGCTTCAACTTACCTTAGGGAAGCATTACATCTGATGGGCTCAAAAACTTGCACATGTTATTATACTGCAAAAATTATAGTACCGGTGAAATTTAGTTCTGCAAAGTGAACTCACTTAGTAGCCGTCAGTGTCATGAGGAACCAAGTTTGCTCTATGGCCAACAGGCAAAGGGCATCTGCAGACTGGAAACTGCAGATGACAGCAATGAAGGGCTGGCCAGGCGTGCACATTCATTGATGAAGTGTAAGAACTCGCCATGACCGGCTCTTGTCAAGGCTCTAGTGCCGTGCAAAGCGATGGCCGGACGAACGCGGAAACCTGTACTTAGGCGATATTAATCTACAACTTCATCCAAAGCAAGGCACCGGTGAAATCTTTGCTCTTCATGGGGGCCGGAGGGAACCTTGACGTTCACGGGCTCTCGCTGCCACATAGAACTCTCAAGTTCTTACCGAAGAACAGTCTAGGCGCGCTGCCAAAGTAACACGATCCAGTACAGAATGTAGCATCTCGCAGCTTTGGTTGATCACACCACAGCGCTAGGACTATGGTTATCACAAAAAGGAGAAGTGACGAGTTAACAAACAAAAGCGCCAAGCTCCACCACCACAACGTCGCAGAGCAAAACAGTTATGAACACTGTCTTTCAATTTTTGGTCACACGAGCACAGCTTGTTCACAAGTCTTGGAACGTCAACACAGCACCACTGTTCACAACGAACATCGTTTCACTTCCGAACACTAGATTGCTCACCAGAAAATGGAAGCGCACGGCGTAATCAGCGGAGAAGCAACAACCGAACACAGCGCGTAGTTCATACGTTTCTGTACGTACTTGGGGTCACTAAGTAATGTGCAAAAACACTGTCAATCCGAAATGTCGCACAGCACGCAACTGAGAGACTGGAAATTCAAGCTAACGAACTGTTAATGACACACAATTACACATTAAAGGCTGCTCGAGTGCTAGTTGCCGTCGATACACCGACGCCGATCCCCGCTTGATAAGCACACCGACGCACAGGCTTCGCTGCGGTTCACCGTACCCCATTGCACTGCCGCAGCTTTCCGCACTGCTCACACGCACCGAAAGAGCTGCCGTAATCACAACGCATCCGGTCGAACGCTGAAGTAACTCATGCGAGAAGCGTTTGCTGAAAGTCGCACCGACCGATATGCTGTTTACGACACCATGTTGGTTTCGACAACTGCGCAGCACGTAAGAGAGCTCTTGGAAAGTACTTGCGCTATTTTCACGGCATGACAAAATTTGCTCTTGTGTGCGAGGGGGATATATGACGAACACGACAGGTGTGCCAGATGAAAGAAGTGTTTTAGCAACGTCATGGAGTGAGCTGATTTAGAGGGTATTGCTTCACAACCAATCACAAGCTGTGCCCGTAG